>NC_137008.1:53603431-53608431 GCF_032717465.1 Coenobita brevimanus
ATTAGCATTAGACTATGATGCTAGTCACGAAGAAGTCCTATGCTGATATGTAACGATAGATTAACATTAGAATATGATGCTGTAATTCTTTCACCTTAACTTGGCCCAATTTTTCGTCCTTTCCTAGCTTATTCCCCGTAGCTCAGTGGCAGAAAAAAAAAAAAAAAATACAATGCGGCTTCTCTGCATCCTCTCCATAGCACCTCCTCGTGACTAGCATCATATTCAAATGTTAATCTATGGTAACAGTTCAACATTCTAGATGGAGGGATGGAAATTTTAGGCCAAGTTAGAGTAAAAAAGGTTAACTAGATTTTCCCAGGCTGAGAATATGTTAGGGATTATGCATTTACTAGAAACGAGTGTGAATCGGGGGAGGGGATTTAATCGGGATATTTAAATGGATTTGGGGATTTAAATACGAGGATTTAAAGCGGGAGACTTTGCCAGGGTCTTTAAAAATGAGTCACCGGGATGTACTGCGCGCAAAGCTTTTCCATCTATCTGTCTATTTATCTGTCCATCTATTTATCTATCTATCTATTTATCTATCTATTGCCTTAATCTCGTGAGGGGTGGCCACAAACAAATCGCCTCTACGCCGCCTAGTCCTCTGCCATTTAGCTGCCCTCTTTTCAGCTCATACCTTCCCTCTCTTCATAAATATCTCCACTACTTCCCTTCATCTCATCCTTGGTCTCTCCATCTACCTCACTCACACACACTCTTCAAGTCAGTCTCTCATTCCCCATCCTCCTTTCGAAAGCTTTTCAAAAAAAGATGGAATTCTTTTTGGTGATGGGATAGAAGGAGATGGTTTGGAAATTGTGTTGATGAAGTTACCTTGTGACAGACTGAGTGCTAGTTCAGTAGACAGTGTCATGAGTAGAGAGGTAGATGGATGGATGGATGGTTGGACGGACGGATAGACGGACGGATGGATGGATGGATTGATAGATGAGTGGACAGATAGATGGTTAGATGGATAGATAGGTAGATACATAGATAGACAAACAACAGACAGATTTCAGCACTTCAGCAGTACTAATCAATAATATTAAGTGGAGAGGAGCTTCAGGATGGCCCGGGGTTAAGCAATGCGTGTTTCAAGGATGGAATGCGTGTCAGCGTGCCCCGTGCGTGTTCAGTCGCTCTCCGGTGTTCTCTCTCCGTGTCATCGTGGCGGCAAATGCACTCACACCTAATCTGGGGGGAGGGAAGGGGGAGAAAAGGGAAGGGGAGATGGGGTAGGGGAGGAATGGGGGATGGGGAGGGGAAGGGGGTAGGGGAGGGATACGGGATGGAGAGGGGGTAGGGTAGGGGAGCGATAGGAGGGATGGAGAGAGGAGGAGCTGGGGGCTATGGGGAGGGGTAGAGTGGGGTGGGAGATGGGGAGGGGGAAGGAACTTAGGTATTTTGGTACGGTGACTCTTTATATCAGTCTTTCTGTGCCTCGACTTCTATATTCATTTATTTATTTATTTTTTAGCTTCATCTATACAGGCCGTTCTCAGCCTAAAGAAAAATCGTCTTGCGGTAGATAAAATAGATAAATAAAAATACAAAGACCAGAGGAAGTAAAGAATGTCCCTCTAAACCTAAATAATATCTTCAGTAGTCAATCAATCCATCAATCAATCAATAAAATAAAATAAAAAATGACGCCTTCGGGTCAAAGAATAAAAGATGCGATTTGGTGGTGATACTCAGTTCATTCCTCTTTCCCCCTCCTCTTCATCTCTGCCTGTCTGTCTGTCTACGTGCCTGACCGCCTGTGCTATCTTGAGCTTTGCATTCCTCCCCTTTTTTATGGGGGTGGGTGGGAGGGGGGAGGGATGAAGAAGGTTTGCTTGTGTGAGAGGCTAAGATGTTGCAAGGTCAGGGTTGGGTACTTCTTGGGGGAGGGGGTCGCGTCTTGGGGCTTTCTTGTGAGGGGCTGGGGGGGTCTTGGCTGCTTCTCCGGCCATCCAGGGTATTATGAGACACTTAGCAAGGGATTTTTAGCACCCTTGAAGCCGTCTTAAGTGTCTCTCTGTCGGTTTCTTGAGGAAGGGAAGGGAGACGTTGGATTTGAGACTGCGCCGGCTTGAGTTTATGTGACGAGGAGATTGTGTGTGTGTGTGTGTGTGTGTGTGTGTGTGTGTGTGTGTGTGTGTGTGTGTGTGTGTGTGTGTGTTTTAGAAGTGAGTGCGCAGTTGGGGTCAATTGTTGCTTTACATGTCTGTTTCTGAACTAATTTGACGAGACTGCAACGTACTTAGTCATTGTTATCGGTAATTTTGCAACATATAATTAGTTTTTAACTACTTCAAGATTGTGTTAAGAAATATTTGACTATCCTCCTCTCACTTTAACTTGGCCTAAAATTGCTCTATCTCCCCATCTTGAACGTTCAGCTGTACCAGTATATTAACACTAGAGTATGATGCTAGTCACGAAGAAGTGCTGTGGAAAGGAAGTAGAGCTCTAAGCTTCCCTGCATCTACCACTGAGCTACGTGAAATCATCTGCAAAAGGAAGAAAATCTGGGCCAAGTTAAAGTGAAAGGTGTGTAGGACTTTTCGCTCTGGGATAAAAATCAGTGCACTATTACACTACGTCTGCTTGGTGCCGGAGAGGGACGCCTTCACGTGGTGGCACCGATTTAACTGGGTGGTGGAGATGCCCGGCTATCCAAACGCCCCTCAGCTCCCTCCTTATCCCTCGAAAAGGATGATGTTGGGTAACTTCAGCCCTCAGTCCACTGGGTTCACATTCGGATGAGCCTGAGGTTGCAGCTACTACCACTACTATTACTACTACTACCACTACTACTACTACTACTACACGCTTAGGGCATGTCCGTGACCTTCCTCCCTGACGCGTCATATCAAAGAAAATAATATATGGGCAGAGAAACATAGCAAGGCTGATATTCTCTTCGCCTCCCTAACACGTCTTCCTTGGCGATTTATTTTTGAATACGTATGGTTAATATCATTTTGTACGTCATTCATGCAGGGTATGGTGATATTAGAATGAGCTAACAGAAGTGAGCGGTGTAATAAGCAAAATAAATCGCTTAGGAACAGGTGTTAGGGCGCTTCCTTAACCCACGAACTTTGAAACATTAGCAGCGAAACCAAGACGATGCGCAATTTTATACAAACCCTTAACACAATTGATATTTTGACCTTTTCTGAGTCCGAATTTACTTCTTCTTTTTTTTTTTATTGGGTACGAATCAACTTAAAACCGCACATTGTCTTGTTATCTGTGCTGAGGGATATATTAGACTTGGAACAGCGCTGGCGAGAATTTATGTGACGCCCTGATGTGTTTTCGTATATACTTGATAAGGTGGTTGTATGTGTGGGGGATGATGGGGTGGGGGAGTGTGTGTGTGTGTGTGTGTGTGTGTGTGTGTGTGTGTGTGTGTGTGTGTGTGTGTGTGTGTGTGTGTGTGTGTGTGTCTTCAAAATTGGGCTCCAGTGTAGATATAAAGACAATCGTTTCTCTACATCACCTCAAGATCGTATCAATTCCTAAATCCATCTTTCTGAACTGGGGGTAAAAGACACACAAGTTAAAATTTAGCTTCCTTAGTTAGCTGCCTCTTATCAAAGCTCTCAGTATCTTCCTCAGCTAATTAAGATACATCCCATGGGGTAAAGAAAATCACGCTTTCTTACTTCCTCCATTACGTCTCAAAATTGTCTCAGAATCCAGTCAGATCTTAGTAATTTCTTAAGTAAAAAATCTCATGGGTTAGAACTTTGCTTTTTTTTAATTTCCTTTAGTCTGCCTTGAAATGATTGTTGTACTTAATATTTTTTTTTTTGCTAAATTAATCGGGAAAAGGAATTTGGGCTGCATTTTTATTTTTTTAGTATCTCTGCATTGTCTTGAAACTGTCAGAACGTAATGGCATCTTACATCATCATCATCATTGTCGTCATCATCATCATCATCATCATCATCATCGTCTTCGTCTTCGTCGTCATCGTCGCTCTGTCTTCTGCCATTTGGTTGCCTTCCCTCCAACTCACACCCTCCCCGTCTCAGATATCTTTCCACTCCATCACTCCATCTCATCCTTGGTCTCCCCTTCCTCCTTCCCCCCTCCACCTCACCAACATACAATCTTTTAGTCAGTCTGTCACACTATCCTCTCAGCTCTATCGTCACTCCTGCCCCTCTCCACCTCACTCACACACTCTTCCAGTCATTCTCCATCCCTCTCATCTCACTCTCCATCCACTCCACTCCATCCATCCATCTCATCCTTGGTCTCCCCTTCCTCCTCTGCACCTCATACTCACACACACACACACACTCTTCTAGTCAGTCTCTCATTCGCCATCCTGTCCACCCCATCCATCCATCTCATCCTTGGTCTCCCCTTCCTCCTCTGCACCTCATACTCACACACACACACACTCTTCTAGTCAGTCTCTCATTCGCCATCCTCTCCACTCCATCCATCCATCTCATCCTTGGTCTCCCCTTCCTCCTCTGCACCTCATACTCACACACACACTCTTCTAGTCAGTCTCTCAGTCTCCATCCAATGCCAAAACCAACAGAGAAGTTTCGGGGAATGTTGCACGTGCCTGTACATTGACGGCACTAAAACTATCACGCATGAGAAGTAAAATTTGGACTCGTTTTGGACCCATGTTGGACTCATCCTGGATCCGAGTCAAGAGGTGGGATGCGATAGAGGGAATTTTTAGTACCCGTGAGACAAGTGAGCCGAGCGTGAGTCTCTTGGGGTGTAGAAGGGAAGCTTAAAAAGGGCTTATGCGTAGTTTTCGTACTCTTGGACTGAGGCGGCAGTGTTGGGGCTGCCAGGGGACGGCTTTGATTGGCCCGGGACGTGACTCGGCCTAAGCTTTCTATCACCGGACGATTTTATGCAGCTTCAGACTTTTTTTTTTTTTTTTTTTATAACTTGTAGGGTTAGATGTAGCCTTCACTGCCAGAGGTCTGGCCTGAGGTGAATTAAATGACGTGGTAGT
>NC_137008.1:53613431-53625931 GCF_032717465.1 Coenobita brevimanus
AAAATGGGGAAGAAGGAAGGGGAAAGAAAATGGGGAAGAGGGAAGGGGAAAGAAAATGGAGAAGAAGGAAGGGGAAAGAAAAGGATGAAAAAGAAAATGGGGGAACGAAAAGAAGTAAAAGAAATAGGAATAGAAACTGAAAGGAGAAGAAAAGGAATAGGAATAAAGGAAAAGGACAGAGAAGAAAGGAAAAGAGCCAAGATGATGATGATGATGATGATGGTGATGACGATGATGATGATGATGATGACGATGACGATGATGATGATGGCGTGTGTAACAGAAAAAAAGAAAATGAGTATATACGTGTTGGAGGAAGAGGAGGAAAGGAGTAACAAAAGGTGAAAGTAATAACAGTGTGAGTTAGCAGGTGGCAGAGGTAGTGGTGGTGAAGATGGTTATATAGAAGGTAAAAAAAAGAAAATAGCTGTGCAATAATAGGCCTATCGTCTATCTATCTATCTATTGCCAGACTCCTTAATCCCGTAACGGGTGGCCACAAACAAATCGCCTCCATGTCGCCCTGTCCCCCGCCTGTCGTGTTGGCTGATAATTATCCCACAAAAAATATATAAGTTGCTTTATAACACACATGCTTTCTTTATTTTTTCTTTTTTTTTTTCTGCCATGTTATTAATGGTGGATGAATGTGTGTGTGTGTGTGTGTGTGTGTGTGTGTGTGTGTGTGTGTGTGTGTGTGTGTGTGTGTGTGTGTGTGCCTCGTTTTACTGGGCGTGCTGTTGAGTAATTCTTCCTCTGTCGTAGCTTTGTTTGTTTGTTTGTTTGTTTGTTTTCTGTATCCTACCTCACACCACCTGCAGGTAGAAAATGGGGCCGGATGATGATGATGATGCTGCTGATGATGATGATGATGATGGTATACCGGTATATTTATATTAATGGCATGAATCCTACACCTTTGCATCCACATGTGCCTGCATATAAATTTACACACACACACACAAACACACACACACACACACACACACACACACACACACACACACACACACACACACACACAGCCAAGTGTACACGCAAGGACACTTACACCCTTAGCATACATGTCAATTACCAAAGGGGATTCATGAGAGAGAGAGAGAGAGAGAGAGAGAGAGAGAGAGAGATAGATAGAGAGAGAGAGAGAGAGAGATGTGGGTTGGGGGGTGTCGTTGTAGGTGGCGTCATGGAGCCGTCTCGTCTGGTCGTGGTACACCTTACTAGGGTACTAACTCCACCCTGCCTCGCCCCTGCCTCACCCCACCCATGTGCTGCCTCACCCCACCCATGTACTGCCTCACCCCACCCATGTACTGCCTCACCCCACCCTCCTCCTGCCTCACCCCACCCTCCTCTTGCCTCACCCCACCCTTCTCCTGCCTCACCCAACCCATGTACTGCCTCACCCCACCCTTCTTCTCCCTGGTAGCTTATAGACAATGCATTATAGAATGTATCTTTTCCTTTTCAGTCTTTCCTATGAAATTTCCATGTCAGTTTTTCCATGCTGCATGGTGGTTTTTCTCACTTTTTCTTGCCAGTTTTAACTGGAGGGTTTGGAGGCGGGGGTAGCCTTCTTGCTTTACTATCCTTATCCTTCAGCATGTAGAGTTAGATCTTGTAGTCATAGTCTACTCTGTAACAAACAGCCTCGAAAGGACCATAAGGTCTGTTGCTGGTTGCTTTCCTTTGTACTCACCCCACCGTTGTCCTGCCTCACAGCACCGTTGTCCTGCCTCACCCCACCCTTGTCCTGCCTCACCCCACCCTTGTCCTGCCTCACCCCACCCTTGTCCTGCCTCACCCCACCCTTGTCCTGCCTCACCCCACCCTTGTCCTGCCTCACCCTACCCTTGTCCTGCCTCGCCCCACCCTTGTCCTGCCTCGCTCCACCTTTGTCCTGCCTCACCCTACCCTTGTCCTGCCTCACCCCACCCTTGTCCTGCCTCACCCCATCCTTGTCCTGCCTCACTCCACCCTTGTCCTGCCTCACCCCACCCTTGTCCTGCCTCACCCCACCCTTGTCCTGCCTCACCCCACCCTTGTCCTGCCTCACCCCACCCTTGTCCTGCCTCACCCCATCCTTGTCCTGCCTCACTCCACCCTTGTCCTGCCTCACCCCACCCTTGTCCTGCCTCACCCCACCCTTGTCCTGCCTCACCCCACCCTTGTCCTGCCTCACCCCACCCTTGTCCTGCCTCACCCCACCCTTGTCCTGCTTCACCCCACCCTTGTCCTGCCTCACCCCACCCTTGTCCTGCCTCACCCCACCCTTGTCCTGCCTCACCACATCCTTGTTCTGCCTCACCACATCCTTGTTCTGCCTCACCTCACCCTTGTCTTGCCTCACCACATCCTTGTCCTGCCTCACCCCACCCTTGTCCTGCCTCACCCCACCCTTGTCCTGCCTCACCCCACCCTTGTCCTATCTCACCCCACCTGTGTCCTGCCTTACCTCACCCGTGTCCTGCCTCACTCCATCCATGTCCTGCCTCACTAAACCCTTGTCCTGCCTCACTAAACCCTTGTCCTGTCTCACTAAACCCATGTCCTGCCACACCACACCCTTTTCCTGCCTGCCTAACCAGTCTCCCGTTCCTCCTGCCTCATTACTGCCTAACCCCGCCCTGCCACGCCCCTCCCTGCCTTACACATAACCTGCCTCATCCTTGACACTTCATCTTTGCTTTTTTTTCTGTTTTTTTTTTTCCCAGTCACCGTTTTGTCTCAACTTTTTCACCCTTCTTCTGTCTTACCTCACCCCGCCCCTCTCTATCTCACCCCTGCCTGCCTCCCCCTACCCCAACCCTGCCTGCCTCCCCCTAGCGATGTCCTGCCTTCCACCTCCTGCCTCTCCCCTCCCTCATACTGCCTCGCTCACACTCATACAATCTCTCTCTCTCTCTCTCTCTCTCTCTCTCTCTCTCTCTCACACACACACACACTTTCTTACTGATTTTTCTTTTCCATCTGGCCTAAATGTGATTGAACTAGCTTTTTTTTTTTTTTTCTTAATAGTTCTTTGCTTGCTCTAATCTCACTGGAACGAGCAAAGCGTTCTCTCTTCACTCCGTAGCCGCTCCCTCGTATCTCTTCGTTCTATCATTGACTCTCTCTCTCTCTCTCTCTCTCTCTCTCTCAGATCTCTTTAATCTCCTCCCCCTCCAGGTAAGTCTCTGTCTCCATCAATCCTCCTGTTATTTCTGTTTCAAACGACAGGTATTTAAGGTCACTGAACCCGTCTGTCATTTCTCTTCCTCTTTTCCCCTCCCCTCTTCCTCTTATCCCCCTCCCTTCTTCCTCTTTTCCCCTCCCCTCACCCTCCTCTCCTCACCTCTTTCCTCTCTTCTAACATCCTTCTTCCCTTTCCCCTCCCCCTTCCCTTTTCTTTTGCGTCCCCTCTTTCTTCTTTTTTCTCTTCCCCTCCCCCACCCCTCATCTCCTCACCTCCTTCCCCTTTCCCCTCTTCCCTTCTCTTTTCTCTCTACCTCCCTTTCCTCCTCCCCCTCCCCCCTTCTTATCTTGCCTCTCCACCTTCTCTCTCTCTCGCTCTCTCTCTCTCTCTCTCTCCCTCACGCCTTTCCCCTTTTCCCGTGAACAGTTCTTGCCCTTTTAAAGTAGCGTAGTTTTACGTAAGCAAAGATGTGTATACTTACAAACTTTAAGTGTAAGTAAAACGTCAGTCTCTATAAGTAAGAAAAAACACTTACACGTCTATCTAAATGTATATAAGAACGAAACACTACAACCATTAAGACACATACAATCCAAAGTGTACTTGAAGCCAAACCCTGTAAAATCAAAAGAAATCTTTGTATATATAAGTGACCGCAAACCTATATATAAAGTATAAGTAAACAAGTAACTCTATAAACAGCAAACAAGTAACCCTATAAACAGCTGAAATTACAACAAAATGAAAATATTGTCTTAATTTTATACAAACAGCCGACTGCACACATACGGTCTTATCAGTAACACTTTATAAGCTGTGGTGTCCGAGTGGTTAAGGAGATGGACTCGAAATCCATTGGGCTCTGCCCGCACAGGTTCGAATCCTGTCCACAGCGGAAAGGTTTTAACATGACAGGGAGTGCATGAGGAAGGATGGTTTGGTGTGGGGAGGGGGCGGCTTGATGTGGGGAGACGGTGGGGCGATTAATGATCAAGGCAAGTAAGGTCGAATCTCTTCCACACTGGCAAGGTTTTTAATGCAGTGGGGAATATGTGGGAGGGTGGTTTGGTGCGGGGAGAGGGCGTCTTGATGTGGGCGGGTGCTTTGGTCTAAGAAAAGAGACTGTGATTGATAGTGATGGCGTATATGGTCGAATCCCGTACATGTTTCTTTTTTTTTTATATATATACACATTGAAGAGTGCATGAGGGAGGGAGGTTTGGTGCGGGGAGAGGCCAGCTTGATGTGGGAGTGCATGGGGGAGAGTTGTTTGGTGTGGGGAGAGGGCAGCTTGATGTGGGAGCGTATGGGGGAGGGAGGTTTGGTGCGGGGAAAGGGCAGCTTGATGTGGGAGTGCATGGGGGAGGTTTGTTTGGTGTGGGGAGAGGGTATGATGATGGACTAAGATGGAGAAGCTTGGAAGGGTGAACTCTGGGATTAGGTCTTTGGGGGTAGGTTGGTTGTTGGCTGTTGCGACTCCATCTTAACGTGAACTCAGTAGACTGCAGGCTTAAGATGGCCCTATCCCGCCACAGCATCCTCCTTTCGGGGTATAGGGAGGGAGCTGAGGGACGTTCGTATAACCTGGCAGGAATTCCGGCCGGTTATATCAGTGCCACCACGGGAAGGCGTCCATCTCCAGCACTGTCGTAGTTTTACAAAATTTAATTCCCTTTACCAAGATGAGAGAGAGAGAGAGAGAGAGAGAGAGAGAGAGAGAGAGAGAGAGAGAGAGAGAGAGACCGCTAACGAGACGGGGAGACTGACAGGAGATCGAGCTGACTGAACGAATTTTCTGGGGAGGACTGTGTAGCCAGGATTGGCACCTGAACTGACTCTGTAGGATAGTAGGATAGGTGAGTGGTAAGGTAGGTGCGGAATGTTTCTCTCTCTCTCTCTCTCTTTCTCTCTCTCTATCAGGTGGTGCCAAGATTCCAAGGGCTTGAATGGTGAGTGAATGGGTGTGTGGCTCATTCATTTGGGGCGATTTGGCTAGTATCTCATTCTTTGTGTGTGTGTGTGTGTGTGTGTGTGTGTGTGTGTGTGTGTGTGTGATTGAAATAGCCAGTGTGGAGGTACCAAGAGTAACTAACAACAACAATAATAATAACTAGAAGTCTGTAACCGTCCTACGGCCAGTCACAACTCTCCATCTTCTGTTTCATTTTGACCTTCACCTCACTGGGGAGATTTGGATTTTTTTTTTTTTTTCTATGAGCATTGGTCCATCCCAGGACACAAAACCTGCCCCCTTCAGATTCCTTGCTCAGTGTCCAGTTCTCCTATAATCCTTGCGAGACTCTGAGGACGGAATAATAATAATAATAATAATAATACCAGAGAAAACAATAGTCTCCACCTGCTACGTAGGTGGAGACTAATAATGATAATAGTAATAATAATAATAATAATAATAATAATAATAATAATAATAATAATAATGAACTTCCAAAAACTAGTAAAAAATGTGCCAAACCCCCTTACTACTCGTCTAAAAAAAATCGTCTAAAGAACATAAATTAAATCATATAAATTAAAAACTATAAATAAAACAGAATATTGATGGTAGTGAAAGGTGCCACGTATATATTGTACCCAGGTGAGGTTGGCCTTGAGTGGCGTTGTTCCCTGGACTGCTGGGTTTTTACGGAATGGTGAAAATAAATAAGGAAATACTGCGTGTGTGTGTGTGTGTGTGTGTGTGTGTGTGTGTGTGTGTGTGTGAGAGAGAGAGAGAGAGAGAGAGAGAGAGAGAGAGAGAGAGAGAGAGAGAGAGAGAGAGGGCGGGCAAGCTGTCTCATAACTCCTCACACAACAAGTCAACAGGTAAATGGTACCCAGGTGTAAGATTTCGCCCCCCCCCTTTCTCTCTCTCTCTCTCTCTCTCTGACACCCTTTATTTCTCTTAGTTACGAAAAACCTTCAGTTCCTCCTCTCGTTCTTACGAACATTGTCAGAATCTTAGTTACGAAAAATCTTAAATGCTTTCCACTCCTCTCATTTCGTAAAATCTTCAGTTCCTTTTTTGTCCCCTTTTACGCAAAATTATATTATCAGTCTTGCGAAAATGATCTTAGTTACGAATATTTCAAACGCTTTCCGCTCCTCGTGTGTGGGAGGGATGATGATGATGATGATGATGATGATGATGATGATGATGATGTTGATGATGATGAGGCTACAAATACGTGCGGTGATGTATGTATGTATGTATGTATGTATGAAATGAGCTGTGGAAAGGATGATGATAATAGGCTAGGTGGTGCTGTGTATGTATGTATGTATGTATGTGTGTATGAAATGAGCTGTGTAGTGGGGATGGTGTTAATAGTAGGGTAGGCGTGGGTGTGGTGATGTTTGTATGTCTGTAAATCTTAGGCCACTCCTTTAGAATTGGTTTAGTTACCCCCCCCTCTCTCTCTCTCTCTCTCATCAAAACTTTGTGCTCGGTCATACAGTACATTATATAAATCATTTTTATTGTCCTTCGGCTGTGTGTATTATGGAGGCGGGCCAGGAGTGAGAGAGAGAGAGAGAGAGAGAGAGAGAGAGAGAGAGAGAGAGAGAGAGGCAGGGAAGGAGGAGGAAGAGAGGAATGAGCAAGGAAATAGAGGCATGAGGTGAGAAGATGAGACAAGATGATGATGGAGGGAAGAGGAAGGAAGAGATGAAGGATAGAGGAGGAAAGTAGGAGGAGGAGGGAAAAGGAGGAGACGGAAGGGGAAACGATGGTAGAGAAGGGAGACAGGAAGAGGGGAGAAGGAAATTAAGAGGAGGAGGAGGATATGAGTGAGGGGAGAGAAGGAAAGAAGAAAGAAGAGGAGGAAAGTGGGGAGAGAGGAAGGGTAAATGAGGAAGAAATGAGAAGCAGGAAGGGTGGAAGGGGAAGGGAGGGAATTAGGAGAGAGAGAGAGAGAGAGAGAGAGAGAGAGAAGATTAAAGGAAGAAAAGGAAGAGGGAAGAAGGAAGAAAAAAGAAAGATGACAAGGTAGGGGGGATGGGCACTAGGAAAAGCAAATAATATTAAGGAAAACAAACAACAATAAATCCGGTTGTCTGTTTGAGGTTGTTTGCCGAGAAAATGAGAGAGAGAGAGAGAGAGAGAGAGAGAGAGAGAGGGAGGGAGGGAGGGAGGGAGGAAGGAGGGAAGGAGGAGGGAAGAAGAGAGAGCGGGAAGGAAGAGGAGACGATGGGAAGGTACAAGAGGGGTGGGGATGGAGGGAGGAGGGAAAGGAGCCTGAAGTGTAGAAGAGGGAGGGGGAGGAGAAAGATCTTGGGGGGGCAGGTTTGGGAGGGGGAAGGGAGGGGGAACGGCGGGGAGGGGAGGGAAGAGGAAGGGGAGACTGAAGGGTTGGGGTGTGGTGGGAGAGGAGAAAGAGAAGAGGAAAGGGAGGTGGGGGAAGAGTAGGATGATGGGGGGAGGAGCAAAGGAGTGGGGAGGGGGAAAGGGTAAGGGGAGCGGGAGGGGAAGGGGAAGGGGTGTATAAGACAGTAAGATTGGACATAAAGAAGGACAAGCAGAGAAATAATGGTCGTTAAGTCTGTATGCCTGGCTCATTTCCAGCGATCGTGTGTGTGTGTGTGTGTGTGTGTGTGTGTGTGTGTGTGTGTGTGTGTTTTATATTTTACTGCGCTGGTCTGTCATGCCTCCTCTCTATCTCTCTCTCTCTCTCTCTCTCTCTTTCTCTCTCTTTCTCTCTCTCTCTCTTTATCTCTCTCTCAAATGAATTAATGGTCTGAACTGGAGAGGGAGAGAGAAAATAAAATGTGAGGGGCTGGCCGGAGGGAAGACAGACTATTTGGAGAGAGAGAGAGAGAGAGAGAGAGAGAGAGAGAGAGAGAGAGAGAGAGAGTAGAACTAGCTCTCTCTCTTTCACTCTCTCTCTCTCTCAAGAAATCCGGGTACTTGGTGTAGAGTTGCAAACAGGGGAGCATTTTTTAGCTGCCTGTTGCATGACTAAGACCTTTTGTTGCAGAGATGGAGTATGTGATGAGAAATGCACGATGAGAGAGAGAGAGAGAGAGAGAGAGAGAGAGAGAGAGAGAGAGAGAGAGAGAGAGAGAGAGAGAGAGAGAGAATATGTACGTTGATGGATAAACGGAAATACTGATAGATAGAAAACTAGATAGGTAGATTGGTAGACATTGATAGATAGATAGGTAAGTAGGTTTGTAGACAGATAGATAGGTTGATAGATAGAAAGATAGATAGATAGATAGTTAATAAAAGTATAAGTAGATGAATATAAAAAAAGGGAGATGGATAGATAGTTAAAATAGATAAACATATGACAGCTAAGGCAAATGGACAGATAGACAGACGGACAGACAGACAGACAGACAGGTGGATCGATAGACAGATAGATAGACAGTTAAATAAGGTCCAATAGATAGACAGTAGATAAACAGACAGATCAGCATTTCTCTTTCTCTTATGCAAGTGTTCCTAATCACTTGTCAGACTGGACCTTCCCCCCCCCTCGTGTGTCCATCAAGAAACCCGTTACCCCGTTACCTGTTACCTGGCCCACCTGTTGTTAGTTGGGTAAGGCCATAGCAGCCTGATGTGGACTATCCTTGTCTTATTCTGAGATATATATATATTTTTTTTAATAAGACAATGTTATGGCTATACTTCCTTCCCATAGCATTTCTTCGTGACTAGCATTAACTAACTCAGCATTTATGATGTAGAGATGGAAATTTTACGCCAAGTTACAGTGAGCGGAGTATAGGATGAGAAAATCGTGATAATGCTTGCTAGGCGACTTTTCCTTCCCATAGCACTTCTTCATGACTAGCATTAATGATTACCTTGGGTGAGGGAGGAAGTGGGGTGAGGTTAGACTGGGTTAGATGGTTAGACTGAGGTTAAATTAAGCTTGTTAGATTTAGGGTAAGTTAGGATAGATCGGATTGTTAGAAGTTAGGATAGGGTTAGATTAGGTTAGACTGACAGATGTAAGTTGGATTTGATTAGGTTATATTGTTAGATTTAGGTGGTTAGGTCTTAGTGTTAGATTGAAGTTAGAGTATGTTAGGCTAGGTGGTTAGATTTGGGTTAGATTATAGTGTTAGATTTAGGTTGTTAGATGAGGTGAGGTTTTATGAAGATTGGTAAACAAAAACAAGACGGATCCTTATCTTTTTAGAGATAGATAAAGGTAGATAAAGATAATGTAAAGATAAATAATAGATAGATAGATAATATAATAGATAGATAGATAGATAAACAGGAAAAGATAGAAAATGGTTATAGATAAGGATAACAGATAAAGATAAAGGATTATAGATAAGATACTGTGATATATCTTTTAATACCGGTTGAGCTAACTCTACAAGGACGCCTGCATACTTACCACACCAGCATACCACCACACCAGTATACCACCACACCAGTATACCACCACACCAGCATACCTCATACCAGCATACCTCATACCAGCATACCTCATACCAGCACACCACCACATTCCAGCATACCACCACATTCCAGCATACCTCATAACAGTATACCTCATACCAGCATACCTTATACCAGCATACCTCATACCAGCACACCACCACATTCCAGCATACCACCACATTCCAGCATACCTCATACCAGCATACCTCATACCAGCACACCACCACATTCCAGCATACCACCACATTCCAGCATACCTCATAACAGCATACCTCATACCAGCATACCTTATACCAGCATACCACATACCAGCATACTACATACCAGCATACCTCATACCAGCATACCACCACACCAGCATACCACCATACCAGCATACCACATACCACCATACCAGCATACCACATACCATCACACTACACCACATCACACGGTCTTCAGTTAAAAACGTGCCAGTCCTTCACCTCTCTCTCTCTCTCTCTCTCTCTCTCTCCTACAGGTGAGAATGTCTGGATTTCTTTAACTGGATTTAATTATTATTTTTTTTATTATCAGGTAGCAACACAACTACAAGGTGAGCCGTGTGTGTGTGTGTGTGTGTGTGTGTGTGTGTGTGTGTGTGTGTGTGTGTAGATATTTAGATAGTACTCCATGTATACTTTTTTTTTCTTTAACCATAATTTTTCGTCTACAGTTAGGAAATAAAAATAAATCATAATTAACTTTTTCGCATCTCTAGGTCTTTTCGTTTTTTTTTTTTTTTTTTTTTTTCATACACTGGCGTAATATACATCATTAAATCGCCTTGTCTTTGGACCCCCCTTCTCGTTGGGTAAGGAAGCCCCCTAACACCCTTTCCTAAGCGATTTATTTTGTTTAGTCTAACTGACCTCTTTACTGTCATATAAATCCTTCTAAAATCGCCATACTCTGCATAAATAACGTACAGAGGGATGTAAACTACCTGTGTCCAAAAATAAATCGCTAAAGAAAAGGTGTTAGGGAGCTTGTCTGAGCGACGAGAATACTTGTCTCGGTCTCTTGTTTTGATATTCTTGGTCTCAGGCTCAAGTGAACGTGAACCCCGTGGACTGCAGGCTTAAGTTACCTTTCTGCAGTCCACCATCCTCCTTCCGGGGGATAGGGAAGCAACTGAGAGACCCTGGTTTTATTGGGGCCACCACGTGAAGGCTCCCTAGCTCAGTGTCAAGTAAATATACAGAATAAGTTGCCAAGGAGGACGCGTTAAGAAGCTTCCCGTGCCACTTGGAATTCAGTCCTTTGTCCACAGTTAGGGAACAAGATTGGTACATTTTTTTTTTTTTTTTTTTTTAAGTGGCTGGTGGTGGAGTGGTGTGGTGGGCGCTCACATACCTTGCGTAGGGCCAACTAGTTTTTGCTGTGGTGGTGCTGTTGCTAGCCTGTGGTGGAATTTGTGGTGGATGCTGTGGCGTACATCTCTCTCTCTCTCTCTCTCTCTCTCTCTCTCTCTTTCTCTCTCAAATCCAAAAGTAAAAATTAAGCCTTATTCTGTATCTATTACCAATTAACAGGTCAACTGGCAATTAGATTTTCTCCCTCTTTCTCTCCCTCTGCTTACGACCTCCTCCAAAGGCCATAAAGTTACCTCGATGTGAACGGACCTTTATTTTTATTTTATTATTTTTTAAAGCAAGTCAGGTTTCTTTACTATTTTTTTTTTTATAACGTGTGCATTTTTTTCCTTAAATATGATGTCGATTTTATTTCTGTATTCTTGCTCCCTCTATTATTTTTTTTTTTATATATACACTTTTCAAAATTTTAAGAACAGGTTTAGTTATGATATCAATTAATTCGTTTATCACTAGAGGTACTTTTTTGATTTTGTATAAGATGTTGAACTTTAAGATGTTTTCCTTTATTAAGAAGACTAGGGGAAGGGGCAGGTGGGGAAGAGATGGGGGTGAGAAAGAGCGGGGAGAGTGTGTGCCAGGAAATAAGGGAGAGTAGGGATGGGTAAGGTATGGGGGGGGGAGTGGTAGGGGATGAGTGCGTGGGAGGAAATAGGTAGGGTAGGGAAGGGTAGGGTGAGGGAGGGAAGGGTGGGACTGGGGTGGCTAGGGGAAGGGTACGTAGGGTAGGGAAGGGGACGGGAAGGAAGAGTAGGAGATGAGAGAGTGCGTGGAGAGTGCGTGGGAGGAAACAGGGAAGGATAGGGTACAGTTAGGGAGAGAAGGGTGGTATTTGGTGTTGGGGAGGCTAGGGAAGGGTGGGTAGGGGAGGGAAGGGGAGTGAAGGTAGGAGAGAGTGCGTGGGAGGAAATAGAGGGGGCTAGGGGAGGGATGAGAGAGTGCGTGCGGAGTGCGTGGGAGGGAGTGGGTCAGGGACGGAGGAGTGGAGTGGGAAGAGGAAGGAGAAGTAGACCAAGTATGGGCAAGAACGGAAAGCAAAAAGGGGGGCAGGGGGGCATGAATCAGACAGGGCATATAAGGCTAGAGAAAATATATGAGACATAGAACTGAGTATAACAGGGCACATAGGAAGGAAAGTGCAAAATATATAAGGTATAGAACTGGATATAACAGATGATATAGCAAGAAAAGTATACCCCAGGAGTGTCCGCTGAGTGAGTCTATTTGGCATTTCAGGGCCCTTATGGTACACTTTCTGTTTATAATAGAATTTGTTAATAAATATTCAACAAAATAATAAAATAAATACTGTACCATCTTCATCATACATTTTACCATAATTATCAGAACTAATTATTACATTTACTTGGAATAATCGTTTTAGGAAAATTATCGAAACTACATTTTCTGTTTTCGTTTTTCTTTTTTGTTTTTCCCCAGCTATGGTCTGTGGAGAAAAAAAACTATTGGCGCTAGACATGTGAAATTTTGGTCTGTTATGCACGTACCCCTTCTGAGTAACCCG
>NC_137008.1:53630931-53650931 GCF_032717465.1 Coenobita brevimanus
TGAATAATTAGTTACCAGGATCTCTCCCCCCCCCACACCCCACCTAGTTCTTTGTAAGTGATCAACATACATACATACATACATACATACATACATAGTGTGAATGTATGTATTTATGTATGTATGTTTTCCTGAGGGATTCAAGGTGTGGAACCAAGGAAGACATTTTTTTTGCTTGATGAAGTTATATATCAACCCTATAATTAAAGAACCTCAACAAACAAACAAACAAACAGGCAAAGAAACAGCTAAGCAAAAAAAAAAGCAAAACCAAACACAATAAAACATGAAAAAAAAGGATATGGAAAGTAAAAAAAATTAAAAAAAACTAAAGGCGTAATCCTGAATAATAAGAACCGGGCAGCGCAATATTTGGACCTCTCTGCATAGTTGTAGTAGTAGTAGTAGTTTTAGTAGTAGTAGTAGTAGTAGCAGTAGTAATAATAATAACTAATAATAATAATAACAAAACAAAAACGAGGAATGACAACGGCAATGACAATAATAATAATAATAATAATAATAATAATAATAATAGCGTACGATAATTAACTGAATGACAGTAAATAATAATAAACGAATCTTTTTATCATTTTCCCCCTTGATAATTAACCTTTCTGAATTAAATACTCCATATAAAGGATGCTCCAGGATTTGAAGTAGTAACCAAGGAGATTATTATAGGGGAAATTATCAGCGGGGGTCTAAGTATCAGCCGTAGAGGAGATATTTACTGATGATATAATGGAGAAAATAATAGTGTTTTCTTTAGACGTGAAAAAAATTGAAAAAACCTCCCCTGAATGAGCGTATAAACAGAAAACGGATCAAAACAATAAGAAAAAAAAAACAATTGAATGGGTAGGAAGAAGA
This sequence comes from Coenobita brevimanus, assembly GCF_032717465.1. Classification (NCBI taxonomy): domain Eukaryota; kingdom Metazoa; phylum Arthropoda; class Malacostraca; order Decapoda; family Coenobitidae; genus Coenobita; species Coenobita brevimanus. Next base: position 53,631,805 of record NC_137008.1, read on the forward strand.
TAGTAAGGTAAGTAGATATATAAGTAGATAAATAGATATGTAAGTAGATTAGTAAGTGGATAAAAAAAGTAGATAAATGTAAAGGTGCCAGGGAAGTAGATCGATAAATAAACAAATAAACAGACAAACAGATGTCAAATTGATCTGTGGAAATAAAAATAAGAAAATAATGGAAAATAAAAAAATAATAAAATAATCTCTTGGGAAATATTGTTCTGTTGTCTTTCATTCTGTTTACTAATTATTTTCAGCTTTCTTCATTCTCTCTCTCTCTCTCTCTCTCTCTCTCTCTCTCTCTCTCTCCACATTATTCTTGGTCCATCTTTTCCCTCTGCACAAGCTTTCTCGGTCTTCCCCTCCTCCTCCTTCCACTTCAGGCCTCTTCCACCGTCTCCAGCACAACATATTAATCTATTTTCCCTCATATTTTTGAACAACCCTGTAAAAATAGACCAGCCTCTTCCTTGTTGTTGACCTGCGAGAGAGAGAGAGAGAGAGAGAGAGAGAGAGAGAGAGAGAGAGAGAGAGAGAGAGAGAGAGAGAGAGTGTAAGCTTCCGACGACTTGGAAGGTTAGATGGTGTGTAATGAAGTTGTTGTGGTGGTGGTGGTAGTGGTGGTGGTGGTGGTGGTGTTGTAGTTGTAATTGTTGTTGCTTTTGCTGCTCTTGTTGATTTGGTTGTTGTTTTTGTTGTTGTTGACTGAAATATATTTAGCTCTGGACGTGAGGGTGAACGCGTATTGCATTTACCGTGGGTGTTGTTGTTTGTTTGTTTGTTGTTGTTGTTGTTGTTTTGCTTGCACGTGACAATGAAAGCAAGTTGCATTTTAGAGTTCACTCCTGTTTTGTATTTATCTATCTTTGTGTCTATCTATCTGTCTTCTGTCTATCTGTCTGTCTGTCGATATAAATTGTGTGTTTTTTTTTTTACTGGATTGAATGTATGGGTGTGGATGTTGTGGTGTGTGTGTGTGTGTGTGTGTGTGTGTGTGTGTGTGTGTGTGTGTGTGTGTGTGTGTGTGTGTGTGTTTGTTACTGGACTGAAGGCAAGTGTGTAGGTGTTGTGATGGCTAGATGTGTGTGTGCATTAGAGAGAGAGAGAGAGGGGGGGGGAGAACAGTGTGAGATGTTAAAAGAAGAAAAGATGGGAAGGAAAAGTAGAGATAGATGGACAAATAGATGGGTAAAGAGACAGATAGAAAAACAGAGAGACAGATAGATATATAGACAGACAGGCGGACACAGAGACAGACAGACAGACAGATTGATAGACAGACAGGCAGACATACAGACACAGGATCGTGGCTTGACCATATAATTCACGAAAATTTCTTGTGTCGTTCAAGGGGAAAATTATACGTGTCCTGTGTTATGTGTCCTGCTGTCCTGGTGTGTCCTGGTGATGTCTTGGGTGTCCTGGTGGTGCCCTGCGTGTATCCCAGTGATGTGTCCTGGGTGTCCTGGTGAACTACTGCGTTTCACCTCGTCTCAAACTCCTTCCCTGCCCAGCCAAGGTCACGTGAAATCAATACCTACCTACCCCCTCCCTGCCTCACCATCCTCCTGCCTCACCCTGCCTTACCCTTCTTCCCCTCCCCCCTGCCTCTCCCTTCCTTCCCTCCCCCTGTCTTCCCTCCCCTTTCCTCCCCCTTCCTTTCCTCCCCTTTCCTCAGCATGCCTCTTCTCCTGCTTCTCCTTACCCTACACTTTCCTTCCCTACCTTACTCTTCCTTCTTCCTTCTTTCTCTCCTCCCCCTGCCTCTCCCTGCCCCCTTTCCCCATTCCTCCCCTCCCAGTGCCTCCCCCTATCTACCCCTGTCTCAATCTCCCTCACACACACTTACACTGCCTCATCCAGCGTCACCCTGCCACACCTGCCTTATACTTGTCACCCTGCCTCACCCTATCTCACACTCCTCACCCTGCCTCACAGTGCCACACATTGCATCACCCTGCCTCACACTGCCACACATTGCCTCAAGCTGTCTCAGATTATCACACTGCCTCACCCTGCCTCACAATGTCTCACCCACCTCACACTGTCTGCCTCTGCCTCACACTGTTTCACACTGCCCCCGTGCCTCATACTGCTTCACACTACCTTACCCAGCCTCACACTGCCCCGCTCAACCTCACACTGCCTCGCACTGTCCTACCATCTTCCTTTTTGTTTGTGTTAAGGGACAGTAGGGAAGAGGCAGACTGAGTTCGTAGTAAAGAGAGAAATAGATCGTAATACAGACAGAATGAGTTCGTTGTAAAGAGAGAAATAGATCGTAATACAGACAGAATGAGTTCGTTGTAAAGAGAGAATGAAAAAAGAATTATTTCGTAGTAAAGTGAAAATGAGTTAGGAGTAGAGGGAGATGAGGGTCGCATTCAAGATCGATTTAGTTCGTAGCAAAGATAAATAATAATGTTCGCGATAAAAAAAAAAAAAATAGTTTTTACTGAAGACAAAATCCATCAGTGCATCATATATCCATCTCTCCATCCATCTGTCCACCCATCCACCCACCCACACACCCATCCATCCATCCATCCACCCATCCATCCATCCATTCATCCATCCATTCATGCATCTAGTCATCCATCTATCCATCTACCCACCCGCACACCCACCCATCCATCCATCCATCCATCCATCCATCCACCCATCCATCCATCCATCCACCCATCTATCCATTCATCCATCCATCCATCCACCCTTCCACCCATCTACCCACCCACCCATTCATCCACTCATCCATCCATCTATCCAATCCCTTATTTTCTCACCAGGAACGTAGGGACCACGGGCTAGGGTACTGAGTCCGAAAATATAAGATGAGAGAGACCAGTTGTTCTTCCCTGAGTAGCACTATGTATGTGAGGAATAAGGCCCAAACCAGCCCCTTGATTTAAACCATTTTGGGGCGCCTTAACCCACTTAACCACGAAGTCATGGAAAATTTGGAAGAGGAGGAGGGGAGGAAGGGAAGAGGAGGAGGAGGAGGAAGAAAAAGAAAGGAGGAAGGGAGAGACGAGGAAGATAGGAGATAAGGGAGTGACGGTGTGGAGAGGACCAGAGGTGGCAGGGGGAGAAGAGGGAGGGAGGGAACGAAGAAGGGGAAGAGGGAGGGGAAAGAGGGAGGGAGGGAGGGAGGTGGGGGAAGGGGGAAGGAAAGATGGGAGAGGGAGGTGAGGTTGGGGAAAAAAATAGGGATGAGGGGAAAAATGGGAGATGCAGGTGAAGGGGTAAGAGGGAGGGGGAAGGTAGGTGGAGGTGGGGGGAGGGGAAAGAGGGGGAGAAGAAGGAGGGAGGAGAGGGAAGGGGGAGGGAAAGGGGGATGAAAGAGGAGCTGGGGGGAGTGTCTGGGTGTGGTCTCCGAACGTGATGGGGAACCCCCGATATCAGACACACCCTCTCTCCCCCTCCCCTCCCGTCCCCTCCCCTCCCCCAACCTCCCCTCCCCGCCCCTCCCCCACCCTCCCCTCTCCATCTTCTCCCCTACGCTTTGCTGTCTTTCCTTTCCCTCTGTTTGTCCATCTAACTTATTTACTTCATTTATCTATCTTCCAGTGTATCTATCTTAACTCTCTCTCTCTCTCTGTCTCTGTCTCTCTCTGATGTACATAAACGTAGCACACATTTAGCTTTCACAAACACACCAGCAAGTAATTATCTCAGTCCAATAACAAACACACACACACACACACACACACACACACACACACACACGCGTATTAGATAACTCGCGACCCTCCTCTCTCTCTCTCTCTCTCTCTCTCTAATCAATTATAAAAAAGAGCACTTAATCATCCGCTCAACAGCAGTATCGTAAAGAAAGAGAGCCGCATGAGAGAATAACATGTTGACGAGAGAGAGAGAGAGAGAGAGAGAGAGAGAGAGAGAGAGAGAGAGAGAGAATTCGCCTAACCTTGAAGACCTATGTGATAAAATGACAAGAATTCTGAGAGAGAGAGAGAGAGAGAGAGAGAGAGAGAGAGAGTATAAATCCATCTGTCCTCGTTAATTGAAGGTAGGTAATTGAGTACAGGTATGAATGCATTACCTGGGTTTTGATGAAGCACCTGGTCATTGAATAATTTAGTCCCTTGCTTTTATACACGGTGTTTGGGTCAATCGATAAAACACACACACACACACACACACACACACACACACACGATGGCCAGAATAAGTGAAAAATAATCTCATCGTGACTAATGGTTCACTAAATTTCTAAATCCTCTTCAAAAAATATAAATAAAACCAATATTAACCCGATTTTAAACAGCCCTTTTCCTTGGAGATTTATTTTGCTTATTATTTCTTTGTCTCATTTGGATATTACTGATGCAGAAATGTTGATACTGAAGGAATAGAAATAATGAACTAGGGAATTTCGAGTTTTTCTGAGGACATCTCTCTCTCTCTCTCTCTCTCTCTCTCTCTCTCTCTCTCTCTCTCTCTTTCTCCGTAGAACCAGTAGGATGTAAAATTCTGACAGAGCTAATAAAAAATAAAAATCATACTCCCAGGAAGGCAATTACCCTCCCTGCTTTAACCTAGCCACGTGTGCTTGTTACCTAGAAATACTGGGAAATGTTGAAACTAAATAAAAATAAAGCCTTGAGAATACAACTATTTTCCTCAAGTCATCGATCGGTGCCGTATATTATCGTTCACCTCTCCACGTGGCATTGTTTACATTGGAATATTAACGTGAAAATTTGTGGTAAATGTCGAAACGATATAAATAAATAAACAAATGAATAAATAAACTCTGCTGCTGAGTGGCATGTCTCTCCACGTGTCCTTGTTTATGTAAGAGTATTAACCCCCCCCTCACATGGGCGGGACAGCTCTCGTATCCGTCCCCGCTAACGGTATATGATTTTCCAAGCCTGAGAGAGAGAGAGAGAGAGAGAGAGAGAGAGAGAGAGAGAGAGAGAGAGAGAGAGAGAGAGAGAGAGAATCCGTGTGATGAGGTGAAATATTCTGGCATGCGTCGAAATGTACTAAAATTACCATAAAAAGACAATTAGTATCCCTGAAATAATCGAGACGTGGCATTTCCTAACGTTCAGCATGTCCGCGTGTCTTTGTTTACGTGTGAATATTTTTGGTAAAGGTCGACACGATATAAAAGTAAACATAAGAAAACATATTATTCCTAAAGTCAAAGATACGTGTCATTATCACAGCCTTCACCATGTCCACGTGTCTTTGTTTACATGGAATCATTGACCACGTGCTTTTTGTTTACATATGACTATTAAAGGTGAAAATTTTTGGTAAAGGTCGAAACTATATAAAAATACCCATCAGAAGACATTCGTTATCTCTAAAGTCATGGAAACGTGGCATATTTTAGCGTTCACAACATCCACGTGTCTTTGTTTACATTAGGAATACTGACCACGTGTACTTGTTTACATGAGAATATTGAGGGTGACATTTTCTGTTAAGGGTCGAAACTGTATAAAAAGATTCATAACAACGCATTCATTATCCCTGAAGTCATAGATACGTGGCATATATTAGCGTTCACAGCATCCACGTGTCTTGATGATGACAACAAGGTCGCCTGTCTCGCCTGTCTCGAACTATATCCCGTTGCGACAGCCCTTGTATTGCCCTGCTGCTGTTTATTCATGTATGCTGGACACGTAGGGCGGTATATATATGGGTGATATAATTATGTGAAGACACGTTTGTTTTTGGTGTTAAGTGATATACTTAAATACACTGGAGGGTGATTGGAAAGTTAGTTCGTTCTGACTCTCTCTCTCTCTCTCTCTCTGAAGAAAAAGGAGGGAGAAGAAACAATCAGAGGCTTAAACTCCGCTAAGTTGTTCATTCCAAGAAAAACAGAACAAAAGAAAACCAGATTAAAATCCATTCATTTCGAGATGCCTGGACACATAGCGCTTTAAAGATGGAGGTCATAGTCAGAGGGAAATGCAGACAGAGGAAGACAATTTCAAAGTTGACCTGTTGCATACGTGAATGACGGAGTATCGGCTAACTCCAGCAGTAGAGAGGTGGACAGGAAAAGGGTGAGAGCGTACTGTCAGACGGGTGCTGCGTGTCCGCCGTGATTGGGAGAAAATTGCGAGAAATATTTAGGAATATATGGCATAAAAGTACATTCTCTATGATTACTATAGTTTTTTCACCTTAACTTGGCCCAGAGATTCGTCCTCTTGCAGCTTATGTCACGCAGCTCAGTGGCAGAAGACAGTGCCACGGCTCCACATCCTCTCCATAGCGATTCTTCGTGACTAGCAGCGTATTCAAGTGTTAATCTATTGCTATAACTCGACCTTTAACATGGAGAGATGGTAGTTTTAGGCGAGGTCAAAATAATAAGCGTGTAACAGTATATATTTTTTCCTTTGCAGGTAAATCGTGTACCGGAAGCTCACACTGCGGGAGAGCTTAAACTGCGGCCAGGTATGAGGTGTAGAAGTTTGCAGTTTAAGTGACGCTGGTATTGTTAAGTGGTGTTGGAGGTATTTTTAAGTGATGGTGGTGGTGTTATGTGTTGCTTGTATTGTTAAGTGGTGTTGGTGGTATTGTTAAGTGATGCTGGTGTTGTTATGTGGTGTTGGTGGTATTAAGTGATGGTGGTGGTGTTAAGTGATGGTGGTGGTGTTAAGTGGTGTTGGTGGTATTAAGTGATGGTGGTGGTGTTAAGTGGTGTTGGTGGTATTGTTAAGTGATGCTGGTGTTGTTAAGTGATGGTGGTGTTAAGTGATGCTGGTGGTGGTCGAATCATGAAGAGAATTAGTAGTCATTTTTCTCTACATATGAATACTTAATTAGTACACACACACACACACACACACACACAAATAACTAACTCTCTTCACATATATAACTTACACGTATACATTAGCTATAGAAAACGACACATGCACATACTCTGACCTCTCTCTCTCTCTCTCTCTCTCTCTCTCTCTCTCTCTCAAGGGGAATATCTGGGGCCCCCTTGGTTTTCCCCAAAGTCACACACCCCTCCCTCCACCCAGGGTCAACCGCCCCCTCCTCCCTCTTCCTCCCCCCTCCCCCCTTCCCCCCACTTTCACTAGCACCTCATAACCCTCCCTCCTTCCCTCCTCATCGACGATCCGAAGTGAATTACAGTGTCGGTCAAAAATTCCTTTACATTCCAAGGGTTTAAGACTAACTAAGGAGGGGAAAGGGTCAGGCTGATGATGATGATGATGATGATGATTGATGATGATGATGATGATGATGATGATGATGATGATGATGATGATGATACTGATGGTGATGATGATGATGATGATGGTGATGATGATGATGATGATGATGATGATGATAGACTTCGTTAGAATTTGACATGGTTTCGAGAAGGTGTAAACGAACTTTTGACCGCAGCTTTACATTATTAATTAATGCCTCTTTACTGTTAGAGAGAGAGAGAGAGAGAGAGAGAGAGAGAGAGAGAGAGAGAGAGAGAGAGTATAATGTAATTTATTTTGGGTTAAGTTGAAAATACACAGTAGTTGAAAAAATATATACACATTCATATCAAGCCGGAACTGCGCATTAAAAAAATAAAAATATAAAAGAAAATAAAAAATAACTCGTCCAATAAAGCACAATAAAAACAAAAATAATTAGATTTGTTCCTGGTAAGCGAGATAAAAAAAAAAAAAAATAAATGAAAGTCTCCTCGCTTCAATAAATATCTAGATTCCATTATTATTAGATTTATTTATAGATTTATTTATGAGTAGGTGGGATTGTAGAATATCTGTATAATTAGAAAAAGGCGAGGTATATGCTCTAGGAGATTGATAAAGGGTGGAAGTGAAAAGGGTGATGGGTTTTGGAATATATGTTAGAGTGAAAGATTACGGGGTTTGCTCACGTACATACATACATACATAGAGAGAGAGAGAGAGAGAGAGAGAGAGAGAGAGAGAGAGAGAGAGAGAGAGATTTAAATAGCCAAAAGTAAAATGCTTTCTCACACAAAACACAAAGGACTGACAATACATGCATGAATTAACTTTAAATATAACCCAAAAGAATATAAGACGTTTTAGCTAAGCGTGATTAAAATAAAAAAAACAACAAAAAAACAGGGCAAGAGAAAAATATGAATTGCAGACGATATTGAAATACTGCAGGGTCGTTGCAAATCGGGACAGAGCAATTGAAGACAGGGAACTGAATCATTGCATGCTAGAAAGGATGAAATTTGAGTCGAGGAAGTTAGTTAAAAAAAAAAAAAAAAAAGATAATAAAGTTTTCTTATTTTTTTTCTAAGTTACAAATTAATAATAAAAAAATACTTTGATTTCGCTTTTATTATGAAAAAAAAAATGCTGTATGATGTAGGATATAAATTTTGAAATAAATAATTGTGAAAGACGGTGCTGGGAAAAGTATTGATTGCAGAGAACATTGAAAGATTACAGAATTCAGTTGCAAGTCAGGCTTCAATAATAATAATAATAATAGTAATAATAATAATAATAATAATAATAATAATGGTGACGGTGGTGGTGGTGGTGGTGGTGATGATGATAATGATGATGATGATGATAATGATGATGATGATGATGATAACGGTAATAACAGTGTTGATGATGATAATGGTATTGATGATGATGATGATAGTGGTGGTGGTGGTGGTGATGATGATGATGATGATGATGATGATGATATGCGTGGTTTCCCAGCGGCCCGGACTTAGCAAGGGAGACGCACCTGAGCATTCCATGTGAGTCGGTCAATTAGGCCCTTATATTACACCTTTACCTGAGAGAGAGAGAGAGAGAGAGAGAGAGAGAGAGAGAGAGAGGATCTATTGAATGTGGAGGACTGGAGGTAAGGGTGAGAGGGAGGGGATGGGAGAGAAGGAAGGATGAGAGGGGAAGGGAGGGAGGGGAGAGAGGGAGGGATGCAAGATGGATAAAGGAGGGATATTGCGTATGGGTGGCTGGGAAGAGGGGAGAGGAAGACTAGAGGAAGGGGAAAAGGGGAGAGGAAGACTAGAGGAAGGGGAAAGAGGGGAAAAGAGGAATTTTAATTGAAAGAGGTGGTGGTGAGAGGGGGAGGGGAGGAGGCTGAATATGTTTGGAAGGGGAGGGGAGTTACTGTGGTGGGGGAGGGGAGAGAGAGAGAGAGAGAGGATGGAGGGATGAGAGAGAGGAATGCGAAGGGAGGGGAGAGGGGGAATGGAGGGAGGGGATGGAGAGAGTACTTAAGAACGGAGGTGGGGGTAGGAGGGGAGGGGGGAAGCCTGATTGATGTGTTTACAGAGGGGAGGGGGTAGTGGTAGAGGAGGGGAGAGGGAAGGAGAGGGAGGGGAGACGAAGAATGGGGAGAGGAGAGAAGCTTGATTGATGTGCTTGCAAGGTGGGGGTAAGTGGGGGTAGGGGAGGGGAGGGGAGGGAGAGGGGAATGGAAGGAGGGGAGAGGGGGATAAAAAAAAAAAACGGAGCCAGGAAGGAGGGGAGAAGATGGTGGGGGGAGGGGAGAGAGGAGGGAATGGGTCGTTGGGTGGGGTTAAGGGAGAGAAAGGGAGGAAGGGATGAAGGGAGGGGATAAGTTAGTACTAAGGAACGGAGGTGTACGTAGGTGAGAGGGGAGAAGAGGGAAGGGGAAGGGAGAGGTGGGGAGGGGAGATGAAAAAAGAGGAGGGGAGGGGAGGGAAGGGGAGAGGAAGGAAGAAACTTGAATTATGTATATCCATGACGGATGGGTGAGTGAGTGGGGGATGGGGTGGAATTGGGGGTGGGGTGGGGTGGAGTGGGGAGTGGGGTGCCTGGGTATCATTTTCTTTATGGATCGACATACTGACCACCCCATAAACACCCCGCGACCCCCATTTCTTGCACCCCATGACCTCGCTGGGGCACTCCCTAACACCTTTTCCTTAGCGATTTATTCAGGTACTAGAAGGCCCACTAACGTACCACCTTAGATATTTATATTCTAGCTGTCTCTTTTGTATTTTTCTTTTCATCTCAATTATTTCTTGTTTATCTATCACTTATTTTTCACTTATCTCCTTATCAGATTTAAGATAATCCTTAGCACATTACCTTCAGCTATTTAATATGCGATTATGAAGGCTCCTATTGCACCCTCTTTCGGTGTTTATTTTTAACACACGTATCTTAGCTATTCATTTGCAGCAGCATCTTCAGTTATTTCACCCCAAACACATTCTCCTTGGCTATTTATGATGGCTATAGGAGGCCCCCAGCAAATCTCTCTCTCTCTCTCTCTCTCTCTCTCTCTCTCTCTCTCTCTCTCTCTCTTACTCAGCTTTGAGGAGGTCGTAGTAGTGGAGTTTAATGATCGTCGTTTTTAGGACAGATAAATAGATAGATACAGTAGATAGACAGATAGATAGAGATATAGATAGATAGATAGATAGAGAGAGAGAGGAGGGGGGAGGAGAGGGAAAAGAAGGGGAATTTAAGACACGGAGGAGGGGAGGAGTTTGAAAGGAGAGGAGGGGAAGGTGGGGAGAAAGAAGAATGTTTGTGAGGGGATGGGGGGTAGATAGCAAACAGGGAGAGGGGAGGGAAAGGGGGAGGGGGAAGCGAGGAGAAAGAAGGATGTGGGTGAGTGCTGGAAGGTGAAAGAGGGGAGAGGGGAGGGGGAGAAGGGGAGGGGGAGAGGGGAGGGGGAAGCGCCACAGCCTCCCGGATGGATTTGGTCAGAAGCATCACTGGAATGTGTTCAAGGGAAGGACACACACCATTGTCTTTGTGCTTACTCCATGCCATGTGTGTGTGTGTGTGTGTGTGTGTGTGTGTGTGTGTGTGTGTGTGTGTGTGTGTGTGTGTGTGTGTAAGTCAGGTGCCTACTTAGTTGCGTAGTGTGTGTGTGTGTGTGTGTGTAAGTCAGGTGCCTACTTAGTTGCGTAGTGTGTGTGTGTGTGTGTGTGTGTGTGTGTGTGTGTGTGTGTGTGTGTGTGTGTGTGTGTGTGTGAAGTCATGTGCCTACCTAGCTGCGTTGTTTGTGTGTGTGTGTGTGTGTGTGTGTGTGTGTGTGTGTGTTTAAGTCACGTGCCCACCTAGCTGCGTTGTTTGTGTGTGTATGTGTGTGTGTGTGTGTGTGTGTGTAATTGACACTGCTTACGTGTAAACATATGCGTGTATCTGAGTGTACAATCCCTAGTTTTTTTATTGTTTTTATTTATCTGTTTAATGGTGGCCCTGTATGAACTCCGAATTTAGAACTGCCTGTTGTACTGTACTACAAGACCTTATGATATTTCGTACATTTCTAAACACCTCTTCCTCTGCGATTTGTTCTGCACATCACACCTCAGTGTCCCTTGTATGATAATGGTGTGAACGTCGACATTAAAACGATGTAATTAATAACACAGAAGGCAGGGGTGTCACGCAGCCTGCCTCGCCGCTAAGGGTGCAGGTCAGGTAGTGGGTCAGTTTCCGTAGTGTAGTGGTTATCACGTGCGCCTCACACGCGCAAGGTCCCCGGTTCGATCCCGGGCGGAAACACTGATGTAACTTTTAACTACTTCACTTCGATGACGCCTTTGTTCTTATGGTGGGCGGCCACCGTCCACTCACGATGCAGTGCGACGCTGACGACGAGCCAACACGTGGTGTCACTGTGCACCCTGGGTGCAGCAGCCGTGGCGTCCACTGGGAACCATATTTCCTTATATTTCTCCGTACCTCGCCGTGGGAAGGACCCTGGTCACACCCTGTCGAGGCGTGTCTGTCACAAGGGGGCGCCGAGCCCCTAAACGGTGTTATACCGTACTGTAACTGTAAGACGCTCCCACAGTAACAGTTGCTTGCCTTTGGTCGATGGGTCTGCTCGGCCAGACCAATCGGGGTTAAGCAACAACATCAACAACAACAACAACAACCTACTACTACTACTACTACTACTACGATGACGTATTAGTCTAATTTGTGCTTGCTACCTCCAGATGGTTATATTCAAGTGATGTTTAATAAGGAAATGGTTAATCAGCGCTCTTTTTAACACTGAGAGTCAGAACCTGAATGAAAATGTATGATGATGAAGAGGAGGAGGAGGAGATGAATGATGATGACGTTGACGATGACGATGACAATGAAGAACCGAAACATAAATCGCCAAACTGCAGGTGTTAAGTGATCGTATTTGGCTTACTCAGAAGTTTAATATATATACACAAAATACTCTAGGCTGTTGATGATATTCGATACAGGGTGGTAAAAAAATATAAAAAAATTACACTGGTCTTTCACTTCGCTGGGGGATTTTTGTTTTTTGTGTTGTGGGGACGGCTTGGTCAGATTTTATCAGTGTTTACCCTGTATCATTTATTCATCTCCTGTTCCTACTGCCACACCCACGCCCACACCAGCAGACTGACCACCAAAGGAATTTCCAGTGCAGCGCTATTTTCGAACCACCATGCATTTTAATTCCCCTACCCCCCCTCTCTCCAAAGGTCGACGACTGAGGAGTGATTAAAATTAACAGGTGTGTGTGTGTGTGTGTGTGTGTGTGTGTGTGTGTGTGTGTGTGTGTGTTTGATAAAATTTACATACCTGTCAGTTAATGAGTGTTATGCAGGTTTATATAAGTATCACATAAGTCTGAGTTTATTTTTCCTTAATATATTTCTTAAGTGATCCTAATGAGGGCAAGATGTTGAGTGTGTTGCATGATCCTCTTGCAATACAGATTCTGATTGCAAATATTGAGAAACCTTCACCCTTTTCACCATAACTTGACCTAAAATTACCATCTCTCCGTCTTGAATGCTGAGTTAGGGCAAGAGATGAACAGTAGGATACGATGCTAGTCACGAAGAAGTGCAGTGAAAATGATGGAGAGTCGCAGCAGTATTTTCTACCCATTGAACTACAGGAAATAGACTAAATACGAAAAAATTGGGCCAAGTTAAAGTGAAAGGAGCATTGTAATTGTATGTGTATATATATCTTTATTTATGTATTTTTTTTTAATCTAATCTATGGTTTTTTGAAATTTCCGTGTTTTATTTTAGAGGGTGTGGTTGTAGTCTGAGAGAGAGAGAGAGAGAGAGAGAGAGAGAGAGAGAGAGGTGAAGGTCGGTGTTTTCCAGAGGTGAGCACACTTCGTTATCAGAATTGCATATTTACGATATAGGCGCTAAATGTAGATGCTTGTATGTTATAAATACCTCTCTCTCTCTCTCTCTCTCTCTCTCTCTCTCTCTCTCTCTCTCTCTCATTACACGCTCTACCAAAAGTAATGAAACCCTGAAATGTACTCATGCTTCCCAGTACAACCCCGTCAAATGTGCTGTCTTCTATTACGTGCCTGTGTTACATCAAAGGTTTCTCACAGCACTTCTTCGTGACTAGCGTGTTAAATATTCATCATGTGGCACTTTTATCTATAGTCCGCTCAGTTTAACTTGGCCCAAAATTTCGTCTCGCGGCTGTACATCCTTTTTCACGACACTTCTTCGTGACTAGTAATCTCGTCCTAAATAGTCATCAGATCCAGGAAGTTAATCTATATGAATCTTTAAAAAAAAACCAAGTTGAGTGAAATAATCTGGAAACGTCAAAAAAAAAAAAAAAACACGAAAAAAAAAGAAAAAACCTAATGGTGAAAGGCTAAAATTCATCCCATTTTTAGATGAGAAAAGAGGTCGGTATGTGATGGTGATGATGATGATGATGGTGATGATTGTGGTGGTGGTGGTGGTGATGGTAGTGATGATGTTGATGATAATGATGACGATGGTGGTGGTAGTGATGATGTTGGTAGTGATGATGATGATGATGATGATGGTGGTGATGGCAATGATGACGATAATGAGAAGGATGACGATAACGATAACAATGACAACGATAAAAACAGAACACCTCCGTCCCTTCAAGTTTAAACAGAACCATAAAAACAGCCACACACACACACACACACACACACACACACACACACACACACACACACACACACACACACACACACACACACACACACACACACACACTGCTGTAACAAATAAAAGCTATATTGACGCTAAGCTGGTGTGACGTGATCAGTTTTACAAAAAGACAGTTATGTTCTGAGTTGAAAATATATTCTTCTTCCGTCTCTTAAGTATATTCCTGTGCTCTCTCTCTCTCTCTCTCTCTCTCTCTCTCTCTCTCACATTACGTAGGTTGAGTGCGTGCGTGCGTGTGTTCTATTCCCGTCTCCCTTTCTCTCGTCAAAGGTTAATCTCCTATATATAACCTGGATTTATGTAGGTCAGGACAGGCGCAGCATCCTTAGGGGAGGGGGGAAGGGGAGGGGGAGGAGGAGGGGGAGGGAAGGGGGGAGGGATAAGAATAGGAGAGAGAGAGGGACATGGAAGGTATAGGAAGTGAAACAGGGTGGAAAGGAGGGGAATGGGGGAGGGGAAAGGGAAGTGATGGGGAAGGGTAGGGGAAGTGAAAGGAAGGGATAACGTAAAAGAGATGGAGGCGAGAAAGGGGAAAAATGTTGGTGTGAGAAAAGGAAAGGATAGTATTGAGAGGGGAAGTTGGGTGTCGGGGAGAAAAGGGGATGGGAGAGGGGGAGATGAGGAGATAAGAGGAGGGAGTATGTGAGGGAAGGGGTGAAGTGAAGGAAAAATGGGGGGGGGTATGGAGGGAAGAGGAGGATGTGAGGAAATGCAAGGTAGTAGAGAGAACTGGAGGGTGGATGAAGGGGAAGGTGGAGGAGGAGGGGAGGGGAGAGAGGGAGAGGGGAGGGGAGGGGAGGGAAAAGGTAGGAATAACGAGGGGAAAGTGAGGGGTAAGGAGCTCCCCTCACTGGCGACGTAAATAGAGAGCTTGAAGAAGAGAGCTGGATGGGAAGATGAGCTAAATGGAGATCTTTTGACAACGAGAATAGAGCGACCTAAAAAAAAACTCTATTAATGCCTTGTTACTAAAAACCAAGGAGATTCACCACTAGAAAGGGCAGGCACCAACTTGCTATTTTGTGCTAGGTATTCAGTTGAGGCGGTTGTAGTAGTAGTAGTAGTAGTAGTAGTAGTAGCAGCAGCAGTAGTAGCCCCACCATCCTCCTTTCGGGGAATAGGGAAATGAGGGTGACCCGGATCATGTCCACACACACACACACACACACACACACACACACACACACACACACACACACACACACACAGACCTTAAAAACAGCGATCGGAAGAGAGACAAGGAAATATATAGAAAACAATAGCTACTAAAAGAGACCCCAAAGAACACCCCCTATTTTTACCCTCCTATCCTGAAATACCCTCCCTCGCCAAACAAAAGGGCTCGATATCGCGGCCCGTAGAACAACAGAGCTTCAAAATAGAGACTTGGGCGAAGGGACAGGTGCTATTTAGAGCTTTGGCGACGAGAATAAAATTGGCCTGAAAAACAAGATCCCCCCCCCCAAGCTCTCCTCCAACCTCTTCAGCTCAAGGACGTGTTTTGCTCTTGTTTTCATGCTTGTGGATGATTTTGGTAAACTGAAGGAATTATCCGTCTTTGTTAATCCATACACGACGTTGGGGGGGGGGGTTAATTTCCAAAAGTGAATAAAATCGTCTGATTGAGGTGGCGGTAGATATTATGAAGCGCTCAGCCGCGGTGCTCATCTCCGTAAGTTAAGCCTTTGAGCCTGTGACGTGCCATCCAACCCAGTAATCCGGAGATGCAAGGCCACATCATCATCCAGGCTACCGCAGTGACCCCTCCCCCTCTAGGTGTTACCCAAGTTACTCATCTTACCTGCCAATACACACAAGGGTAAAGGGATACATGAGTCGAGTGATGCTAACCGACCGCATCAAGAATGGAACGCGGGAGCAAAGAGACCGTAATAAATAAAAAAAAATAAAAAAAAAGATATAAAACGACCAGCCTTCCATTCCCACCCCTGCCGCAAAAGGCATAGATATCGCGACCACAGGACAACAGAAAGCTTTAAATCAGAGACAGGGGCGACGAGATAGGGGCGCTAGAAAGAGCCTTGGCGGGGAGGAGATTATAGAGCTGAAAACACTGGCTCTATTTTGGTACCTGTATTACTAGGTGTGTAATTCTAGAGCTCATCCACGGTGTATATCTCTATCTATCTGGAATTCTGTTTTATCTATCTACTACCACTGTCAAAATATCTTCAGGGCTTTCTGTCTGCCTTTCTGTCTCTGTCTATCTATTTACGGCTACAAAAATACTTCAAAGTTCCCCTGTCCATCTCTTTATCTATCTGTTACCGCCACGAAATACCTCCAGTCTTCTATCATTCTATTTCTGTCTATCTATTGCCAGACTCTATCATTTCCTCCCTTCTGAAATAGACTTGGGAGATGTTATAGAGGATTCTGGTTACTACTACTACTACTACTACTACTATCACCACCACCACCACCACCACCACCACCACCACCACCACCACCACCACCACGATTACTACTACTACTACTACGAGTACTACTATTACTACTACTAGTCTCAACCATATTTTTTGTACAAATGTTGCTTTCTTAACCTAGAGAGAGAGAGAGAGAGAGAGAGAGAGAGAGAGAGAGAGAGAGAGAGAGGGAGGGAGAGAGAGAGAGAAATACCCAAACACCTATTCCTTAGCGATTTATTTTTGGATATGGCTGGTCAGTATCCTTTTGTATGTTACTGATGCAGAGAAGGGCGACCTTAGCAGGATTTATAGGACAGGAAAGGACAGTAAGGTGCAGTAAGCAAAATAAATCACATAGGAAAAGATGTTAGGGAGTCAATTTGTCATCATCTGAGGGGACTGGGCCAATCTTACACCATTTAAGCCCTGGGTAATTGAAATCGATGCACCTTAGTGAGATACGAATGAGTCTCCTTGGTTACTAGTCAAATGTGTCTCTCAGTCCAACTCTAAATTTAACTTTTCCATGTAATCTTTATTTATTGAACTTTAAATCTCCCCCTCCGAAAATAGATCTACATGTGTACGTATGCCTGTGTACGTATAGTAATGTGTACGTACAGGGATGTGTACCTTAGCATGTGTATACGTATACATGGTGCGTACGTATGATGGTGTGTACGTCCAGATATGTACACGCATATTGCTGTGTACGTTTGGTGGCGTGTACGTGTGATTAGTGTGTACTTCCAGATATATATACATATATTGCTCTGTACGTTTGGTGGCGTGTACGTATGATGGTGTGTACGTTCAAACATTTATACTTATACTGATGTGTACATTTGGTGGTGTGTACGTATGATATTGTGTAAGTATGGCACATACTTACGGCTGTGCACACGTATAATGATGTAAGTACTGCTGAGTGTACATAATGGTGTATACTGTACACATTTAAAACACACACACACACACACACACACACACACACACACACACACAAAATAATGAGATATTTTGAGAGCCATGACGGTAGAAGCATGCACGTGTGTGTGTGTGTGTGTGTGTGTGTGTGTGTGTGTGTGTGTGTGTGTGTGTGTGTGAAAATGTTAAAAAGATGACTGCGAATGTGTGTGTGTGTGTGTGTGTGTGTGTGTAGGCGTCACGCACACCTGTCCTCACATAACCTCTCTCTCTCTCCCCCTCAGGTGTGGGGGCAAGACTCCCTATGACACCTGGTCAAATTAAGGGTCAGGAGAATTATATCACTTCGACCCCTGGATTATGTAATGACTCTCCCTCTCTCTCTCTCTCCCCCTCTCTCTCTCTCTCTCTCTCCCCCTCTCTCTCTCTCTCTCTCTCTCTCTCTCTCTCTCTCTCTCTCTCTCTCTCTCTCTCTCTCTCTCTCTCTCTCTCTCTCTCTCTCTCTCTCTCTCCCCCCCTCTCTCTCTCTCTCTCTCTCTCTCTCTCTCGTACCTTAAAAGGAAAGATTTCAGTAAGATAAGTAAGATTATATTGGATTTCGATAATAAGACAAAGGTAAATCCTGATATTTCGACGATATTTTAAACCCCTCAGTGCGGTGTCCCCCCCACCTTTTTTTTTTTCTCCCTAACATTTTTCACTTTCAGACGATTTTCAAGGCTTATAAATCCGAGAAAAATCCCTCCTGAGCTTTGTAACAATCGTCCGGGGAAAGAAAGAGTAATATTTTGGAGTTTGTATATGAAGGATGGGAGTGAGATATTTGACGTGTACATGTGATATTGGTGTGTGTGTGTGTGTGTGTGTGTGTTTTCATGTAAAAAAATAAGGACCAAATTGTAGAGGCCTTAAAAATTTCCTCATCCCATAGAGACCCGAAGAATATAACCAAAAATAAATCAATAAATGTAATTTTTGAAGATGCCTGAACACTCATATATATACTTCTGTGGCATTTAATTCTCAAAAAAAAAATAATAATAATAATCTAGCTCATGAAAAACAGGAAATATAACTAAAAATGAAAACAGCGTAGTAAGGACATTTGCACTCAGGAGGATTGGAAAGGTGAGGTACGAGCACAGGTGAGGTCCAGTGCAGGTGTGATTAATTATCCTGTGAATTTGTGACACCTTATCCAGTCCCCCTCGGTGAATCCCGTGTTACGAGAGAGAGAGAGAGAGAGAGAGAGAGAGAGAGAGAGATACGAACGTCACTGAATATTTTAACAGTATAGAGATTGCGATTTTTATTTTATATATATTTTTTCTTCTCTGTCAAAAGCCAGTACATTGATAGAGCTGACTTTTTTTTTTTTCATATATATGACGGTCTTTCACCCCTTCCCTTGTCTATCCTGGCTTACGTAAAACGGATGAAAGAGAGAGAATATTTTTGATGGTGTGTAGGTGGTGAGATGGGATTCTGTGTGTGTGTGTGTGTGTGTGTGTGTGTGTGTGTGTGTGTGTTTAGTTTGGAATTACCTGCTTTGAGTGATGATGATGGTGATTATTGTTATCATCATCTTTATTATTATTATTATTAGTAGTAGTAGTAGCAGTAGTATTAGTACCGTATTAGTATTATTAGTGGCAGTAGTAGTACTAGTAGAATCTGTATTTTATTATTATTACAATTATTACTATCACCATCATCACCACCACCACCACCACCATCATCATCATCATCATCATCATCATCATCATTATTATTATTATTATTATTATTATTATTATCATTATTATTATTATTATCACTCT
>NC_137008.1:53665931-53670931 GCF_032717465.1 Coenobita brevimanus
TGTGTGTGTGTGTGTGTGTGTCGCGGGGTCAATGATACCGACATTCTGTGCGTTCCTCACAATTTACTTCCTCACGGCTTCCTTCCTACAAATCTCTCTCTCTCTCTCTCTCTCTCTCTCTCTCTCTCTCTCTCTCGTGAAGACAGAAGAAAATACAGAGAGAAAGAGAGAGAGAGAGAGAGAGAGAGAGAGGGGGGGGACAGACATACGGACAGACGGACAAACACAGACAGGCAGGCAAACAGACAGACAGGAACGGCTAGAACAACCGACAGATAAATAGATAGATATTTAGATAGATAGACCGACAACAGACCGGCCGACAGACAGACAGACAGCCGAGTAGATAGAAAAGAAAGACGAAAATAGACAGATAGATACACTGATGAATAGATAGATAGATTGCTAGAAGTATAGATAGATAGATAGACAGGCAGACAGACAGACAACAGATAGGTAAATAGTTAGATAGATAGACAGATAGATAGACAGGAAATAAGACATTATAAACAAACACATCCAAGGCAACACCTCCGTCAAACTTCTCACGATCCCGACCCCGCTTCCTGTGAGGGGCATTGAGGGGTCAGGGGTCAAGCAGAGCAGGTGAGAGAGAGAGAGAGAGAGAGAGAGAGAGAGAGAGAGAGAGAGAGAGAGAGAGAGAGAGAGAGTCACTGAAATTTAAACGGTATAAAATAACATTGCGAGGAATTTCTCTCTCTCTCTCTCTCTCTCATCCAATAACCTACCCACACAGCAATAGAAGCCTCCTCACCACCTCCACATGTCACCACTTCGGCGCTAACACCCACCGCCCTTGTTGGCACTTCAGTCATTGATATTGGAGGGGGTGTATTTTTAGCGTCATGGGGGACTTGGAGAAAGAAGAATTTTTTTTTTCTCTCTCTCTTTCTCTAGCATCATCATTATTATTATTATCATCATTATTATCGAAACGGACGCCATCATCATCATCATTATCGTCCTGCTAATTAATGTACATCAACAAAGGAAACACACACACACACACACACACACACACACACACACACACACACACACACACACACACACACACACACACACACACACACACACACACACACACACACACACACACACACACACACACACACACACACACACACACACACACACACACACACACACACACACACACAATTATTGCAAAGAGAGAAACGGCATTGCAAGGCTGTTCCCTGACCTGGCCTAGCATTCCTGACCTAGAGAGAGAGAGAGAGAGAGAGAGAGAGAGAGAGAGAGAGAGAGCGATACATACATACATACAGTACATACATACGTACATACATATATACATACACACATACATATATACATCCATACATCCATATACATCCATCTATCCATCCACCCATCCATCCATCCATCCACCCATCCATCCATCCATCCATACATACATATACATACGTACGTACATACATACATACGTACATACACAGATAGATAGATAGATAGGTAGATTGATAGATAGATAGATACCGACTGAGATAGATAGTTAAATGAATGAAATGACCTGAAATATACTGTAAGACGTGACAGGTGGAAAAACCTTGACCAATAAACACAGACTTTATAATTAGAGAGAGAGAGAGAGAGAGAGAGAGAGAGAGAGAGAGAGAGAGAGAGAGAGAGAGAGAGAGAGAGTGGGTTGGTGGGTTGGTTGGTGGGTGTTTAGGTGGATTTTTGGGCGGGTGGGTGGGAGAGAGAGAGAGAGAGAGAGAGAGAGAGAGAGAGAGAGAGAGAGAGAGAGAGAGAGAGAGAGAGAGAGAGAGGGTAGGTTGGTGGGTGGGCTGGTGGGTGTTTGGGTGGATTTTTGGGTGGTTGGGTGAGAGAGAGAGAGAGAGAGAGAGAGAGAGAGAGAGAGAGAGAGAGAGAGAGAGAGAGAGCGCCTCTCCCTGTTACCATGGCAACCTCCACAACAGCAGTAAACACACTCACCCCCTCCCTCCCCCCTCCCCTGTACTCTTGGCGGGGGGGTGGGATGAGGGGGGGGGGAATGATCAAACTACTTCAAGGTCGTACAGTGAACTTGGGGTGATAGTGAGAGGGGGGGGAGGGGAGGGAGAGGGAAGAAGAAGGAAGAGGAAGGAGGGAGGGAGAGGGATGGGGAGGAGAAAGGAAAAGAAGGGGAAATTTGGGGGAGGGAAAAAGGAGGAAGAGGAAGGAGGGAGTGAGCGGGATAGGGGATGGAAGGGAGAGGGGAAAGGAGAGAGATGGGGAGGGGAGAGAGAAATGCGGAGAGGGAAAAGAGATGGAAGAGTGGGAGGGGGATAGAAATTGAGGGAGGGGAGAACGGGGGTAGAGGTAAGAAGATGGGGAAGAAGGTAGAGGGTGAGCGAGAGAGGTGTAGTGAGGAGGTGAGAAGTGAAACGGAAGGGGAAGGAAGGGTAATAAGGGGAGGGGTGAGGGAGGGAAGAGAAGGGGAGGAGAAGAGGAAAGGGGAGACTGGGGATGGAGGAACAGCAGGAAAGAAAAAAGACAAAGAGAGTAGGGGAAGAAAGGCATGGTAGAGAGCTTTGGAGAGGAAGAGAGGAGGAAGAGGAGGAAGGGAGAGGGAGAAGATGAAAAGACAGTGGAGAGGAGAAAGAGGGAGGGAGGGAGGGAAGAGAGGGGAGAGTGGTTGGGGAGGAGAGAAGTGAGAGGAAGAAGGAATAAGGAGGGAAGGGGGAGAGGGATGAATATGGGAGGGAGGGGAGGGAGGGAATTGAGGAAAGGGAGTGAGGAAGGGGAGGAAGAGAAGAGGGGGATGGGAGGAGACAGACAGACAGACAGACAGACAGCTAGGTTCAGTGGCAAGATCGATTGAATGAAGCGCAGGACGATAGATAGACAGACAGACAGCCAAGCAGACAGACGGGTACAGAAAGCAGATTCGTGTATAAATGAACAGACAGACAGACAGGCAGACAAACACAGACAGGCAGACAGACAGACAGACAGATGTACCAAATTTTCATGAACGCTCCGCACCCCTTCAGTACGAGAGAGAGAGAGAGAGAGAGAGAGAGAGAGAGAGAGAGAGAGAGAGAGAGAGAGAGAGAGAGAGAGAGAGAGAGAGAGAGAGAGAGAGAGAGAGAGAGAGATTTACGTAGTTATTTTAAAGTGATAAAGAATAGTGTTTTTATTTTCATCAGAGCTGCCTAAAATACCCCCAGAATAATTACAATAAATATCATAACTGGAATAAACATTGTCTTTCTCCCTCCCACACAGTAAATAAAAATAAACACGGGTGGCAGTCTCTGTTTGGCGTGTTGAAAATATGAGATGAATTTTTTGTCTGCTGTCTCACCTGTAGCCATTTTTACCTGTCTGTCTATCTGTTCGTCTGTCGCAATTTCTTTTCTGTCTGTCAGTTTGTCTTTCTGTCTGTCTGTCTTTCTTTCTGTCTACCCGTCTGTCTCCTGCCTGTGTCTGTCTGCCTGTCTGTCTGCTTATTTGTCTGTCTATCTGTCTTTCTGTCTCCGTCTCCCTGTCTTTAGTCTCTTTCGCTGTGTCTATCTGTCTCTTCCTGTCTGTCTGTCTGTCTGTCGGTCTGGAGGTGGTGGAGGTCGAGGAAAGGTCAAGAGCAGTGGGGCATCGATTCAGACACCTTAAGACGGAGGCAAGAAGCTATTTTTCCACCCTAGCTGGACCGGGAACGTCTTGGTCTCGTCTTAACCCCTTCATTCCCAGGACCTACTCTATATTGCCCCAATTTTAGGTGTGTGTGTGTGTGTGTGTGTGTGTGTGTGTGTGTGTGTGTGTGTGTGTGTGTGTTTGTAGTCATGCAGTGTTTTTATTTATAGTAAGTTACATACCCTGCTGTGAAGGATAAAAAAAATAATGATAATAATAATAATAATAATAATAACCCAAAGCCTCGAGCAAAAGGAGGAAAGAAAAGGGAAAAAAATAAATCCATAACTATCTATTGCCAGACACCTCAATCCCGTTCGGGGTGGCCACAAACAAATCGCCTCCACGTCGCCCATTTCAGAAAAAAAAAAAAAAATTGAAAAAAAGTCATGTATCAATTTTTTGCTGTTCAGAAGTTTAAAAAAAAATCGAAATAATCATAAAAACATCGCTCAAAATCTATATTACACTATTTCTATGGATAAGTCTCTCTCTCTCTCTCTCTCTCTCTCTCTCTCTCTCTCTCTCTCTAATTATCGTATATTTTCACTATGTTTCGTTAACGTAAAGCAATAACGCCATAAGAATGAACTGATGTAGGTGAAGAGTTCTGAGAGACATCGATGCATTTGTAAAAACTTAGTCCAGATTATCAGTGTGTGTGTGTGTGTGTGTGTGTGTGTGTGTGTGTGTGTGAGAGAGAGAGAGAGAGAGAGAGAGAGAGAGAGAGAGAGAGAGAGAGAGTTTCACATTGATATAAAAACGTATTGAAAAAAATCAAAAAATATTCATCATAATTTTTTTTTCAAGTAATATATGGGTAAATTACATTATTTTTTTTGTCTTTATCTTCATTTTTTTTTTATTATTCTGAAATACTAAACCATTTTCTCCACCCAATATTTTTCCTATATTTTATAAAACTCCCAAAAATAATAATGAAAAAAAAATATATATATAACTATTTCTTGGATCCTCGTTTTTCCAGCCTTTAAAATGCCTTGTACATTATTATTGTTATTATTATTATTATTATTATTATTATTATTATTATTATTATTATGATTATTATTATTATTATGATTATTATTATGATTATTATTATTATTATGATTATTATTATTATGATTATTACTATTATTATTATTATTATTATTGTTATTATTGTTATTGTTGTTTTTTAGCTGCTCAAAAAACCTTGAACTCCACCACTCACATCAAATTCCATCTAATCTTGGTTGAATTATTATTATTATTAATATTATTTTTTACAGATGGTGATAAATTGGCTAAGATGGTGACACTGCACACATGCAACCCTTACCTGTATCAGTAGAGCG
>NC_137008.1:53675931-53708431 GCF_032717465.1 Coenobita brevimanus
CACACACACACACACACACACTGCCCAAAGAAGCACACCTACTCAGCTATTCTTTAACCTCAAAACAGAAGCCCAAGAAACGACCACAAAAACAAAGACAAACACAAAACAACAAAAACAAAAGCAGGTAATCCTATTTCAGTGGGATTTTCAAGACTCATTCCTGTCCCGTCCTTCTTATTTATTTTTTTTTTTCATCAATAGGGTACGTTGCTCTCTCTCTCTCTCTCTCTCTCTCTCTCTCTCTCTCTCTCTCTCTCTCTCTCTCTCTCTCTCTCTCTCTCAGGTAGATAGTCCGATACCACATCTTCCCAACCACCTCAACAAATAACACACACACACACACACACACACACACACACACACACACACACACACACACACACACACACAAACCTGCCCCCCCCTCAAATACAACACAGATCACCTGGTAATAGCAAAAACGTAGAGAAATAAATCGCACTGAAGAAGGAATCAAGGAAAACTTACGCTCAAACGAAAATCGGGAAATTCACTCGAGATTCCTAGAAAACGGGGTAAAGCGCGGAGGAGACACGACAGCTGCGGAGTTTTATTGTTTTTATTTATTTTTCTTTTTTGTTTTAGTTTTGCGACGGTGAAATAACGCAAAGTCGTCACAGTTTGGGGGGGGGCTGTGTGTGTGTGTGTTTAGGTAATGGGAGATCTGGGGAATGTGTGTGTGTGTGTCTGTGTGTGTGTGTGTGTGTGTGTGTATGTGTGTGTGTGTGTGTGTGTGTGACAAGCAAGGGCAGCAGTGAAGACCTTTGAGTGTAAAAAAAAGACTTCCTTCCTCCACACCACCTCGGAAACAGGCTTGAGGGGGAGAGGGGAGGGGAAGGAGAGTGAAAAAGAGGGAGGAGGAGGAGGAGGAGGAGGAGGAGGAGGAGGAGAGCCCCAAGACTCCACGTTCCCGGTGGGGTAAAACAGGAATGGCTGGATCACTACACACACACACACACACACACACACACACACACACACACACACACACACACACACACACACACAGGTACTGAAATTGTAAGCCGAAAAAAAAAAATCTACCCATGACAAAGATCAGAAAACAAAATAATATGCAACGAATTTTTCTCACATCCGGATTGCCTGGTGGGGACCGTAAGGCAGGTGTGGTCTGTGTATCTAGGTAACCGCTCGCTCTCTCTCTCTCTCTCGTCCTTGAATCCCCACCTTTTTTCATCTCGCCACCCACCAGCATCCTCCTCTCCCCCCCCCCGGGCCTCTCTCAATACAAACCAGCTCTATACTGTTATTGTGTCCACCTGTACCGTTGGGTGTAGTTGGGTGTACCGTTAGATGTAGCGGGATTCGGGGGGGGGGGTGGCCGTGGGGGGTGTTGTGTGGTGTCTGTCTCCCTCACCTTCCTCCCCCTCCCTACCTCCTCCGCTACCCTTCCTCCCTCATTCACCTTTCCTTACCCCGGTTTTTGTCTCTCTCTCTCTCTCTCTCTCTCTCTCACGTTTCCTTTATCCGTGATTCTCTGACCTTCTCGTATCTGTCACTTTTACCTCTCTCTCTCTCTCTCTCTCTCTCTCAAATTTTCCAAGATTTCGCTTTTCTCACTATTTTCTTCCATTTTTCTTACACCTTTTCCATTCTCAGTCCTGTCTTTCTCCTCTATCTTGGGGTGGTGGAGAGGGACTCCTTCACGTGGTGGCACTGATATAACCGGGCGGCTCTTCTGCCTGGTTATACAAACGTCTCTCACATCTCCCCCTATCCCCCGAAAGGACGATGGTTTACTGCACCGGGTTCACATTACGGATGAGCCTGGGATCAGAACAACAAAAACAACAGAAACAACAGCGACAACAACAACGAGGACAGCAACAACCCCTTCAGTACGAGAGATTTTTCGTTTTCCTCTATTTTTAATCATTTGCTGGAAAACATAGTCATTGTACGTAAACTGTGTCCATAAGAGGAAAAAGAAAAGATAGTAAGAAAAAGAAAAATAAAGAAAGAAAGAAGGGAAATGAGAGAAAGAATTCAGTGAGAAAATGAAGGAAAAACTAATAAATAAATAAATAAATATATATATATCAGTATATATATAACGAAAAATTGTGAATAAAAAGGATGAATGGAAATGAAAGATGAAACTCGAGATGCATGAAATAAGAGAAATACATGGCACTTCAGTCTTCGTGCCTTGATGCGTAAGAGCAGTGTGTATGATTGCTGTGGAGAGAGAGAGAGAGAGAGAGAGAGAGAGAGAGAGAGAGAGAGAGAGAATGAATGAAAAGGATATGAAAAAGGAAGCAATAAAGAAGATGAAGGAAAAATATATAAAAAGGCGAGAAAACCGAAAAAGACAAATTTAAGGAAATGAAGAAAAGAATAAAGAAAATGAAGAACAAAAAAAATAAAGAAATGAGTGAACGAAGAAATAAAAACAAAAAAATAAGAGGAAAGACAGAAAGGTAAAGAAATAAAAAAAAGCAAATAATATCGAAAAATATATAAAAATAGACTATAAGAAACGAAACGAAAGGAAAAAATATGAAAAAATAAGAGAAAGACCCTCCTGCATGCCTGAAAGCAGTGTGCATGATGTTCTGACTGCCAATGTACACGCGAACTGTACATCCCAAAGTCGATGGGAGAACGTACACCCAGAGAAACATCGATCCTTTCCATTTCCGTCCGAAGCAATTTTACAGCTGTCGAAACGCAAAGAAAATCCCATGTCAACTTAAGGCGTGTCTCAGATGGGTTCGACCTTTTCCCACATGTCTTCGTTCAGCACAGGGAGAGCACCTGTTAAATGTACACAATCACGGCAAAAAGTATGGTGCCCCTTGTATTCTGGAACGTGTGTGTGTGTGTGTGTGTGTGTGTGTCAGCAAATAATCCCGTTGTTTCAGGGCGGTATTCTGGTGTTCCTACTTCCGGTTTAGCGAGCGGGGGTAGTGGGGGTGGGGGTGGGGGGGTGTAGCGTCCTGTCCTTGCCGTGGTGAATTAGCGGTACACCTACACCTTGACGCATACTTCGCTAATCCGTAAGTCCAGCGCTTGTGTCTTGTTTCCTGTCTTACCACACGTCTCAGATTTATATATTTTGTTTATTTCCCCTTTCCGTTTGAGCCTGTGTCGCTTTGTGTATATAATTCCTTCTCTCTCTCTCTCTCTTTCTCTCTCTCTCTCTCTCTCTCTCTCTCTCTCTCTCTCTCTCTCCCCCTGTATGTCTATCTAATCTTATCTATCTGTCGTCATCATCAGTCTCTCCATTGCATACCCATTCTGCAACACACTTCTGCAACTCGGTATTCCTTGCGTTTGTTGATCTGATGCAATACGTGATCTGTGTTGCATATTTAAGAGCCCTTTGCAATCCGAAGCAATTAAGTCTTCTTTATTACTATTATTATTATTATTATTATTATTGTTACGAGAAACTGCTGCCCAGAATTCAGTGTATTTTTATATGATTTAATTTGCCGTGTTGTATTGCGTTGGTAAGTCTCTCTCTCTCTCTCTCTCTCTCTCTCTCTCTCTCTCTCTCTAAACTGTCATTACTTACCGTCTTATCAATAGTATTTTTCTGCAATAAACACGCAACTGCTTTTCATAATTCCATGTGTGTGTGTGTGTGTGTGTGTGTGTGTGTGTGTGTGTGTGGTCAGTTGTCGTCGGAATATACACTATATGAGAGAGAGAGAAAGAGAGAGAGAGGGAGGGAGAGAGATTGTTAGATGATTACAATACCATTCACTCACACGATGCAGCAATATGCCTTTACCATTCACTCAGGTGGAGAAATACATTATTGTTGTGTCTGTGTGAATGTTTTGGGGTAATTTAGAGTGTAATGTCTGTCTGCCTGTCTGAATGTCCGTCTTCCTGTCTCTGTCCGTCTGTCTGTCTGTCGGTTTGTGTAATATTCTCTCTCTCTCTCTCTCTCTCTCTCTCTCTCATAAAAAAGGCAAGTGAATAAAACAAGAATTAAATACAATATATCTGTAGAATGATTCTTTTACACACGTCTCCCTTACTCAAAAAAATATCTTACCATAATAATAATAATAATGATAATAATAATAATAATAATAATAATAATAATAATAATACGATAAGGCCTGTCTATAGATAAGGGAACTCACCTGCATGTAAACAAAAAAATGTATAAATATGAATAAATAAAAGAACAGACGCCATTGCCCTTTAGAAAATCGAGGATTTTTTAGAACAATAATTACGCAAGTGTTATGGTAGTGGTAATAATAGTGTTTTAACGTGTGTGTGTGTGTGTATGTGTGCGTGTTTTTTCTTCATTTTGACTGTGTGTGTGTGTGTGTGTGTGTGTGTGTGTGTGTGTGTGTGTGTGTGTGTGTGTGTGTGTGTAAAGCCGCGGCGATACGTGCATGTCGGGACGAGGGAACGATCAAGGACGTCTGCAAGGATGTAACTAATCACGCACATCGCAACCACCACCACCACCACCACTACCACCACTACCACCACTTTTTTATCATACCTCCTCCCCCACCACCACCACCATTTCTGTAACCTACCACTACAGAAACTTTCCTTTTTTCCCCTATACTCTATATATTTAGCACCTAATATAGCGTAACATAACCATACCATACCATACCATAGCATATCCTGACCTTTTATCACCCACCACTACCACTGTCACGCATACTAACTACTCTTATCTTCGTGTTTACATCACGTCTTCCTATTTTTCCCTTACCCTTACCTAGCCTAACAACCTAACCCAACCTGACCCAACCTAACCCAACCTGGCCTAACCCGCCTTGGCTTAATCTACGAAGGAAAAGCATAAACAGAAGAGGAGGAGAGCGTGGAGACTGCAATTTCGCTTTTTTTTTTTTTTTTTTTCTCGTCCAGTCATTTTGGAAATCAGGAAGGGGAAGTGAGAGGGGAAGGAGAAGAGGCAGGGGAGGAGAGAGAGAGAGAGAGAGAGAGAGAGAGAGAGAGAGAGAGAGAGAGAGAGAGAGAGAAGGAACAATTCAAAGAAGGGAAAGAGAAGAGGGGAAAGGAGGAGGAGGAGGGAGGAAGGATTGGGAGTAGTAAGGGGAATGGAAAGAGGGAGAGGGAAGGGGAGGGGAAAAGGAGGCGATTGATTGATTGAGTGAGTGAGTGATCATGTTACTGAGATAGAAATAAAATTAGAGTGATATTTACATTATGTCAAAGGGATGAGGGTGCATACGCAGTGTCCACCCCGTCTGACTTATTAGATTATAATTAGTTCAACACATACTATTTAACTCTAATATTTGTACATTTTGCGTTTGCACTGGTTATTGTTACATTGATTTATACGATCCTGCCCGTAAGCAAAATCTAGTTTTACCACTTACATTAAAATTTAGTGATTTACTCAGTAGGCCTATACAATTACAGTATATGGACACCAAAATGCTTGTGTTTCCTGTCATGGATGCCGGAACACATGTGCACCTACAAGTACAAACATGTACGCTGGCACACATTTATATCAACATTACACAAGCAAGGAGGCGATTGGAAAAAGGGAAAGGTGAGATGGGAAGGGGAGGGGGAAGAGGGAGGGGGAAGGAAAGTAGGGGAGGCTATTTTAAGTCTTTCTGCGTCTTCACTCTCGACCACTTCACTTTCACCGACTCCCTCCCCCTCCCCCTTCCCCTCCCCTCTCTTTCTCATTCCCACTCCTCTCTCACCCTCTTCACTACCATCTCTTTCTCTCTCTTTTCCTCCCAGTCCCCCCTCCCCCATTTTTTTTAAATTCTTTCGCTCCTACACCAACTCATTCCTTTAACCCCCCCCTCTCTCTCTCTCTCTCTCTCTCTCTCTCTCTCTCTCTCTCTCTCTCTCATGCAGGATCATTTTGCCTTCTGCGCATGCTCACTGCTGCCCGACTGATGACGCGCAGAAAGCAAGAGAAAGTAACCTATTTCACTCGCTCTCAGCCTAACCCAACAGCCTAATCTCTCTCTCTCTCTCTCTCTCTCTCTCTCAAATCGTGTGCCTGTTGGGTTGAGTAATGTTAACTTTTACCTTCACGTCCTCAGTCCTGTACAAATCTTAACAGCATCTAAGAAGTTTTATTTTTCTTAATGGTAAATCTAACTCTATTTAATCTTTGCTCCCTCTGCTTTATTAGTAAATGCAACACTGTCATTTATCTGTCCCTTCCTTCCGTAAGTACTTTATTGGGGAAGCTGTCTTTATTTTCCTATGTATTTATCGTCAGGTGCCTAATACGGGGGGGGGGGGTGTATGTGTCTGTCTGTCTGTCTGTCTTTATATCTATCTATCTATATCTGTGTCTGTCTGTCTGTCTGCCTGTCTGTCTACCTACCTGCTACCTACCTACCTACCTATCCATCTATGTATTTATCTATCTATCTGTCCATCTATCTCTGTCTACCACTATCCATCATCATTCCTCTCTAATCCTTCCAGTCATTGTAACTCTCCTTTTCATTACATCCTCAGCCTTCCTCTCCTCCTCCCACCAGTTTCACCTTTACACTCTTTCTTCGTTAACCTTTCCTCCCTTCACTCACACTCATCTTATTTTTTGTGTCCATCTCGCTCTTGGTCTCCCTCTCCTCATCTCTTCAGCTCAGCGAGAGTCGAGGAATCTCGCTTGTTGTTTGTTTGTTTGTTTTTCTTGTTTACTTATTTACTTGATTTCTTTGTTTATTTATAGATGTCGAAGTGTTCAAATTTGCAAAGATAAGAGTTCATTTGCTCCTTCAGTGATCGGTCAAGGTAACATTAGGTCATGCAGTGTGTGTGTGTGTGTGTGTGTGTGTGTTTGTGTGTGTGTGTGTGTGTGTGTGTGTGTGTGTGTGTATGTATGTATGTATGTATGTGTGTGTGTGTGTGTGTGTGTGTGTGTGTGTGTGTGTGTGATTTTGTATGTGTGTGTGTTTGTTTAGGCTAGCAAAGACAAACACAGCCCCTCTAGTCATATATATTTCAGCTCTGTTACGGGGAAAAGATCTCACTCAGGTGTAACACAAGGTAAATTATCTCAGGTAAGTAATCTCTAGGTCGGTCAAGGTAAAGTTACATCAAGGAACGTGTTTATTTCTACCTTCACCGGCTTGCAAGGTGAATCATCCCGGAGTTTACCTGATTTATTTATTTATTTATTTATTTATTTGTTAGTAAGGTGGCTTATTGATGCTGACGTCACATCTTTTTATGCAGGTGTAGAAATTGATTGTTTTTGTTTTTGTTGTTGCTGTTGTTGTTGCTGTTGTTGTTTTTGTTTTGTTTTTGTGGCCCCATATCTGAACTTAAACCCGGTGAACTGCAGGCTTGTGTTCCTATCTTCCTTCAACCCACCAACCATCCTCCTTTCGGGGGATAGGGAGCTGAGGGACGTTTGTTTTAACCGGACGACGGAAACACCAGGGCTCGTATTCTCCCTAACACATCTTCCTTAGCGATTTATTTTTGGATATGGATGATTATTGTCCTTTTTTTTATGCAGAGTATGGCGATATTGGAAGGATTTATGTAACACAGAAGAGGACAGTGAGGTATAATAAGCAGTATAAATCGCTTAGGAAAAGGTGTTAGGGAGCTTCCTTACCCGACGAGAATACGAACCCGGGTTATATCGGTGCGTTCACGTGAAGGCGTCCCTCTTTCTCTCTCTCTCTCTCTCTCTCTCTCTCCCTCTCCAGCCTCAGTGACTTATTTCCTTCACCGCGATTGCTGTTATAATTGCCACAGGTAGGCGATTGGAGTCAGGTGTATGGAGCAAGGTTACATTGTCTAGGCCGGTCAAGGTAAGGGTTACATCATGCGGTGTGTGTCTGTGGAGGGGGGGAGGATGTGTGTGTGGTGGGGAAGATGTGTGTGTTTGGGGGGGGGCAGGATGTGTGTGTGGGGGGGGTGCGAGGGTGTCTGTGAATGGGTAGGTGGGTGGATAGGTGTGGGTAGATAGGTGAGTGTGTGTGTGTGTGTGTGTGTGTCAGAACCATACATCTTGCCAAACACATGAACAGAAATCAAATAGGTCTCAGTCTCACTTGAGTAATATTCCTCTTCTACACCGTGTCGAAAGTGTGTCAAAACCTTTATGACACCCTGCAGAATTATGGGCAATTATCAAACAGGAGGGAATTTCGTCTTATTGGTTCGAATTTTCTGTATCGTGTAAATGGAGTAGTAGTAGTAGTAGTTTGTAGTAGTTAGTAGTATTTAGTAGTAGTAATGTTGGTTGTGGTGGTGGTGGTTGTGGTGGTGATAGTAGTAGTAGTAGTAGTAGTAGTAGTTGTTGTTGTTGTTGTTGTTATTGTTGTTGTCGTCCTAGGTTCATCTCAGTGTGAACCCAGTGGACTGATGGCTGAAGGTGCCTCTCTCCTGTACACCACTGTCTTCCTTTCGGGGGGATGGGGAGGGAGATGAGGGACGTTTGTATAACTGGACAGGGGTGCCGCCCAGATGTACCGGTGCCACCACGTGAAGGCGACCCTCTCCAGCACGCGGGGTGGGTAGATTTCACAAACGGGAGAAAGAGAATAGTATGAAAACTCTTATTAGTTTGCGCAGTAAAAATGGGTCATGTATCGCTGTCTATCATTGTGTCTATCTTATCTATCTACCTGTCTATCTGTCTGTCTGTATATCTATCCATCTATCTGTCGTTTATAGATCTACAGCCAGACTCCTTAATCCACAAACAAATCGCCGCCAAGTCACCCTGTCGTCAGCCATTACTTCCTCTAACTTGACACCCTCTCTCTCATACATATCTCCACCTCCTTCTTCCACCTCATCCACGGTCTCCCCTTTCTCCTCTCTCAAAAATCAGTTCAGATCCCACAGTTCTATTCTCGTCTCGCTCTATATTTAGCAAGGCCTCTCTGAAATGAAAGCTCCCCTCTTGCTAGTTTTTCTCTGTAGGTAATTAGTTTTTGGTGTCCAAGGTAAAGTTACATCATGCTGAGTGTGTCTTTGTTCAGGCCCTACGTTATTTGTTATTTTTTTCGTCTTTTTTAGCCTCAAATTTTAGATAAGGTACCGTAGTTTGCTTTTGTGTGTGTGTGTGAGGGTATGTGGGTGTTGTGTTGTGTATCTGTCTTTGTGTGTGTGTGTGTGTGTGTGTGTGTGTGTGTGTGTGTGTGCGCAATGGTGTTTCTTGTTCAATGACATTTCTGAGGCCGGTCAAGGCAGCATAATATGGCAACCTACATTTATCTTCGCTTGCACAGGGAATCACCACCATCACCTCTACCCCACTATCACCACCACCACCACCACCACCACCACCACTTCATAATTATCATCTCACCATCACCACACCACCATTACCACCACCACAACTCCATCATTACCTCTCCGCCACCATTCCATGCCGTCCCCTCTCCACCCTGCCCCACCATTACCACCACCAGTCCACCACCTCTCCACCACATCACCACCACACCACACCACACCATCACCACCATTCCACACAGTACCTTCTCCAACCTACTCAGCTACGAACTCCTCTACACCATCACGACCGCACCACTCCACACAGTGCCCTCTTCACCTTACTCCACCACACCATCACCCCACACCATCCCTTCTCCATCCTACCCCACTACACTACCACCACATTACACCACACCCCACTCTGCCCCTCCACACCATCTCATCACCACCTTATCCCACCTCTCCAACAACACCACCACTACACGTGCATGTCACCTTTGCGTCGTCCTTGCTTACCTGTGTCTTACCTGTAGATTGCATATTTGAGAACAAGATCATGGGGATTCTGGTGGGGGAGGAGGGGGGGAGGCCTGATTGCATGTCAGGAATGTTGCAGTTGCCAGGATTGCATTGTTCATTTAGCCTCTGCATGCCGATGACGTGGTGATTGAGGGACGCCTTGACGTGGTGGCACCGATATGACTGGACGGGGGAGCTGCCTGATAATGTGCGAGTAAGTGCTGGTCAGTGGGATTTCTACTACTACTACTACTACTACTCTTTGCCTCTCTTTTCCGTCACCCTATCGTCAGCTGCATCGATGTGTGGCAGAAATCAAACTTTCCACTAACTCTCAGCATGAACGGGGCGAGTTTATGCCCATCTCGTGTAATTTACCCGGAAATTTCTCGACTTTAATGTGGAATGATCGTGTCATTGTTAAGTACTTCACCACACATCTTTTGCTCCTTAATGTATACCTCTCCTCTCTAATGCACACAGCTCCTCTCTAATGCATACCGCTCTTCTCTAATGCACACCTCTCCCCTCTAATGCATACCTCTCTTCTCTAATGCATACCGCTCCTCTCTAATGCACACCTCTCCTCTCTAATGCATACCTCTCCTTTTTAATGGGAAATATTCTTGTCACCAGCAGCGTCACCATTAGTCTGACAAAATTATCACTATTACCAGTATCAGTATTTGTCATCACCAACACCACCACCATCACCACCACCACCAATATCTTTAACTTCATCTCCTCTCCAGCCACCTC
The DNA here is from genome assembly GCF_032717465.1 of Coenobita brevimanus. Taxonomy (NCBI): domain Eukaryota; kingdom Metazoa; phylum Arthropoda; class Malacostraca; order Decapoda; family Coenobitidae; genus Coenobita; species Coenobita brevimanus. The sequence continues at coordinate 53,686,423 of NC_137008.1, forward strand.
CATCATCATCATCATCATCATCATCATCATCATCTTTGCTACCACCACTAGCATGTCCCTCGTTGCTATCATCACATCATCATTATAATCAATACTCTTACATCAAATATTTGACACCAATACATTATCATCAGTAAACACAAAGGTAATACCACCACAAACACACCACACTACTCTTACACTCTCCACACCACAAAACACACACACACACACACACACACACACACACACACACACACACACACACACACACACACACACACACACACACACACACACACACACACACACACACACACAGTAGTTCCTCCTCCACACCACACCGTAACACCACCACACGCACTTAACACCGTCACACCACCATACGCATTCTACTCAGTTCTTACTTTCTCCACACCACACCACACCACACCACATCACATCACATCACATCACACCACATCACATCACATCACATAACATCATGTAACATCACATCACACCACACCACAATTTGTTCCTCCACATCACCACATTATCACCTGCACACCACACCACACCACCTCTATCACCTGCAGCACATCACAGCCCTACCACTACTTTCTCTCTGTGTTACACCACCACCGTGCATTCCAGCCGCACTATCACAACCTTCACTTGCACACACCATCACAAAAACACCACACCTCTACTACCACACTTTCACACTCACCACCACCACCACCACCACCACCACCACTACAACACTGCTACTACCATCATCACCACCACCACGAACACAATCACCATTACAGCACCACAGTTACCATTACGACTATCTTCACCACAACACAACCACAACACCACCACCACCACCACCACTACCGCCATCACTACGAAAGCATCATTATCACCACTACCACCACGGAACACTACTGCAGTTACGTCACCACTGCCACCATGACCATCACATTCACATCACACCCTCACTACACCGCCATCACACCTGCATCACAAGATCATCACAGTGGGACTACGTTAACATCAGAACACCGCCACCACCACCACCTTCAGCACCGCAATTCTACCACATTCTCCACAGCAACAGAGCACAGCATTACATCACTACTACCACCATCACGTGCACATGACACCATCCCCTCACGGTGCATCACATTTATACCACATCACCACCACACCATCACCACATCACTCAGACCCACCCACAACATATCCCACGTACACAGACGGTGCCACTCCACACCCCACACATAGCACTATTACACACACACACACACACACACACACACACACACACACACACACACACACACACACACACACACACACACACACACACACACACATTACCCCCGACAAACATACCCACACCCACACACCAACTTAACACCCCCCCTCCACACACACACACACACACACACACACTACGCAGTAAGGCAGTGGGGCCGGCATGAAGCGAGGTTGTGTAATATAACTTTCAATACTTTCTCTCCCCCCGCCTGTCATGGTGACCCACTTCTGCGCCGCCTCGCTCTCATTTCTCAATTTTTGGTCACATTCCACGAGCCCTGGACGCTGGAAAGGGCCTGGAACTGGACTGATTAGGCCTGGAACTGGACTGATTGGGGTCTGATTAGGGGGGCGATTAACAGGGACGAAAGGAGGATGAGGCTGGCTCGAAAGAAGGAGTGTTACTTTGGAGGAGTATGTTTTGAAGGAGTTGTGAGAGAGAGAGAGAGAGAGAGAGTGTGTGTGTTTTAATCGTGGTGTGGAATTTCATGGGAGTCAGTGAATTTACAGCGTGGCTCGATTAATTATTGCGTGGGTGTTAGAGAGAGAGAGAGAGAGAGAGAGAGAGAGAGAGAGAGAGAGAGAGAGAGAGAGAGAGAGAGAGAGAGTTTTCTCATGTTCTGAAGAAGGTGATGGTGAGGAGAATTTATTACTCTCTCTCTCTCTCTCTCTCTCTCTCTGGACGCGGGAATGATAGTGTGGGGGAGGGAGGATCTGAGCATTGTTGTTTTCCTTGTTTTCCTTGACGGTCTAATTGCCTTGTGGTATGTCAAGGGGAAGTTCCTGAGAGCCAAGAAAGTGAGATTGATAGGAAAATGGATTTGTGGTTTGTCATTTTCCTAGATTATTTCGTGTGTTTATTTTCCTTGATTGTGTGTTTTGTTACCTTGATTGGCATGTGTGTTTATTTTCCTAGATGAGATTATTTAGTTTCCTTTATTAATTTATATGTTGATTAATATTTATTTTCCTAGATAACCTTGTGTTTATTTATCATCCAAGCGTAGTTTTATGTTTTTTATTTTCCTAGAGTAACATGTGAAAAATTAACTTGATTTTTCTTTATCCAATTTTTAACTGAGAAAATAATTATAGCTATGGATGCATTGTTGGTTTTTATTTTATTTATTTATTTTTTTTTTTTGAGGAAGGAGGGTCAATGGTATCTTTTTTTTTTTTTTTGGTTGTTGCTCTAGGGTACAGACGAGGCGGGGTGGACAGGTGTGTGAAGGTGTGTTGATTGGTTGTAGGACAGGTATGAAAGGTGTGCATTATGGCGGGGAGATGTGTGTGTGTGTGTGTGTGTGTGTGTGTGTGTGTGTGTGTGTGTGTGTGTGTGTGTGTGTGTAATTCAGATGGAAATTACATAGCAACAGAGCAAGGCATGGATAACTTTCATATGTTCACATGTGTACACGTGTGTGGAATGTACAACTGTGTAATCAATTATCCATCCATGTGTGAGTAGGTGTAACAAAACCAGATCACTCACTGTATAGCCACCCCTCCCTCTTTTCCCCTCGCCTTCCCCCTCCCAAAGTCCTCCTTCCCCCTCCCAAAGTCCCCCTTCCCCCTCCCAAAATGCCCCCTTCCTCCTCCCAAAATGCCCCCTTCCTCCCTCCCATCTGTCTGTCCATCTGTATGTTTAGCAAAAATAGATCACTCACTGTATAGCCCCTCCTCTTTCCCCTCTCCCTTTGCCCCTCCCAAAGTCCCCCTCTCCCCCTCCCCTCCCCTCCCCCTCCCCTTCCCCCTCCCCCTCGCCCTCACCCCCCTCATGCATATTGGTACAAGGCTAAGACTTGTTCAATCCTGGTCACCTATATCAGCGTCCCACATTACAAAACAATAGCTCTGAGGAGGCCGCAGGAGCTGACCACATTTATCTATCCATCCCTCCTTCTATCTATCTATCCAGGGGTCGTAGGGATAGATAGGACCTTCACCTGTCACCCGCTGGACTAGGTGACAGCGACAGGTGGTGGTGGTGTGAGAGGAAACTAGGGGAAGACGAGGTGAAGGGTGAGAGAGTTGTGGCCAGATTCACAAAGCCTCTTCCGATTAAGATTATTGTTGTAAAAAGGCGTTTGGTTTTCCCAGGACGGGCTAGGGAAGGTAGGGACAGAGAATTTCAACGTGTCTTAGTTCGCCCTGCGTGAAAAACAATCGTAGTTACGGTGGGGGGGTGGAAAGAGGTCATAAGATTTTTCGTGAATGTGGTTGGGAGAGCTGCTTGGTTGGGTGATGTGTCGGCTGGCTTGTTAGCTTTGACCTGCTCTACTCACCTATACCTGTGAGAGAGAGAGAGAGAGAGAGAGAGAGAGAGAGAGAGAGAGAGAGAGTTACATAGATACACAGACCACATAAAGACGAGGTGATTCGGCCTTAATACTAATAATGTAGGTCACATAAGTATGAGGGAGAGAGAGAGAGAGAGAGAGAGAGAGAGAGAGAGAGAGAGAGAGAGAGAGAGAGAGAGAGAGAGAGAACAAAGGACTATGATGACCTGGGAAAAAGCAATATACAGGAATGATAAAAATGAGATAGATGAATAGAGAGAGAGAGAGAGAGAGGGGGGGGGAGGGAGTATGCAAGAGGAGCGTGGGAGGAGAGAGCACAGGAGAGAGAGAGAGAGAGAAAAAGCAAGACCTTGGCACATAAGAAGCAGAGGTGTGCATACAAGGCAGTAGAAGGGGGAGAGAGAGAGGGGTTGCATGCTGTCTATCTATCTGTCTATCTATCTGTCTATTGAATGGACTGCTTGTTTATCTGTGTATCCATCTATCTGTCTATCCATCCATCCATTCATTGATCTGTGTCTGTTTATCTCTCTCTCTCTGTCTATCTATCTTTCTGTCTATCTATCTGTTTATCTATCTGTCTATCCTTTTGTCTCTGTCCATTCGTTTATCTATCCTTCCGTTCGTCAGTAAATCAATCTATCTGCCTAGCCATTTTTGTATGTGTGTGTGTGTCTTCCTCGGTGTCTGTCTGTCTGTCTGTACATTTATCTATCGGTGTAAATATCTCTCAATATCCATCTTTGTATCTATCTATCTACCGCATATCTATCGGTCAGACATTTTCCTGCCTTCTCTGCCTACCTACCGCACCCTTGTAACGGTATATCTATCTGTTTAGCAATGTATCTATCTGTCTGCCTGTATCTATCTATTTATCTATCCGTCTATCTATCAGAGTCAACTTTAGCAGACCAGATGCAAAAGGAGACTTAAATCTAGACAAACTGAGAGCACAATTAGATGATAAAGTGTTATGTTGCTACTGACGATCTAAATCCAAACCACGTTTCCCGGGAGGGCTTCGTCCGTTTACCTTCACCCCCTCTTTTTCTCTCTCCCCCTCCCTTCCCCCTACATCGTCTGTCTTCATGCTTTTATCTTCTGTATGTTCACCATCACCCCCTCCTCCTCCTCCTCCCCCTCTCTCCACTTTCCCCCCTCCCCCTCCCCCTCCTGCACTTTGCCTCCACTTTCTTCCACTTTCCCTCTTCCTCTTCCACTTTCCTCCACTTTCTCTCCTCCTCTGCCTCCTCCCCACATGGTCCTGAATAAGAGCGAGAGAAAGAAAGGCTTCGTTGCTTATGGTTTTGCGTGTCTTCCAGTGTGCGTGTGTGTGTGTGTGTGTGTGTGTGTGTGTGTGTGTGTGTGTGTGTGTGTGTGTGTGTGTGCCTGTGTGTGTGTGCATCTGGGTCCTTTTCAGTGTGCGTGTTTTACCTGTGTTAATTACTGAGGTGTTTTTGTGTGTTTGTGTTGTTGCCATGTGTGCTAGACGGTGATGTGGTACTTGAGTGTGTTTGGTGTCGCTACGGTGTTTGCATTGTGTTTGTGTGCGTTGGTGTGATGATGATGATGATGGTGGTGATGATGATGATGGTGGTGGTGGTGGTGGTGGTGGTGGTGGTGCTGGTGGTGATGATGATGATGGTGGTGATGATGATGATGATGATGGTGGTGGTGGTGGCGGTGGTGCTGGTGGTGATGATGATGATGGTTTCTGTGTTATTAATCGTGTACTGTGCCAGGAGATGATAAATTAGTGATGTGCGTGTGTACAATGGCATGTGCACCTGTGTCCTGTCTGTGGATAAGGGGTTAATTACATATACATCTGTGTGCAGAGTACAGGTGATGTGTACATGTGTGTGAGTGTGTGTATGTGTGTGTGTGTGTGTGTGTGTGTGTGAGAGAGAGAGAGAGAGAGAGAGAGAGAGAGAGAGAGAGAGAGAGAGAGAGAGAGAGAGTAAGTTCTTTTGTCATTGGTGGTAGTTGTGGGAGGAGGAGAGAGAGAGCAGAGAGGCTTGTGATAAGGAAGGTATAGGCGTGGGTGGGTGTGGGTGTGGGTGTGGGTGTGGCGTTATGTAATTCATTCACTTTTTGAATCTCTCTCTCTCTCTCTCTCTCTCTCTCTCTCTCTCTCTCTCTCTCTCTCTCTCGCTCTGACCAACCACACCTTAACATTTTGTGCCACACCTTTGAAGTCCTTTGTGTTCTTCCGTAACTCCCCTCTCTCTCTCTCTCTCTCTCTCGCTCTTTATTTCGAGAGAGAGAGAGAGAGAGAGAGAGAGAGAGAGAGAGAGAGGGAGAGAGAGGGAGAGAGAGAGACCAACCAAACAAACCATGAAAACCAAGCAACAGAAAGTAAAGCCAAATATATAATTCAATAAAGACCGAAAGAAATAAAGGAAAAAAGATAACAGCCTCACCGCAAACCTTCCCCCTCCCCTTCCCCTCCTCCTCCTCCTCCTCCTCCTCCCCCACGTTCCTTACTTTCCTTTCACCTTCTCTCGTTCGCCGTTCACTCTCTTGAATCTAGGGCAGGAGACTGAGTGAGAGAGAGAACGCCTAATGATGGGCAATGGAAAATAAAAGCACTTTCCACTCCTAAGGCAGCGTTGAGAGAGAGAGAGAGAGAGAGAGAGAGAGAGAGAGAGAGAGAGAGAGAGAGAGAGAGAGAGAGAGACAGACAGACAGAGACAGAGACAAACAGACAGACAAAGGGGAGGTAGACGGATAGACAGAGACAGACAGAGAGAAGACACACACACACACACACACACACACACACACACACACACACACACACACACACACACACACACACACACACACACACACACACACACACACACACACACACACACACACACACACACACACATCCTCCTCTACTGTCATATCCATCACATCATCCATTTTTATTCCACATCACCTCACATCATCTCCATCTTTGTCCATCACTTCAAAAAAATCACCTCAGCTCATCTCCATCACTTCATTTCCCGCGTTATCTCTCTGAATGGGATAAGCCTTCATTTCCCTACATTTCCTAGTCACGAGGAAGAGGAAATGCCAGACGTAAATCCCCAAATCCACCCAGACCGCCAGGTAAATAAAAAAAATCCCAGACATACACTTCCTGGGCTGAGAATGAGCGAATGTAGGCGGATGGATTTATTGACGGATTTCACGGGATTTTCTCTCCGGTCTTCTTAAAATATACTTCCAGACGGCTATGGTGAAATCCCCAAGTAATCCCAAATCCGAAAGAGAGCTAAATTCAGTCCTATGGAGGTGAACAGGATTATTGGTAGATTTTACGTTTTCTTCCATCCAGTCCACTAAAAAAATAAATAAAAGAAAAAATCCACAGGGTGATTCTGCCTTCAGTAATCCCAAAACCTAAATAAATCCTTCCTCGGCTACTTATAAACGTCTGGAGGTGGATAGAAGTGACTAATATAAACTTAACTGTATATCCCATCCAAACATATATATATATTTTTTTTTTTATGAACTTCCCTACGTCCCCATCCCCTATCCAGTCCTCCCTTTAGTAGTCCCAAACAGCCTCGGGGTAAGAGAGAGAGAGAGAGAGAGAGAGAGATAAGCTCGCCTTAGTAAAAAAAAAAAGTACTGTACAGATGGAATGAATAGTTTTCCATACATTCCGTAACTCCATTTTCATTATCCATAGACTATTTATCTATCTATTTATCTATCTAATGTCTGTATCTGTCAGTCAGTTCATCTCTCTATCAATCTCTGTCAGTCGGTGTCTGTCAGTCTGTCTATTCATCTTTCTATCTCTATCTCTCTGTGTGTCTGTGTGTCGCCAGATGCCTTAATCCCGTGAAGGGTGGGCCACACACGAATCGCCTCCTTGTCACAATGACCTCCGCCTACAGGCAGCCTTTTCTCCAACTCACCCTTCACACTTATACACTCTGCTCCATCCCTCCACCTCTTCCTCGGTCTCCTCCTCTTCCACCTTATTCATACACTCTCCTAGTAAGTCTCTCCTGCAGGTGAGAGAGGAAATTCCAGACGCTACGGCCTTGATCCAGTCTCTCTCTCTCTCTCTCTCTCTCTCTCTCTCTCTCTCTCTCTCTCTCTCTCTCTCTCTCTCTCGGGTAATCCCAGATTCCATGCAGGTATCTTATGAGCTAACTTTCATCGTCTAGCGATAGATAGATAGATAGATAGATAGATAAATAGATAGATAAATAGTTAGATAGATAAATAGATAGACAGGCAGATAGATAGATAGACAGAACATAGTTGCATTTATCTTATCGAACCGTCTACGAGTGAAATGAGGAACATGAAGGCTTTGCACGTCCTCCTTCCATCATCATCATCGTCATCATCGTCATCATCATCATCATCTCCGCCACTTGGTTATATAGACGTCTCAGCCCCCTCCCTATCCCCCGAAAGGTGGATGGTGGACTGCAAAAGAGGAACTTCAGCCGAGGTTACATCTACAACAACAACAATAATAAAAACCTTGAAAGAGTGCAGCGATGGATGACAAAGATGATACCTAGATTGAGAAATAAACCGCACGAGGAACGTTTCGAAGCCCTGAATCTCTTTAACTAAAGGGAGGATACGAGGAGATTTAACTCAAGTATTCAAGATATTCAAAGGACTTGATATCATGGCCGTCGATAAATACTTCACAGCTGATCACTCGAATTACACTAGAGGCAATGGGCATAAAATAATTGGCAAACGATTCCAGTCGCATGAAGCTAAGCATTTCTTCTCCAGTAGAGTTGTAAATGTATGAAATAAATTGCCCTCCAACGTAGTAAATTGTAATACAGTACATACCTTTAGAGGTCGCCTGGATAAGTATTTGGCATCCAACCCCCAGCTTAATATGTTTACTCCTGAATAAAACACTTGTGAATGTATAATTTTCTATTCTATTTTGTTTTAGTTTTTTTTTAGAGCCTGGATCAATTTGTTAAATGCAAATATAGTATATGCACAGACTAGGATATGCACAGATAGCCCTGAGTTAACGGTCACTACTCATACTTTCGACCTGTGATGGGCTGTGGATCACTGAGGGTCCCTTTTAGTTACGTGGCCACCATCGGGATTTTTTTTTTAATGTGCCAGGGGTCACTGCTTCAGGAGGTGACTTGTGTGCTTGTCTTGCCTGGGAAAGTTCGTAGTCTCAGTGGAATGAACGGAGCTGTGGCCTGATTGACTGCTGCCTACCTTAATAGCGCCAGCAAGGTTGCCGCACCACCCCGTAATATCCACACTGTGCACTGCAATTTCCACGCTGTGTCCGCAGACGCCCCGTCAACTCAACGTACCCGTACATAGTGACATGCATTAGTTATTTATTTATTCGATTATTCATTTTACTTTACTAATTTCTCTTTCAGGTTATTCATACTGATAGCTTATAGACAATGTATTATAGAATGTAGCTTTTCCTTTTCAGTCTTTCCTATGAAATTTCCATGTCAGTTTCTCCATGCTGCATGGTGTTTTTTCTCACTCTTTCTTGCCAGTTTTAACTGGAGGGTTTGGAGGCGGGGGGATGGGGAGCCTTCTTGCTTTACTATCTTATCCTTCAGCATGTAGAGTTAGATCTCGTAATCATAGTCTACTCTGTAACAAACAGCCTCGAAAGGACCATAAGGTCTGTTGCTGTTTGGTTTCCTTTGTACTCCTTTGTACTCCTTTGTACTTTTGTTCATGTTCTCCTCCTCCCCCTTTCTCTGTTTCTTCTACTTTCCTCCTCCTCCTCCTCCTCCTCCCACCACCACCACCACCACCACCACCACCACACACAATGAGACCAGCTTTCATTTTCCATCCATTCCCCCATGCAGACCTCCGACAAGTGAAAAGAGGAACTCCCCACTCCCCAGACGGCTCCATCCTCCTCCATCCATCCATTCGTAGTCCCAGATAGCCCAGGGCTAAAAATAGTCCGTCAACACAGCAGCGGTAGCCAGACAACGGGATTCACGAAGGATCTGGGCTAACATTTACGATCAGGCACCCCATTACGGCTATTATTGCACATGTGTTTATTTCTCATATTCCGTTTTACAATATTCTTTTTTGGAGGTCGGAACGGATGATGATGATGATGATGGTTGACTGTAAAGTGTTTGGTAGTTTTGGAAGAGACTCACATGTACGATCAGTCCTAAAATACTGTGCAGACTTAAGAGGGGTTTTGAATACGGCGCGTGAAAGCTACCTTGGAAACTATGCGGGGTGGAAGTGGGCTAACCCTGGGGCGTCGGATTCACAAACCTTCTTAAGTCTGAGTCGGGTTTGTTTACGTTTTCTGTTGCCACTTGTACAACTCCCAGGCACTTCAAAAATCAAACTGGAATGAATAATACGGTGAAAAAAGGACGAACCTGAGTGAATAACATCATGAAAAATAATCAAAAAGTGTTAATTTGGGATATAAAACGTTGGAGAGTTGTTGACAGTGGAAAATGGTTTAATATTCTTGGTAAATTCCGACCCTGCGCTGCGCCATTCTAAAACCTCGCTCTGATTTTCCGTCCTCCTTCCTCCAGCGGCGCAGGATTCGAATTTGCGCGCCTGTATTGATGTAGGGGTTAATATGCTAGGGATAGACACCCCTACGAGCCTCCTATGACCCCCCAAATTAAGAAAAAGTAAAAAAAAAAAAAAAAAAAATCGAGGTCTGGTGAATGTGTAGGGGTGTAGTTTTCTTCTTTTATTATTGTTGTTGTTCCTAGGTTGAGCTGGACTTGAACGCGGTGGACTGCGGGCTGTTTCCCCATTTCCATCAATCCACGATCCTCCTCACAGGGGATAGGATCTTTGGTGCTATGTTGTCTTGTGAGATCCAAAAACTAAAAAAACAATTTGGAAAAAAAAAAAAGTTGCCTCTGGTTTGAATACGAATCTTGGCGCGTAAATGCTAAGGCTACAGGGTTCTACGAGGCTCCCTAACCCCCAGATGGAGGGAAAAATAAAGGAAAAACTGAAAGAACAACCAACAAAAGCGCCCCCCTCCCCCTCGTCAGCCGCTCCCGCCGTACCTCTCTCAGTAGGTTACGACCCCAATAGAGGCGACTTCCATGGCGGGATCCAGGAGTTGTGTTTCTATTTCCAGTACGGACTATTATTACTATCCAGGGCTTTTAGTGCGATTTCCAGGATGGACTATTAGTACTGGTTATTTCTTTGTCGTGTTTTTGATTCTGTGTGTGTGTGTGTGTGTGTGTGTGTCTCCCCTTCACCGGGTTCAGCACAAGGCCTGCCACCCACCCCCGCACACACACACACACACACACACACACACATCTCCCATTCAATTTTCCTTCAACCACGACACCTTATCTTCATTTTATCACATTAATCCCCCTTTCAATCACCAGAAATGCCCCCGCAAATCACCGTAGTTGTGAGAAATGCCGTGGTTGTCGTGAACATACTCTCGCGAATTACGTTATATTGCGAGATGCGGCAACTACCACCGAGTAACTGTTATATTGTTGCCGAAGGTCGCTAGATGGATAACAAACTCGCTATTCTTTGTTCACTACGCTAAAAAAAAAAAAAAAAAAAAATCCGTCCTTCCTCCATCTTGAATGCTGAATTATAGCAAGATATTAAATCTAGAATATGATGCTAGTCACGAAGAAGTGCTATGGAAAGAATGTCGGTTCGTAAATTAGCAGGCGCATTCTTTAACTCGATCTAAAATTCCCGGCTTTCATCCATCTTGAATGCTGAATCAACGAAGCAAGATATTCAAGTGATGCTAGTCACGAAGAAGTGCTATGGAAAAGATATAATTTGTAGTGCCGTAGCATTGTCACATTCTGCTAAATCGAGCAAGGGAAAACAAGCTTGGAAGAGGAGGAAATGTCACTGCCAATTTAAGGTGAAAGGAGTATAGGCATTTGCAATTTATTAACACTTATTGAATTCGAAAAAGGTTGCTATTTCGAGTGCAGTTTTGATTTTAATGGGGGGGAATAGGAAGAAAAATTGGTGTCCCTATTTCGGATCTCCGCCTTGCAACCCGGGATTAGTGAGGCCAGGAACTTAACTCGTACCTACCTCCTTACTTCCCTGTCGGAGTCGTGAGCCCCCTCCCCCCTTCCCCCCCTTTACGCCCCCGCCCCCCTCGCGCCCCCTCCCCACCTCTCTCTTTTTTTTCTCTCTCTCTTTCCAGTCATAGTCATGATTTTAGACAAACCACAAGAATGCTAATTGCAACATTCCCCGTCTATGTCGCGGCGAGGTCCGAGAGAGAGAGAGAGAGAGAGAGAGAGAGAGAGAGAGAGAACGGACAAACACACAGACACAGACAAACAGACCAGACCAGACAGACAGACATAAAAGACACTCAAACACAGATAAACACACAGACAGACAAGAAGACAGACACAGACAGACAGACACTTGAGGAGCAGGTCTGAGAATCTACAAACTCACTTAAGATCCATTTTTGTCTCTTAAGGAAAATTTGTGGGTATTAGTTCTCCCATTTTTCCTACTCTCTCTCTCTCTCTCTCTCTCTCTCTCTCTCTCTCTCTCTATCTATCTATCTATCTTACCTCACCCCCTTCCTTAGGCGGGAAAAAATAGGTCAGGGTGATGATGATGATGATGATGATGATGATTTAATACTTCTTCCCTTCCCCTTCCATTCTCTTTCTCCTTTCCCTTGCTCCTCATCCTCATCCCTCTTTCCCTTCCCCTTCACCTCCCCCTTCCCCACCTCTTCCCCACCTCTTCCCCCTCTACTCTTCCCCTCCCTTCCTCTTCCCATTCCCCTTCCATTTCTCTCCAACTCTCCACTTTCCCCTCCTCCTCCCCCTTGTTCTCCTCCCCCCTGTTCTCCTCCCCCCTGTTCTCCTCCCCCCTGTTCTCCTCCCCCCCTTGTTTTTCCCTCCTCCTCTTCCTTTATTCTTTACCCTTTCCCCTCCCCTCCCCCTCCCCTCCCCTTCCCCCTCCCCTCCCCTCCCGTGCCCTCCCCTCCCCTCCTCCTCCTCCCCCCTCCCCGGTCACTCACGATTGGGCACACAACAGGCAAATCAAGCTTGTTAGTCTGCTTTCTCCCGCCTCTGCCTCGCCTAGCCTCGCCCCCTACGCTCGAGGGTGTGTCCGGAGAGGAGAAGGGAGAGAGAGAGAGAGACCTGTTGCTAGTGCCCTCCCTCTCTCTCTCTCTCTCTCTCTCTCTCTCTCTCTCTCTCTCTCCTAAAAAAATAAAACAATTCCTTTCTTCCCAGTCCTTTAAGATTCCAGTGATAGGTTAAACTCGACACCAAATCGAATGGATCGAACCTGCGTCTGTTGTTTTGCAAGAGGTCTATTGTTTCTCAGTATAGTGCAGGGGTGGAGGAGGAGGGCTGGGTGGATGGATGGTCTGTTGGGTGGATGTGTGGATGGATAAGTGGGTGGTTGATCGCATGGTTGGGTGGAGAGATGGTTGTTTGAGTGGGTGGAGAGATGGTTGTTTGAGTGGGTGGATGGTTGGTTGGGTGGATAGAGAGTTGTTTGAATGGGTGGATGGTTGGTTGTATGGCTGATTGGTTGGTTGGATGGGTGAGTGGATGGTTGAGGTAGGTGGAGGGTGGATGTTTGGTTGGGTAAGTGAGAAAGTGGTTGATTGGTGAATGAGTGAGTGTGTGGATGGGTGGATGTGTAGGTGATTAAAAGATTGATTGGTTGATTGGTTGCTTATTTAATGGAGACCTTGCTTCCATATCAATCACTTGGAAGGATCTGAAGTGAAAAAAAATCTTAAAGTCATACAATCACCTTAATATTCAGAGCGAGAGAGAGAGAGAGAGAGACACCATTTTAACCCTTTCACTACGAGAGGTCGCTTGTACACTAATTTAAACTTGCATACGGTCGAAGAAATATAAACAGTATTTTTCACTTAACCCTATTGATACCTGGAATGATGATGGTGATGATGATGATGATGATGATGATGGTGATGGAATAGGGTTATAAGTGATGATGAGGATGAGGATGATGATGACTGATGGTGATGATGACGATGGAATAGGGTCATGAGTGATGATGGTGATATGATGATGATGATGATGGTGATGATGATGGTGATCATAATGGTGATGATGATATTAGCTGGGAAACTGATGAGCAGCCTTGAAGGAACCACAGGATGGCTAGTATGAGAGAGAGAGAGAGAGAGAGAGAGAGAGAGAGAGAGGAAGCACTGCAAGGTCCTCACTCAGTCTCTTGCGCCACATTCCAAGTCTGTCTGTGTTTGGGGCTCCCTGTGTGTGTGTGTGTGTGTGTGTGTGTGTGTGTGTGTGTGTTGTGGAGCTTGCCGACTGACCTCTTCTCTGGGCTATTTGTATGTGCTCGCTCTCTCTCTCTCTCTCTCTCTCTCTCTCTCTCTCTGCTTTCCTTTCCGATCCATCCATCTATCCGTCTTATGTCTGTCTGTCTATCTGTCTGTCCATCCATCCACCGTCTTGTGTCTGTCTGTCTATCTGTCTGTCCATCCCTCCATCTATCTATCTGTTTGTCTGGTACTGTCTGTCTATCTGTAATCTATCTATCTGTTTGTCTTATCCATCCATTCATTCATTTATCTGATGTCTGTCTGCCTGTATGTCTCTCCATCCATCCATCTACCTACCTACCTACCTACCTACCTACCTACCTACCTACCTACCTACCTACCTGTCTGTCTGTCTGTCTGTATATCTGTCTATAATTGTGTTAATATTTACCCATTATTATTATTTTTTTTTGTGAGATTTCTCCAGTGACTCAAAAAATTTTATAAGAGTCATTATGTATTTCAAGTTTGTGATTGTGTGTGTGTGTGTGTGTATGTGTGTGTGTGTGTGCGTCATCCTGTACACACACACACACACACACACACACACACACACACACACACACACACCTGGTATATCTGTAAGTCAACCTCTTTTTCTCCTCAACACCTGATCGAGGAAGCGAGGGAGCGAGGATGCTCATAATTTAGGCTTTGCGGAGGATACGGGGTGAGAGGGAGAGGAGGGGAGGGGGGAGAGAAGAGGAAGGGTGAGGAGGAGGAGAAGTGAGATCTGAGAAGGGAAGAAAGGATGATCTGAGAGAGAGAGAGAGGGGGGGAATAATGAGAAAAATCGTCACCACGAGAGCATTATTTTTTTTCTGTATTTTCTTATTGTATTTTTTTTTTCGATTTATTTTCCATGACTGCTAACACGCAAGGGACTCTTTACCCCCCTCATGGTCGGGGAAACTCGAGTGCTTTGCTTCAGGTACCTTCAGACGATTTTATTCAGCTGAGAGTGGGTCATAGGAGCCTGTGTCAATAGTGTGAAGAGGCCAGCCAGATTACACACACACACACACACACACACACACACACACACACACACACACACACACACACACACAACACATACACACTCATACATTCATACATACACATACATAAATACATCCACACACACACACACACACACACACACACACACACACACACACACACACACACACACACACACGAGATGCATACATACAGGAAAGTGGGTCAACAGTGATGAGAAAGTGAATGTGAAAGTGAAGAAGAGAGAAAGTGAAAGCTATTACGAGAGAATGAAGAGAATCAGTGAAATGGAATGAAAGTGACGGGAGAAAGAATGAGTGAAAAGAGTGAAGGTGATAGGGTGAGGAGAATGATTGTAACAGTAGAGTGAAGGTGAGAAGAATGACTATCCCGAATAAAGGAAAGTGAGCTTAGAAGGGAGGTGTGATTGAAAGTGAGGGTGGACAATGATTTAATAGGAATGTGAAGGTGACGAGAGAGAGAGAGAGAGAGAGAGAGAGAGAGAGAGAGAGAGAGAGAGAGAGAGAGAGAGAGAGAGAGAGAGAGAGAGATGGAGAAATGGAGATAGAATGAAAGCCACGGAAAATAGTGTGGCTGAAAGTGATGGTAGAGTGAGTCAACAGTGTGAAGGTGACGGGACTGAAGAGCACAAAGGAAAGTGAAAATGGAGGGTGGAAAGGGGGGAGATGGTAGGGAGAGACGGGGGGGAGGGAAAGGGGAAAGGGGGGAGATGGTCGGGAGAGGGGGGGGGAGGGAAAGGGGAAAGGGGGGAGTAGGGGTTTGAAGTGAAAGTTGGGCAGACAGACACAGGAGACTGACCACCCCCACATCTCGTTTTCTTCCCGTCTTCTTCCTCCTCCGGTTAGCCTACTTACACACCTCTACTCTTTTCACTCTAACTTGGCCTAAAATTGCCATCCCCCCATCTTCAATGCTGGGGCGAATAGATTAACACTGGACCATGATTCTAGTCACGAAGAAGTGCTAGGGGGAGAGTTAGGGTGACTTGTTAGCATAGTTAATTATAGTTAGTGTCAGGCGGTTTGGAGAGTTCCGTAGTAGTGATGAGGTTAATGGACCCTTTTTCAGACTTCCCCCCCCCTCCCTTTTTCAAAAAATTTTCCCTGGGGTAGCAAGAATTAGAAAAAAAAAAGAATTAAAAAAGTATTAGTACTGGTTTTGGGGCATATATATATGATTTTTTTCTCTCTCTCTAAAAAAAAAAGGAAGAAAAGATGTTTATATTAAGGACAGGTGTTAATACCATCGCACCTTCCAGCATCCTCACCTGTTTGGAGCTCGAACCCACCTCCCCACTGCCGGCAGCTGAGGGTGCTTGACGATACCATGCTTACAGAAAAAAGAAAGAAAAAAAAAAAAACTGGACATCCACCTCAATGCCCTTTCCCGACATCCAACTGTCACTGTTTAAGTCCCGTCCATACCAAACTTTTGCTGGTGCGGCAGTTTTATTTTTATTTATCTATTTATCTTATTTTATTTGTTTTACTTAATATAACTATTCAGTTATTTATTTTGTAATATATTTATTTATTTATTTATTTTTACTTACTTGCATCGCTCTAACCCATACTAGTGGCCCCACTGGACGCGGGCGGGTGCGGACGAGAATTTCTATGATGGTTTATCTCCAGTACCCCTGAAGCATCACCGTTTTGCCACTAATACCTACCGTCCGCATTGTGATTCGCTTGGGATAACTCTTATAGCTGTAGGGTTGTGGTACCATATGTGTTGATGGAACAGAATGGTAGTAGTGGTAGTAGTAGTAGTAGTACCAGTAGTAGTGGTAGTAGTAGTAGTAGTAGTAGTAGTAGCAGTAGTAGTGGTAGTAGTAGTAGTAGTAGTAGAAACAGTACAGGTGCATCTTGACGTTATCCTCCTATGTTACGTATGTGAAGTATATTAATATTAAAAAAGACATAAAAAGATGAAAAAAAAGAAAGAAAGAAAAAGACATTGAACTTTAACCAGCAAAGTAAATCGCAAAGGAAGTCAGCTGAGTCGGGGAGAAAACGGCAAAAAAAGAAAAGAAAAAAGAAAAGCTAATTATTAAAAAAAAAAAAAAAAAGAGGCAAAAATCGAACATCCCTCATTCTAGAAAAAGCCGCTGTCCTCGATCGCTGAGGTTACGAAGCGAAGATATGCATGGCTACTACAGTATATGCTATTATTATTGGTGTTATTGCTGTTATTGCTGGTGTTATTACTGTTATTACTTTTTACTACTGCTGGTATTATTATTATTATTATTGTTATTATTATTATTATTATTATTATTATTATTATTATTATTATTATTATTATTATTATTATTATTATTATTACTTCCACTACTACTACTACTACTACTACTACTACTACTACCACTCTCTCTCTCTCTAATCTGACTCTAAATGCCAAAGACTATGTACCAGTGAGAGTCCTTCCTTGTAGTTTTTCGTAGTATAGGTCACTAAATCTCCTTGGTTACTAAAATACCAAAGAGTGTGCCACAGAAATTGGGTACCCAGTTGCATTATTTTTAGTTTTATTTTATTTATTTATTTTTTATTTTCGTCTGACATGTAAGCGATTTTATTATCTTGCTTTTATCGTTTATTTGTTTATTTATCTGTATTTATTTTTGTTTATGTATGTATTTTATTTATTTATTTTTATTTATTTTTGTTTATGCATTTATTCATTTATTTTTGTTTACCAGTATTTATTTATTTTATTTTTATTTTTTCATTTTATTTATTTATTTCATTTATTTTTATTTCTATTTTTCATTTATTTTTATTTATTTATTTATTCATTTCTTCATTTTTATTTATTTGTTTATCATTATTTATTTATTTATTTATTTAACGTCTGACTCTGGGCATTGACATATAAAATCCATTTCTTAGTGTCATAGGTCTCGGGGGAAAAAAAAAAAAAAAAGTATATTACAACACAGTACGCCAGAGAGTATGAGTTGCCA
This sequence comes from Coenobita brevimanus, assembly GCF_032717465.1. Classification (NCBI taxonomy): domain Eukaryota; kingdom Metazoa; phylum Arthropoda; class Malacostraca; order Decapoda; family Coenobitidae; genus Coenobita; species Coenobita brevimanus. The sequence continues at coordinate 53,704,337 of NC_137008.1, forward strand.
AAAGTATACCAGAACAGTATACCAGAGGGCGTGGGTGTAGAGCGGTAAACTGTATGCCCCTGTTGACTGGGTGGAGAGATGCAAATGCGGCGTTCATCCGGGAGCCAAACCTCCACGCTCTTACCCTCGCCTCGTCACAACATCGGTTCATTGCACGGGCCTTGCGGGGGCGTGTCCTTGCCTACGATTGATGGGTCTGTTCAGGTAAACAGACCGGGATTAAACAGCAAGAATAATAACAACAACAGCACATAAATAAAGGTGTATTATTTGACGTTAAGGACGGGTATTGAGAGAGAGAGAGAGAGAGAGAGAGAGAGAGAGAGAGAGAAACTGCAACAGACTGGCCTGTTTGGGGTAGGTTAGCTAACAGCATTCCCCCCTCCTCTCCTCTCCCTCTCCCCCTCCCCTCCCCTTCCCTCCCCCTCTGTCTCTTCCTCGACCCCCTCCTCTCCCTCTCTCTCCCCTTGTCTTCCTCTCCCTCTCTCTCCCCTTCTGTCTTCCTCTCCCTCTCTCTCCCCTTCTGTCTTCCTCTCATCCCCTTCCTCTCTCTCCCTTCCTCTCCCTCTCCCTCTCTCTTTCTCCTCCCTTTCTCTCCCCATTTTAACCTTCCCGGCTGCCCCTTCCTTCTCTTCTTTTCTCCCCTTCCCCTATTACCCCCTCCCTTCCCTCCCCCTCTCCCTCCCTTTCCTGACCTTCCCTACTACCCCATCTCTTTCCCCCTTTACTTCCTTCTCGTCTCTTCCCTCACCCGTCTCCCCCTCCCCTCTCCCCCTCCCCATCTCCCCCATTCCTAACCTTTACTTCCCTTTCTCTTTCCCTGTTATATCTTCCCCTTCTCTTCTGTTTCCCCCTCCCCCTTTCCCCCCCTCCCCCTTTCCCCCCCCTCCCTCATCCAGATTCCCCACTCCCCTTCTCTTTTCCCCTCCCTGCTCTCTTTTGCCATTCCTCCCTTTCACTTTTCTTCCTCCCCTTCCTCTTCCACCTCCTCTTCCTCCCCTTCCTCTTCCATCGCCTCTTCCTCCCCTTCCTCTTCCTCCTTGTTCGAGATTTCCCTTCCTCTTTCTCCTTTTCCTCTTCCTCCCCTTCCTCTTCTTCTACCTCCTCTTCCTCCCCTTCCTCTTCCTCCACCTCCTCTCCCTCCACCTCCTCTTCCTCCCCTTCCTCTTCCTCCACCTCCTCTTCCTCCACCTCCTCACCTCCACGTTCCAGACTTCCCTTCCCCTCCTCTCCCCTCCTTCCATAGCCTCCCCCTCCCCCTCCCCCTCCCCCTACTCGTCTCGATCCCCTCCCCCTACTCGTCTCGATCCCCTCCCCGTTCACCCACATACACTATATCTTTTCTAGGCCGCTCCCCCTCCCCCTGCCCCTTCCCCTCCCTACCTTCATTCCCCCTCCCCCTGCCCTTCCCTACTTTCCACACGTCTCTTCCCTATGCCCTCTGTTTTCCCTCCCCTCCCTACCTCCCCTTCCCTACCTCCCCTTCCCTACCTTTTACCTCTCCCCTCTTCCTTCGCTCTCTGTATTCCCTCCCCCTCCCCTACCTACCTTCCCCTCCCCCACTCTTCCCTGACCTCCATATATTTCCCCTCTTTTTTCCCCCGTTCCTCTCTCCCCCTCCTCTCGTATTTTTTTTTTTCCGTGGCCTCCCCTCCCCTCCCCTCCTCCCCCCCCTCGAAGTCCTCCCATATCTCTTCCCCTCTTCATATTTTTTCTCCTACCCACTTTTTTCCCCCTTACCCCCTCTTCCCCCTCCCCCTTTCCCCTCCCCTCTCCTCTCCTTTATACCTACCTGTCCCATACCTGTCCCTTCCCTCAAACTTCTCCCTTCCTTGTCTCCATTATCCCCCTCCCCTTTTCCCCCCTCCCCCTCCCCTTTTCGACCCATATAGAGCGTTCCCTATGCCCTTTTCTCTCCCCTTCCGTACCTACTCCCCCTCCCCTTATCCTTCCCCTCCTTCCTCTCCCCTTTCATTCCCTCATCTAACCTATGTCATTATTTCTCGTAGTCTTCCATTCATCCTTCCTTCCTTCCCTCCTTCCTTCCCTTCTTCCTTCCTTCCCTCCTTCCTTCCTTCCTTCCTTCCCTTCTTCCTTCCTTATTTCCTTCCTTCCCTCCTTCCTTCCTTCCTTCCTTCCTTCCCTCCCTCCTTATTTCCTTCCTTCCCTCCTTATTTCCTTCCTTCCTTCCTTTTCCCTTTTCTTCCATTCTTTTTCTACCCCTTCCTTCTCATGTTATACCCTCTTGGTGTTTCTCTCTTCCTTTCTCTCTTCTTTCTCCTTCCTTCTGTTTTTCTTTTTCCATTCACTTTTCATTCCCCCTTCTCTTCCCCTCCCCTCCCCTCCCCTCCCCATCCCACCTTTCGATTAACCTTCCTTTTACTTCCTACCGCTCTTCCCCCTCCCCTCCCCTCTCCCTCCCCCTCCCCTCCCTCTCCCCCTGCCCTCACCTTCCTCTCAGTTCACCTCCCTTTTACTTCCTATATTCCCCCCTTTCTCTTTTCCCTCACTCATTCCCCCTCTCTCATTCCCCCTCTTCTTGCCTCTCCCTTCCCCTCATCATCCCTCTACCCTCACCTTCCTTCCCTTCCTCTCACCTCCCATTCCTCCCATTCATCCCCTCTCATCATTCCCCCTTTCCTCTCCCCTCTCTTACCCTTTCCTTTTCCCTCCTACCTCTTAGTTCCCCCTTCCATTTACCCCCTACCTTCCTCCTTTTCTTTCCCCCTCACCTTTCTCTCCCCTTCCCCTTTCTCTCCCCTCCCTCCTCCTTCTCAACCTTCCCTATCACCTTCCCTCCCTCCCTCTTCCCATCCTCCCATCCTTTCTCTTTCCACCCTTTCCTTCCAGGTCCCATTTCACCTACTCTTCCCCCTCTCCATTTCACTTCCTCCTCTCCCCTCCTTGCTCCTCTCCATTCTCTTTCCTTCCTTTTTCTCCCTCCTCTCCCTCTCTTCTCCTGTCCTCCCTTCTCTCGTATCCCCTCTCCCCTTCCCTCTCCTCTTCTCTCCTCTCGAACGTCAAATCCTTACTCTTCTCTCCATTCATTTCCTTCCTTTACCATTCCTTTCCCCCCTTCCTCTCCACTCCTCCTCCCCACCCTCTTCCCCTCCCCATCCCCTCCCCTCCCCTTCCCCTCCTCTTCCCCTCCTCTTCCCCTTCTCCTCCTCATCCCACTTTCCCTTCCTTCCCCTCCTATATCCCCCTCCCCATCCCCCTCCCCTCTCCAGACACGCAGACACCCACACTCTCCCCCTGTAAAGGCGAACCGGCAACTCAGGAAGGTAAACAAACGATATTCCGGTCAAGGAGAGACTGACTAGGAGAGGGGAGTGGGGGGAGGGGGGAGGTTGAGGTATGCAGGGGAGGAAGTAGAGGAGTGGGAAGAAGCGGGAGGGAAATTGTTGATGGCGGATAGATAGAAAAATAGATAGATTGATAGATAGAAAAAGTAGATACTGATAGATAGACAAAGAGGGAGGGGGAGGAAGAGGGGGGGAAGGGCTTGAGGTATGCAAGGGAGCATGTATGGGATGAGAGAGAGAGAGAGAGAGAGAGAGAGAGAGAGAGAGAGAGAGAGAGAGAGAGAGAGAGAGAGGTGGTTGCAACAGAGGAAAGGTGAGATAGGAGAGTGCTTGAAGAGAAGGGATGGGTTGGGAAATGGATCTCTTGGTGAGGAAAAGGAGAAAAAAGTGAGAGAGAGAGAGAGAGAGAGAGAGAGAGAGAGAGAGAGAGAGAGAGAGAGAGAGAAGCACACCTGTGACCCTCTTCCTGCTTCCAATTTACCTAATAATCTCATTTTTATTTTTCCAAGACAAGATATATATATATTTTTTTTAAATTTCAAAATTCACCTCGTCCCTCCTTCCTGCTTCTGCTTAAATTTGGGTTTACATTTTCTTTAGCTTTAAATTTTGATCTGTTTTTGCAAGGATCATTCTCTCTCTCTCTCTCTCTCTCTCTCTCTCTCTCTCTCTCAGAAAATTGACGGCAGAGATTGACGGTATGTAATTCGATGTCGTTCCTCATTCCTTGCCAAGGGTGGGAAGAGACGAGGAATTTGTGTGTGTGTGTGTGTGTGTGTGAGAGAGAGAG
>NC_137008.1:53713431-53718431 GCF_032717465.1 Coenobita brevimanus
AGAGAGAGAGGGTAATTTGATATGGGCCTCTCTCTCTCTCTCTCTCTCTCAATTTCCCTAAGTGTGTTATCTCACATAGGGCTTCCCATATGACGCAGGGGCGGAGAAAAATGAGAGAGAGAGAGAGAGAGAGAGAGAGAGAGAGAGAATTTAAACTTGGGAAACGAGGATAATGGAACGGCTTGTCAGAAATAGGGTTGACTGAGAGAGAGAGAGAGAGAGAGAGAGAGAGAGAGAGAGAGAGAGAGAGAGAGAGAGAGAGAATAATTAGATAGGATCCATCTCTTCCTCAATTCACCTAAGTGTCTTACCTCCCATAGGGCTTCCAGTATTATGTAAAGGCTTCTGGACAGCTTCAGGCAATGATATGGGAGAGAGAGAGAGAGAGAGAGAGAGAGAGAGAGAGAGAGAGAGAGAGAAAGTGGTAGTGAGCGTAGCCTGTTACTTAACGAGGAAATTATTGTTACTTAAGATTTCCGAGAATTGGCCAGATCGACTGACATGTGATTTTTTATTTTTTTTTCGGGGGGGAGGGGGTTTGAAAATGTATGTTGAGCGGGGTGGCATAGTGGTTAGAAGGCCCCGATCGGAGTGACGGCCTTGCGTAGGTTCTACTCTCTCGAGATGGTGTTGAGGTGAACTGAGAAAAATGACTCGCTTAGGAGGAGGTGTTACGGCAGGTGCTAAAGAATCGAGTGCATCAAAATTAGCGCCGTTGTCTTGGGAGTGCTGAGAGAGAGAGAGAGAGAGAGAGAGAGAGAGAGAGAGAGAAGAAAAAAGTATATTGTATAACTAATATTTTTTTTTCTATCTTTCCAGGTCACCCCAGATGCATCCTACAAAAATCAAAGTAAGAAAACAAATCCTTCTAAATTAAATATCTTGTTTTTTTATACTTTGTGCTTGGTTAGTAATTCGGTTCGTCCTTTCCCATAAAATTTCCATCCGACCTTTCTCCATTATGGTTGGTGTTCCTTCTCACTTTTTCCTGCCAGTTTTAAATATATGGTTTGGGAAAGGTGAGAGAAAGAGGAATATAAAGGAGTAGTATTTGCTCTCTTTATCTTATGAGGCGATTTATTTTGCATGTAATACCTTAACGTTCTCCTTTGTGTATCTTCATTTATTTACCATTGATATAGTTTGCATCAATAAAATAAAAGAGGATTTTCAAGTGTAATGTTCTGAATGAATCGCTAAGGAAGGGGTGTTAAGAAATCTCCATTATTTTCATAGAGAGTAGGGGAAATCTAGTGGAAGTCATATTTGCTATCCTTGTCTTATTCTTAAAGGCCTATACTCCTTTCACTCTAACCTGGCCAAAAATTGCCATGTCTATACTGAATGCAGAGTTGTAACAAAGGACGAAAATAACATGCTAGTCACGAAGTGCTAAAGAGCCTTAGTTTTGTCTTATGCCACTGAGTACGTGCAATAAGCTACAGAAGGACGAAAATCTGTGCCAAGTTAAGGTGAAAGGACTATAGAACGGGCCATCTAGCCTATTATACGTATTATTATCTCTCCCTTCCTATATTACTGGGTTTGATGTGAGCCGATATCCCGCGATTTACCTAAGTGTATTAACTCATATAGGGCTTCTTATGTGACGCAGAGAGAGAGAGAGAGAGAGAGAGAGAGAGAGAGGCGGCAGTGTGTAATATGAGTGTGTGTGTGTGTGTGTGTGTGTGTGTGTGTGTGTGTGTGTGTGTGTGTGTGTGTGTGTGTGTGTGTGTGTGTGTGTGTGTGTGTGTGCGCGCGCGTGTGTGTGTGTGTGTATTATATTCGTCGAGGTAGCCCATGATAGCCCACAATGATAGCCAAAGACAGCCAAAGATAGCCTATAGTAGCCTTAAATAGCCAAGCATAGTGGAATACAGTGAGGTATAGACTAGACTACTTCCATAATATAGCACAGGATAGCCCATGGTAGTCCAAGATAGCACATGGGAGTAGGGTAGGGATAGTCCAAAGATAGTCCACGGTAGTCCTAAATAGCCCAGACTAGACACCCTTTAAGCCCCGTCACTTTACTTGATGCAGTGTATTGTAGTTCCTTTTATCCCCACATCAAGGCGGGACTACCAGAGGCGTTTTGGGGTAGCATTGTAGTCCTGTCAGTAGGCTACCCGGCACTTTAGATAGCCCTAGCGCCTCCCTTTTGGTGGTTTATTTTCTGTGCTTGTCATGTGGTTGGATTTTGTTGTCTGAAAGGATGTGGGTTCGAGTCCTAAGCTCCTCTAGCCCAGGTGCCTTCCAAGGACAGTCCACCTCCTTAAGAATGCCTGGAGGAGTGTGTTAAGATTCACTGTTACTTGCTCGTACTTACTCACAGTACGCCACTCTCTCTTACGCACATATGCACACGTAGCAGTCTTACAAACATACATTCACGTACACACACACACACACACACACACACACACACACACACACACACACACACACACACACACACACACACACACACACACACACACACACACACACACACACACACACACACACACACACACACACACACACACACACACACACAATTCATGCAGTGAATCTACATTTAAAAAATAGATAAAAATAGGACGACCCTCTACTTGAGTCTTCCTACCTCCAGACGATTTTATTTTGCTTAGGGAAAGGGTCTGTTATGATGGCTCAACCCTAGGCTCGTCCACATGTGAACCCTGTGGACTGCAGGCCGAAATTCCTCTCTCCTGCAGACCAGTATCATAATTGGGGGGAGGAGATAGGATGGGAGATGAGGGACGTTTGTATAACCGGACAGCTCCACCGCCCAGATATATCGGTGCCACCACGTGAAGACGTCCATTCCCATGTCAGCATCTCTTGTGTTAGTGAAGAGGTTAACTAAGGCTGCATCTAACCCCATAAAGTTAGAAAATATCCCTATACTTAGCTAAATATGTCTTTGGAAATAGCATGGAAAAAAAGGGCTATGTCGTCTTTTCTTTAGTCTTGTTACGCTTAGACGAGTTTGCTTAGATTACAGTGATTATTTTTAATGTGGATTTAGGCAGACGAATTAGTGAAGGCGTGTGTGTGTGTGTGTGTGTGTGTGTGTGTGTGTGTGTGTGTGTGTGTGTGTGAATACTGATACACACTAGCTTATATCGGTAAGGCGTATAGATATTCACTAATTCGCCCATAAATCTTACCCTACCTATAGTTCGATGGCTATAACTCTTGTAGAGTCTTCAGTGTGGAGCTAGTGGAGGTGGGGTCCATTGAGTGGATGATATATATATATATATATATATATATATATATATATATATATATATATATATATATATATATATAAATAAATGCGGTTTTTGTGTTTGTGGTAGAATAGAGGAGTCGGGATAAGGGGGAGAGAGAGAGAGAGAGAGAGAGAGAGAGAGAGAGAGAGAGAGAGAGAGAGAGAGAGAGAGAGAGAGAGAGAGAGAGAGAGAGAGAGAGAGGATGATTATGATGATGATGATGATGTTGAGGATGATAATAACAGTAATAACAATAATAAAAATAATAATGCCAATAATATTATTCTTCCTCTCTCTCTTTCTCCTTCTCTCTGCTACACACACACACACACACACACACACACACACACACACACACACACACACACACACACACACACACACACACACACACACACACACACACACACACACACACACACACACAAAACCAGCTCCCTAACACTTCCTAGAAAACTTGTTACATTCTCAACTCCTTCTTGTCCTAAATCTTGCTTCTTAATCATACGTCATTTGCCTCACCTTGTTAATGAGGATCTTTGGAGTTAAAAAAAAAATAATATATAACTTTCTTCACTCTGACCTATTAGATGATGACTTGTTGCATAGAAGGTTAGGGAGTGTATTAATTTCGTCTCTCTCTCTCTCTCTCTCTCTCTGGTTTTTGTCATTTAATTTCCGAAGTCGAGGTTATTTATACTGTAAAAATTGTGTGTGTGTGTGTGTGTGTGTGTGTGTGTGTGTGTGTGTGTGTGTGTACAGGCGTCAAAGGATGGAACACGTGTACAGGCATGCATATTATATATCACTCATTTACCTGTCGTCACACACACACACACACACACACACACACACACACACACACACACACACACACACACACACACACACACACGAAATGACGACACGTGTGAAATTTTACTGTGAGGCGTTACGGTGAGAAAGAACCGTGTAATGCATGCAGGAAGTTACGGTGAGGAGCTACGGTGAACGGTGAGAAGCAACGGTGAGAAGTTACGGTGAAAAGTTATGCTCATTGGAAGGTACGGTGAGCAGGTACATATGTGAGAAGGTACGGTGAAAAGTTACGTAAGTGGGAAGGTACGATGAAAAGGTACACATATGGGACGGTACAGTGAGAAGGAACGGTGAGATGCTATACGGTGAAAAGTGACGCGTGTGGGTTACGGTGGGGGACGTTACACCTGTGATAAAAGTGACGGCTTGACGGTACGGTGAGGAGTGACGTCAGCGAAGTTACGGTGAGCGATGGGATGGGAAGGTAGTGTGAGCGATGGGGAGGTACGGTGAATGAGCATCGTAGGGTACCGTATTCGTGGTGGGGGTGTAACTCAGAGGTAGAGTGCTCGCTTCGCATGTGAGAAGACCCGGGTTCAATCCCCGGCACCTCCACGTCGATTTTTTTTTTTACCCCTGAAGAGTAGCGGCTTCTTTGCTTTGTACGATGCGTGGATGGTTACGTGGGTCTATTTCGGCGGATAGAATTAGTTAAGCAGACGTATCACACACACACACACACACACACACACACACTTGTTGTTATTGTTGTTGTAGAGGTTGACCCGATGCACTGCAGGCTAATCTTACCCTTCACTGTCAGTCCATCATCCACCTTTCGAGGGATAGGGAGATGAGGGATGTTTGTATAACCGGGCAAGAGAACCGCTCGGATATATCTTTTGCCACCACGTGAAGGCTTCCCTGGTCCTTATTCTC
>NC_137008.1:53723431-53745931 GCF_032717465.1 Coenobita brevimanus
TGCTGGCAAAAAGGTGTGGGTAGAGAGTGGGTGAGTTGGCAGGTTGGTCGGTGTGGGTGTGGATTGAGGTGGGGTGGGGGTGTGGAGGAGGTGGAAGAGTGTGGATGTTGGTGTGGACAGAAGAGTGGAGAGGAGGGTGTGTGTGGAGGAGGGTAAGTGGGTGTGAGGGTAAGGTGGTGTTGCGGGTGGGTGTAGGAGAGAGAGAAAGAGAGAGAGAGAGAATTAGGACATGTAACAGGTGATGATGAAAGGTATGAGGAAAATGATGTGTGCTGAGAGAGAGAGAGAGAGAGAGAGAGAGAGAGAGAGAGAGAGAGAGAGAGAGAGAGAGAGAGAGCTGACTGATGCCGACAGCTCAGTTACAAAGTGCAGGAAGATAATGAAGAACAGGAAAAGGTTGACGGAAAAGAAAATTTGGAAGCGAGAAAGAGTGAAGGCCGAAGAGAAATGAAAAAAAGTTAACATAAATGAAATTCTACTACTACTACTACTACTACGACTACGACTACTACAAATAATGATAAAAATCTATATTACAATTATCCGATTTCTGTGTGTTTGTTGGTTTGTTTTTTACCGTAACAGAGCAAAAACGGCGCAACGTAGTGTAAGTTTTGTTACAGCGAGGCACCATTAAAATGCTCTAAAACTTGAGGAATAAAACATTTCCCAGTCCAATTGGGCCACCGGTTCCCGAGTTATGACATATTTCTAGCCTTTTGACATCGAGCGGGGGCTTTCGTATGCGGCCTTTAAGCGAGTAGTAGTAATAATAATAATAATAATAATGTTGAGAGAAAATTATAAAATGGTCCCCCCTTTTCGTGAAAAATGTGTTGAAAATGATTGATGGGTTAGTGGTGGATAAGAAAAAAAAAAAAGTATCATCATCACCATCATCATCATCATCATCATCATCATCATCATCATCATCATCCCAACCTAATTGCCACCTAACTTAGATGATGTAGGATCGAGAGAGAGAAAGAGAGAGAGAGAGAGAGAGAGGGAATTAAGGGAGACTTTTCCTCACCATTAAAAAGAAAGCTTAAGAAATTCGTCACACACAAAAAAGGTAAATTTTGACTTTCCCACCATACCGCTGCCGGAAAAAAAAACAAAAAAAAAACCATAGGCTGACATTATACTTCCCAAAATTCTGACCAATTTTTCGTCTATTAAACATCTCTCGGAATTTAGCCGATTTCGAAATATTAATTAAAATAGTGTGTTAATAATGGAATCGGTAGGACAGTCCAATTTTACCATATATATTAAAAAAAAGGAAAAAAAAATCTACCTATGAACGAAAGGCAGAGGAGGCGAACGGACTTTCAGAGTTACATAGATACACAGACCACACAGACCTTGAGACACACAGACCACACAGACCTTGAACTCAGACCTAGCCACGGGAGTAAGAGACAAGGATAGCACAGTAGAAGGCTCCTGTCTTGGCTGTCTGGCGTGGGTGTGGAGGAGAATGTCTCGTGAACGGGCGTGGTTTCTCTCGGTGTCAGAATGGCCCACTTTTGATCTCGCCTGGCCCGACCTACATTATGGACGAGGGAAAGGGTTCGACAGGTGTGTGTGTGTGTGTGTGTGTGTGTGTGTGTGTGTGTGTGTGTGTGTGTGAGAGAGAGAGAGAGAGAGAGAGAGAGAGAGAGAGAGAGAGAGAGAGAGAGAGAGAGTACAGTATACAGGATGGAGAAGGATTGGGAGGGAGGTAAGAAGTATGTCAAGGAGGGAGAGAGGGAAAATAGGTGAGAGGGAGAAAGTATGAGAGGGATGGAAGGAGGAGGAAGAGGAGGAAGGAAGAAGAAAACAGGAGGAGGAGGAGGAGGAGGAGGAGATAACTGAGAAACGGAAGGAAACAGGAAGGGAATGAAAGGAGGGGAAAAATGAAGTGTTTTTGTGAGAGGTGTAAAATCGTGTGACGTAAGATGGAATGAAGGAGAAAGGTGATTTTAAGCAGATTATTGAGAGAGAGAGAGAGAGAGAGAGAGAGAGAGAGAGAGAGAGAGAGAGAGAGAGAGAGAGAGAGAGTGGGAGGAGAGGGAAAACTGAAATAAACTGCGTCAAAGCAAGCCCTCACTGCTAATTCTTCGGCCTACTTTCAGACCCTCATCTGCTCTTTTTTTTTTTTCTGCCCTCTTTAGCTGCTCTTTTTTATACTGGTCTTTTTAGTTGCTCTTTTTAACTTCTCTTTTTGCTCTTTTTAGCTGCTCTTTTTAACTGTCTTTTTTTTTACTCTTTTTAGCTGCTCTTTTAACTGCATTTTTCTGCTCTTATTAGCTGCTCATTTAACTGCTCTTTTTAGGTGCTCTTTTCGCTGCTCTTTTTTTAACCACCCATATCCAAAAATAAATCACCACGGAAGAAGTGTTAAGGAAGCTCCCTAACATCTCTTCCTAAGCGATTTATTTTGCTTATTACATTTTACCGTCCTTATGCGTTGCCTGAATCATTCTAATATCACAATACTCTGCCCAAATGACGAACAGAAAGATATTAGCCTGGCGAATCCAAGAATAAATCGCTAAGGTACAGGTGTTGCGGAGCGGCCTTACCTGACGAGATTACGGGCCTTCGTCTGGTCATGCATTTTATTTATTTTATTGAATCTCTCTCTCTCTCTCTCTCTCTCTCTCTCTCTCTCTCTCTCTCTCTCTCTCTCATTTCCTGCTGTGTTCGGCCTGTTTCATTTATCCTCACAGAGATTTTCCCACTAAAGTTGCTTCACCTTTCCATAGCACTTCTTCGTGACTAGCAAATTAGATGGGAAATTTTACGCCAAGAATAAATCGCCAAGAACAAATCATTAAATATCCCATAAGACAAAAAAAAAATTATGAGTTTTTTTCAAAGCCTTGCAGTTAGAAAAAAAATCTTCCTTAAATTGCAAAAAATCGTCTGGAGAGAGCAAGAATTAAATGAAAAATACGAAAAGAAAGTTTTAGGATTGGTGTTGAATTTGCATAATAGTAGTTGTAGTAGTAATACTAGTAATAATGATAAAGATAATAACAACAACAACAACAACAATAATAATAATAATAATAATAATAATAATAATAATTAGAAAACTCAGAGAGCGCATACCTCCTTCAATGCCATTGCAGGATCCGGATCCGGATCCGTCCCAAAATTTAATCAATTCTTTCTTGGCCCATGGCCGACCCTTTCACAGAATTTCATTGAAATTCATGGAGAACTTTTGGAGATATCGTGTGGACAAACAGACAGACAAACATGGGTGAATACATAACCTCCTCCAACTTCATTGGCGGTGATAATAATAATAAAGGATGCAGTCAGGCACTAGTCATGAATATTTTCATCACTGACAAAAATAAATAAATATATAAGAAAATACGGCACAAAATTCAGTCATGGGATTTGTGTGTTAAATTTGCATGACTATAAAGAAGGCAGCCAAGCACTACATTTTTTTTTCCATCGTCATGCGCATCATCCACATCCCTGCATGACGCGGTTACCAGACGGTCCCTACTGCAGGAGCGATGAGATGCATGGCAATTCTCCTCATCATCCTTACTATCGTCATCATCATCATCATCATCATGCGCCTACAGTCATGCATAACGTCCTTCTCTCTCTCTCCACCGTCATGCAGGTTGATGTCATGCACTGGGGGGAAGATTAAATTATTTCAGGCCGATGACGTATTTTTATTCTACTCTTAAATAGGTAAATATAAGAGAGAGAGAGAGAGAGAGAGAGAGAGAGAGAGAGAGAGCTATTCCTTGACGCCATATCCTGTTAGGGTTGGCCACGACGTAAAAAGTCCTTCGAGTGTTTCTGTTCCTACTCAGCAACGACCCCTCCTCCCATGACTTGCTGAGATTATAATTCCTTCCCCACGCACCAGCCTTGTACCTCCTCCCCCTCCTCCTCCTCCTCCTCCTCCTCCTTCTACTCCCTAATCTTCTTTCTTTTTCTTCTTCTCCTCCTCCTCCTGCTCCTCCTCCTCGTCCTCCTCCTCCTGCTCCTCCTCCTCCTCCTCCTCCTCCCAGACATCTTTCTTTTTCTTATTCCTCCAGACATCCTTTTTCATTCGCTGCAAACATATATATATAATGAAAAATATACATCATCACCACCACCACCACGACCACCACCACCACCACCACCTCCACCACCATCATCATTCCCCTCCTACGGACAGGGTGAGGTAGGATCCAGAAAAAGAAAACGAAAAAAAAAGGACTAAAAAAAAAGCAGAAAAAAATATTAAAAAGAGTAAAAAAACAAAATAAACTCAAGGAAGGTATAAGAAAAATAAGTAAATATTAAAACAAAAAAAATGGGGCTTAATAATGGATAATACGTAAAAAAATAAAAAGTATAGAAATTAAGCTAAAAAAAGACATATATATAAAAATGAATTATAAATGATAAAGAGGTATCATTAAAATATAAGGAAAAACTGGAGATAACTTTAAAAAATATATGAAAAAAATATGAAATAAAAAACAAAAAAAATGTGAGTGTAAGAAGGAAAAAAAAAAAAAGAGGAACAGGAACAGAAATATTAAAATAGAAAATGGAAGGTGGTTCCAAGGTAAACTATATAGAAGAAATAACGCAAAAATAAATGATAATGCAAAGAAACACAGACATGGTAAGTAATTTAAGATAAAAATATAATTATGGAGGAAAAGGAAACGGGGGAAAATAGAGGAAAAATGTGATCTAGAAAATTTTGCGTCAGGAAAAAAGAAAAAAAAAAGACTTGGTAAAGAGTCGATTTTTTCCCCACTATTGTTGGTTCTTGTGTTTGTATTTACTTTCCTGGCAAATGTTTCCTATAGTCCCCCCCTTCCCCCTTTCCCCTTTACCCTTCCCTCCACCTCCTCTTCTCCTATCCCTTCCCCCTACATCTCCCCGTCCCTTATGCTTCCGTTCCCTTCCCCTCACGTCTTCTCCCCTCTCTTCGTTCCTACCTCTTCCCCCTCACCTCTCTACTTCTCTCGTCTCTTCCTTTCCCCTTCCTCTCACCCCTTCCCTCCCTCCCCCTCCCTTCCTCCTCCATCCCGCCCCTCCCCCTCCCTGTGCCACGCAAGGTACGCGACTACCAGGCATTTCCGGAGGGGAGGGGGTTGTACTTCCCTTGCCTTCCCTCTTCCCCTTCCCCCTCACCCAACGCCCTTCTCCCTCACCTGTTATATCCTCTTCTCCCCCACCCTCCCCCCTCTTCCTCCTCCTCCCCCCTCTTCCTCCTCCTCCCCCTCTCCCTCATCCTTCCCCTCTCCCTCATCCTTCCTCTTTCCCCTTACTCAGTCACCCTTCCTATCATCTCACCCCCACATATTCCCCTCATCCGACCTCACCCTTCCCCCACCCTTTTTCTCTCTCCCCTCACCCTCCCTCGCCCATATTTCCCCCTCTTTCTCAAACCCCCCTCTTCCCCAACCCCTCTCACACTCACTCATACTTGCTATCTTTCCTTCCCCTCACCTCCCCTTGACTCTCCCCTCACCTCCACCCTTTCCCCTCACCCTGTTCTCCGACCCCTCACTCTCCCACTGACAACCCTATCTTTCCATAAGGTCTGTTGCTGTTTGCCTTCCTCTGTACTCTCTCTCTCTCTCTTTCTCCCTCTCTCTCTCCATTCCGTTCTTTCTCATTCCTCCTTCCTCTGTTCCTCCTACCCTTTTCACTCTTATCCATCTACACAGACACACACACACACACACACACACACACACACACACATACCACACACACGGCGATGGTGGTATAGTGGTTAGCATAGCTGCCTTCCAAGCAGTTGACCCGGGTTCGATTCCCGGCCATCGCAGAGGAATATTTTGAGAGAAAGAGAGGGAGGGAAGAAAAGATGAGAGAGAGACAGAGATATAAAAAAAAAAGGAAGAGAGAGAATAGGAATACAGACGGAAATGAAGAACCGAAGAAAACGGGATAAATGCACTGACAGCTAAATCTTTCTAACAGTAACCAAGGAGACTCACAAACTCCGAATTTTTGGTACCTTAAGAGTGAAGTAGTCAGCGAAAGACAAATTTCACTGAAGACCTCAAATTATATCTCAAGGAAACTCATATCTTCAGGAGACAAAATTAAAGTAAATAATTCGTCATCTGATTGAGGGAATAAAAATTGGAAATGGGTGCAAATATAATTGCTAAAATAGGGAATAAAAATTGGAAATGGGAAAAAATATAATTGCTAAAATAGGGAATAAAAATTGGAAATGGGAAAAAATATAATTGCTAAAATAGGGAATAAAAATTGGAAATGGGAAAAAATATAATTGCTAAAATAGGGAATAAAAATTGGAAATGGGAAAAAATATAATTGCTAAAATAGGGAATAAAAATTGGAAATGGGAAAAAATATAACTGCTAAAATAGGGAATAAAAATTGGAAATGGGAAAAAATATAATTGCTAAAATAGGGAATAAAAACTGGAAATGGGTACAAATATAATCGCTAAAATAGGGAGTAAAAATTGGAAATGAGTAAAACTATAATTGCAAATATAGGTAAAAATATAATTGCTAAAATAGGTACAGATATAATTGATAAAATAATTGGCGCTACTTTGCCACAAAAATTTTTCAGATTTGTCCACCGAAAAATATATATAAAAAAAAAGAAACGAAAAAAAAAAAGATGAGGAAGTACTGATAATTTTCGTCCATCCTGATTTCACAGTACCATCAGGTCTTTGAGTTAAAGAAATATATATATCTATATATTTATATCTATTTTTTGAAGTATTTGTCGATGCTGCTGCTGTTGATGGTGGGGTCTCTCTCTCTCTCTCTCTCTCTCTCTGTAGGGAAGGGCGGGAGAGGAGGCAGGAAATACTAGAGCGGTGACTCATGAACCAGGCAGCCCACGAGAGAGAGAGAGAGAGAGAGAGAGAGAGAGTATTACAGTACATAGTTGCCTGGTTACACGTTACACAAATCATGTTACGGTGTTAACTAATTTTCTGCACACACACACACACACACACACACACACACACACACACACACACACACACACACACACACACACACATCCTTAGAGAGAGAGAGAGAGAGAGAGAGAGAAACAGAAACAGAAAACTCTCCCCCACCCTCCAACCTCTCCGACAAGCCTCTGCACTTGCAACAGGAAAACAAGCCCATTGCAAGGCAGAAACACGGGAGGGAAACTTTATAAGAACGTTTGAAAGGAGCACTAAAAATGAAACTACAGACTGTGCAGTGATTGGCAGTTTCTTTCTTCGTGATGGGGGGAGGAGAGGGAGGGGCTGTTGGAGGGAGGGAAGAGGGAGAGAGGGAAGCAGTGTGAGAGGGTGATTAGGGAGGAAAGAAGGAAGGATTGTGGGATGAAGGAGAGAGGGAGGGAGATAAGGGAGACGGTGAGAAGGAGGGAGGGAGGGAGGGAGAGGAGAGGGAAGGAGTGTGAGAGGGTGATTAGGAGGGAGAGAAGAAGGGATTGTGGGAGGAAGGATTGAGAGAGGGGGATGTGGGAGGGAGAAAATTGGTATGGAGGGAAGGAAGAAGACCGGACTGTGAATGGGGGAGGGAGAGAGAGAGAGAGGAGGGGGGGGGGAGTGTGGGAGAGATAGAGGGAGGAGGAGGGAAGGAGGGAGGCACGAAGGAGAGGAGGAAGGCGTTTGGAGGGAAAAAGGGCGAAGGAAGAGAGGAAAGGAAAACGGAAGAAGAGTGAGAAGGTTGACGGGAGGAGAGAGAGGGAATGAATATGGAAGGAAGGAGAGAAATGAGAGAGAGAGAGAGGGGGGGGGAGGGGAGAAGGAAAAGAGAGGGGAGAGGGAGGAAGAGAGAGGAGGAGGAGAGGGCAAGGGAAGTGTCTGAATGAAAGGGAAGAGTTTTCGATGCCCGCCAACAGATGGGGTTCAGTCCGCCTTTCCATCGTCAGTTTGGCACTTGGGAACGCTCTGGGGTGGGTACGAGTCCCACTGAGTGCCACTGGGTTTTGTAACGTAGATGGCCACAAGACAATGCCCGACTGAAACAATTAAATATCCAAATCTAATAATACCTTCTGTTTCACCAAATGAGAGAGAGAGAGAGAGAGAGAGAGAGAGAGAGAGAGAGAGAGAGAGAGTCCATTTCATTCTAGTGCATGTGTACTGACATTCTCTTGTCCTTGTGTGTGTGTGTGTGTGTGTGTGTGTGTGTGTGTGTGTGTGTGTGTGTGTGTGTGTGTGTGTGTGTGTGTGTGTGTGTGCATGACAGTAAATTGCAAGTGCATGTGTCCCTCAACCGGATGACAGCAAATGGGGGAAGGGGAGGGGGAGAAGAGGAGGGGAGGGGGAGGGGGGAGGAAGGAAGGGGTGAGGGGTAAGAAGGGGTGGAAAAAGCGAGGGGAAGAGGGAAGAAAGGGACAGGGAGAGGAGGGGAGAGGGGAAGGGAAGAGAAGAAGGAGGAGTGGGGAGGGAAGACGGGGGAGAAGGGAGGGAAGAATAAGTTGAAGAGAGGGGAGAGGGGAAGGGAAACGGGGAGGGAAGTTGGGAGAAAAAAAAAAGGGGGGAGATAGAAGATGGAGAAAGGTAGAATGGGGGAGGAAGGAGGGGGAGAGGGAGAGGGGAAAGAAGGGGAGGGAAAGGGGGAGGGAAGTGGAGATAATGAGAGAGTGGGTGAGACAGGGAGGGAGGGGAAAGAGAAACGGTGGACGAGGGGAGAGGAGTGAGAGGGAGGGGGAGGGGAGGAATGGAAGGTGTAGGGGGAAGAAAAGGGGGAGAGAGGGAGGGAAGAGGGAGAAAAGTGGGGAGAAGAGGGGAGGAGAAAATGGAAGTGGGAGACGGGAAAGGGAGAGGAGTAAGGAGAAAGAAGAGAAAGAAAAGGGGGGAGAGGAGGGGGAAGAGGGGTAGGGAGGGGAGGAGTTGAGAGGGGCAAAGAGAAAGGGAAAGGAAGAGATAGGGAGCCGGAAATTGAACCCAGGTTTTTCTGTCTTCGGTCTGGATGTGCTAACCACTACACCACCACCACACGCGAAAGGAGGAGCGTGAGGAGGGAGGAGGAGGGGGGGATTTAGGGGGAAGGGGGAGGGGGGCAAGGACGAGAAGGGAATGGCCACGTCATCACACGCAAACACCGCTCTCTCTCTCTCTCTCTCTCACACACACACACACACACACACACACACAAAACATTCGGAAATCGTTTACAAGGTTATATGAGTTTCCGATACGACCTTGTTTTGCTGCTTCCAGGAAACATCTGATATCCCATTAAAAATAATAATAATAACGATAATAATAATAATAATAATAATAATAATAATAATAATAATAAGTAATGGTTGAAGGGGGTTGTTAAGGATCATATATAGTGTACGAAATCACCGTCAGTCTATTCGTATTTATGTATATCTATCTCTGTATCTATCTGTTTTGTTTCTATCTGTATCTGTCTATCTATCGCGCCTCTGTCACCCTGTCCCCCGCCGTCAAGCTGCCCTCTCCCCAACTCTGTCATCTCATTATAAAGATAAATAAAAAATAGTCAGTCACACCTGGCAGCAAAGTTAATAATTATAATCTCAGAATCTCGGCCGAAATTCAAGTGCCTTTCCCTTAGCGATTTATTTTGTGCATTAGAGTTTGATGTTTTATACGATATTGATATTAAAACACATACACATACACACACACACACACATTCACGCCTACCATCACCGTAATCGATGAGGGAGTCGTGACAGTTCCAGAGTCGACCTCGCCATTTCAGAACGACTTACAGAATGCACTCAGCAACACTACAAGGCATTCGGTAATTACTACAAGGTCGTGAGTCCCCAGTACGACCTTGGTGTGGCAGTGAGGAGAAATATCACACATTCCACAGCGGGATTTGTTTTGTTATGTAGTGGCGGATTCAGGAAGGGGGGGGGACGTGGATTTTTATAACAGAGAGGGATTACATGACGTAGGATTCCAGGATTTGATTATTACATAGCACAGGACGTGAAGGGGTGCATAATGCAACGGTTAAGCACATTACAAAACACAGCATAGCACATATTACATTATAGTTACATTACATAGCACATAATATTACAGGACACACATCGTAAGATATATAAAAAATACAGGATACAGGATACAAAGTACATACAAAAATTAGCATTACGTAAGTCACATAGTACAACATTACAAGACACATACATAGCACATTTAACATTACAAGTCATAGCACATTACTGAACCATGCTGTAGTCGTTAAGAAGGTCGTCAGCAATACCAGATACGACTAGATACGCCCCCCCCCCCTAGCCAGTACCGGGAAAATGCAGTCGTCACGTTACAAGACATTGCTGTAATCGTAGGCAAGGTCGTTACGGTCCTCGTGCGACCTTCCTAAGATGGCGGCTGGGGAATGTGGTCGTGGTGATGATAATGATGGTGGTAGTAGTAGTAGTAGTAGTACTAGTGAAGGTGATGGTGGTGGTGGTGGTGATGATGATGATGGTAGTAGTCGTAGTAGTAGTAGTAGTAGTAGTAGTAGTAGTGATGGTGGTGGTGGTGATAGTGATGAAAGTGGTAATGCGACGGTAAGAGTAGTTGTGGTAGTGGTGTAGGTAGTGGTAGTGGTGATGGTAATGAGTGGTCGTCATGGTAGTGGTGATGGTAGTGGTGGTAGTAGTAGTGGTAGTAGTGGTCGTGATGGTAGTGGTGGTAGTAGTGGTCGTGATGGTAGTGGTGGTAGTAGTGGTGGTGATGGTAGTGGTGATGTCCCCTACACTGATTGAACCCAGTCTGATCCGATTATATTTAGGCCATATCGATAGCCCTATAGGAGTCAGCACGAATAGGCAGGTAGCAGTAGTAGTAGTAGTAGCAGCAGCAGTAGTAGTAGTAGTAGTAGTAGTAGTAGTAGTATAATGTGTAAATATGCGAAATCAACCTCATTCGTTCTTGATTGGAATGGTAGTGTGAGGTGTGGTAGCGTGAGTGTGATAGTGTGAGGTATGGTAGGGTTTGGTAGTGTGAGGTGTGGTACTGTGAGGTGTGGTAGTGTGAGGCATGGTAGTATGAAGCGTATTTTCCCACATAACGAGCGAGCGAGCATATATAATTCGTTTCCCGTCTTGAGAGAGAGAGAGAGAGAGAGAGAGAGAGAGAGAGAGAGAGAGAGAGAGAGAGAGAGGCAGAATATTATTACTCTCTGGAAAAATAGTTTAGGAATTTTTGCCAGGTCTATTGTTTGGGGTAAAGACTTAGGCAATTGAGGAGAGTGTTTGTGCAATGATCATGCATCCTTGGTTAAAATTAGACATTGCAGAGTCATCAATCGGTGTTTGTCATCCCCCTACCCCCACTCATCGCCCACCTACCCCCTCCCACCCCCTCCCTCATTTCCCCTCCCATCCCTTCTCCCTGTCAGCTTACTCCTCCCCCACCTTCTTATATTTCCCTTCCACTCATTTTTTGCCCCTCAACTTCTACCTCTCCCCCACACACCCTCCCATCCCCTCCCTTACCTTTTCTTCTTCACCCCCCTACTCACCCCTCCACTACCCCTATGTCACCCTTCCCCCCATGTATCTCCCTCCACTCATCTTTCACCCCCTCCCCACTCCATCCCTCTCCACCATAATCCCACTCACCATTCCAGTACCGCCTCCACCCTCCCTCCCTCCCTCTCCCTCCTCCACTCCCTCCCTCCTCCATGCCCTTCCTCTGTCTCCCTCCTCCACCCTCTCCCTCCTCCACCCTCTCCCTCCTCCACCCTCTCCCTCCTTCTCCCTCATCCACCAGCATCCCTCCCCCTCCCTCTTCCTCCCTTCCCCCCACTCCACGTCCCAATCTCTCCCCCCCTCTCTCCCTCTCTCTCTCTCTCTCTCTCTCTCTCTGCAGCAATGACTCCCCACTTCTCATCTCTACTACAAACCATTGGTATTTCCTGATTCGTAAAAAAGACAAGACCCAAAGAGAAAGTAATAGGCTAGTTGCACCTTAGAGTCCATTTCGTAACTCCTCTTCCATAGCGATTTATTCTACAAATTATTTCGATTATTTCCGAACGTTATTGATGAAAACCATGTCGATATTAGACGATAAAAAATAACATGATTATATACGAGATAAAATTAAGAGCCTTGGCAGAATAAATCGCTAAGGAGGCGTTCCATGACACAATTCGGCGTATAGTTCGCTGATTATCTCTGGTCTAAAACAGGACGATCTAGCTTTTCCTAACTCTTCTATGGCCAGATCTTCTCTAGTCTTCTCTTCCAGACGATTTTATTCAGCTGAGCGGGTCGCAGGAACCTGAGAGTTAATACCACCACCATTAACCTCCTCACGGTCGGGTTAACTCTATATTATTTCCAAACACTACATTATTTCCCTAACAACTCTGTTAAATCACGAACAACTATATTATTTCCCAAACAACTCTGTATTATTTCCCTAACAACTCTATATTATTTCCCTAACAACTCTATACTGTATTATCTCCATAATTCTATAATTTCCCCAACAACTCTATATTATTTTCCTATTTCCCCAACAACTCTATTATTTCCCTAACAGCTCTATATTTTTCCCAAACAATTCTACATTATTTCCCAAACATCTCTCTATGAGGTACCTGAGAGGAGCATGTGAGTGACATCGAGGGACAGGTTGACGAATGAAGAAGTGAAATAACGTTGTGGGCTGGATGTGGATGTGACTGAGAAAATTAGGAGAATTACACTGAGGTGGTTTGGATATGTGGAGAGAATGGAGAAAGAAAGACTGACTAAGAGGGTGTATGTAGGTGAAGTGGAGGGAAGGAGAGGGAGGAGGAGACCGAGGATGAGGTGGAGGGATGGAGTTGAGAGGTATATGAGAGAGGGGGGGGTGAGTTGGGGGGAGGGCAGTCAAATGGTGGGTGACAGAGCAACTTGGAGGCGTTTTGTCTGCGGCCACCCTTTGCGGGCTGTAGATAGATAGATAGATAGACCCTTTTTTTCACTCCTCATCGAAGGCTTTACAAATAATCCGTTCCATCTCAAAGGCTCTTGTATTTTCACCTGAGTCACTTCCGCTCTCGCCGTGCGTCTCGTGAAAGGGCTTCCTGTGTGTGTGGTCAGGTATGCATCACACATCTGTATATCCGCAATTAGGCCAGGTAGAACGAGAGAGAGAGAGAGAGAGAGAGAGAGAGAGAGAGAGAGAGAGAGAGAGAGAGAGAGAGAGAGAGAGAGCATTAAGAAAAATAAAATGAACACGCATATTCAAGAGAGAAAAATTGAAGCAAGGTTACGCAGAAAGTAAAGGAGACGCAAGATTTAGGATATAAACACATACGACAGAAATAACTGGAATATAACACAGCTAGAACAGAACACACTCAGAACAGAACACAGTCAGAAGAACAGACACAGACAATCAGAAGAAAAAACAAGAACAGAAAACAAACGAGACTGGAGGCTCAAGATATAGGTACAAACGACAAAAATAATCGGAATAAAACACATTTAAAAAACACAAACAATCAGGAAGCAGAACACTACACCCAAAGGAAAGGATACTGAGATAAGAACACTCATAATAACAAACACATAAACAAAAGAACACAGATAAGAACAAAACAGGACGTGTATGTCATTTAGAACAAGATACGCGACAGACAAGAATGTATAACTCAAGACAGGCGTACTGAGAAGAACGGAGAACAGATTCGGAGAACACACACACACACACACACACACACACACACACACACACACACACACACACACACACACACACACACTCAGAGGACATGTGCACTCAGAGGCAAGGTTACTCAGAACACACACGGCATTCAGACACACAGATCACAAACAACGTAGCCAATCAGAAAATCGAAGCACAGACAGTCAGGCCAGCGATACCCAGATGAGCAGGATTCGGGATATTATTGTAGGTCAGTTGCCTTCAGCCTGTTTGAGACCATGGCCCACTGCCCTTCAGATTTAGAAAAGGACTGTAATAAATTCATAAATAAAGCAGGCTATGAAATTTTGTTACAGTTTACTTTTGTACTCAGGAAATTAACCACTGTACTGTAATCACTGAAAATAAAACTTGTATTTTGTACT
The DNA here is from genome assembly GCF_032717465.1 of Coenobita brevimanus. Classification (NCBI taxonomy): domain Eukaryota; kingdom Metazoa; phylum Arthropoda; class Malacostraca; order Decapoda; family Coenobitidae; genus Coenobita; species Coenobita brevimanus. Next base: position 53,737,514 of record NC_137008.1, read on the forward strand.
TGAAACTTGTAATATACTTTCAGGGGCAAAAGACAAATGTAAACAAATTAATATACTATACCATGTAACCGCTAACTAGGTGAGACAGGTAATGTGATGGCCGCACTTGCTTCTTATCTATAAGCCTGTCAGATCGGGGGACAATTGTCGATAAGGCACATCGCATGACATCCTCCGTCTCTAAGCGGTTTCTTGATTTTGTTTTAATTTCAACTAGGGCAGAAAAGCCTGACTCACACAGGTACATGGAAAAGAAAGGTAGAAGATCCTGTCCTACACACGTCAAGGCGCCGAAGCTCGCTCTCTCTCTCTCTCTCTCTCATATATATATATATATATATATATATATATATATATATATATATATATATATATATATATATATACTGTATATATATATATATATATATATATATATATATATATATATATATATATATATATATATATATATATATATATATATATATATATATATATATATAGATAGATAGATAGATAGATAGATAGATATATAGATAGACAGATATAGATATAGCTATAGATATATACAAATATTGCGGGCCACGGACATGTACTAGGAGGGAATTTTAAAAATGTGTATATTAATATTTTTTATTCCTTTATTTTTTATATTTCCTTTTTTTTATTTTACCTGCCTAGTATATGTCCGTGGCCCACACGTTAAAGGCCACTGTTCTAGGTGATACAGGAGATTTCGTAACACCTGTGTCCTAGCGATTTATTTTACATATTATATCTTAGCATTCTCTAGTATGTTATTTGTTTCGTTTTAATATCGACAAAGTTTGCATCATCATCATCATCATCATCAGTAGCAGTAGTAGTAGTAGTAGTAGTAGTAGTAGTAGTATATTTAGTGACGCCAGAAATCAACGCAAGATATTCGTCAAATCCATAAGTTATTCCAGGCACTTCTCCGTGACATGCATTCGTAACTCACGCATAGAATTCTTCAAGCACTTCATCGTGACAGGTATTCGTAACTCACGCATAAAATTCCCCGTAAAATATTCATGGTGACTGGCTCCTCCCCTCGGTGGTATGGAAACCCCGGTCGGAGGCCTTACCGGGAACTGCACAAAAGGACGTCCCTCGCTTGGCTGAGTAGGACATGAGAGGAAGTTGAATATTTATGTATCTCTCTGTTTGTGGATCTGTTTGCCAGCTTGTCTTCTTGTTTGTCTGTCTAGTTATTCTCACGTCTCTACTACTGCTATTCTCCTCTCTTTCCCTTCTCTTTTTCTTTTCTCTTCTCTCTCCTCTCCTCTTCTGTCTATCTGTTTGTCTAAATATTCATGACCCGAGAGAGGCCAGGTATATTTCTCTGCCCTGACGTTTCACCTCTGCTTCTCACTTTCCTCTGCTGGCTACTGTTCCCAAGCTGAGAGAGGCATGCTGTGTTTCTCTGCCCATGTATCATACTCTTTGATAGGATGCGTCAGGGAGGAAAGTGACGGACATGCCCTAAGTGTGACGCAGATGTAGTGGAGTCGTGGGAGAATTTTTGACCCATACTGTACACACGTCTGTTGCTGAAGTCACGCACACACATGCTATATAAACTCACACATGCGCGCATATAATTACACACATACGCATACATAATTACACACGTGCCGCACATTAAGACACGTGTGCACGCATGCACACACACACACACACACACACACACACACACACACACACACACACACACACACACACACACACACACACACACACACACACACACACACACACACACACACGAATGCATATATACACGCACAAGCACTTATAAACAGGAATTACGCACATACGAGCAAACGACAGTGACAGACGCATAGCTACACACACACACACACACACACACACACACACACACACACACACACACACACACACACACGACAGGAAACATATCTGCATACTTGACGCGAACATGTTGTTTACCTTTCCAGTGATCGGACGTGAAGGTGGCTTTGACGGTAGGTGGGCCAAGAGCCATCAACGGGTGTAGCTGGAGAGGGTTAGAGTGGGAGATGGGGGAGTGGGGAAATTAGGTAAGGGAGAATGGGGTGGGGGAGAGGGGAGAATCAGGGGAGAAGTGGTGAAGGAAAGGAAAGGATGAGAAGGTAGGTCAGCGGAAGGAAGAAGGATGGAAGTCGGAATGAGTGGGAGGAGAGAAATGAGGGGGGGGAGAGGGATGGGAGAAAGGGGAGGAACTGGAAGGAAGAGGGATGGGAGAGGATATGAGAGGGGAAACGTGAATAGAGGAGAGGGAAAGAGAGGGAAATGCCGAGTGGGGGATGGAGAGGGTTTGAGTGGCAGGAGGGGAGGCGGAGGAGGAAAAAGTTGGGGTGAATGGGAGGTTCCTAGCAGTCAAAATGGGCGTAAGAATCTAACATGGGGAGGGGGGAGGACTTGGCCTCAATAAACCCCCAATGTTTATAAATTATCTCCCAGCGTGCATACCTTAGACTTAATACTACATTCCCTAAGGCCCGGCAGTCCTTCATATTACACACCTCCACACGTCACTACCTCGGCGCTGACACCCACCGTCCGTTCTGAATACACGCTAGGGCTGTCTCATACAGGGCTGGTGTATGTGTATTAGTGGGGGTGTTTTTGCATCTCGGCGGGTCTTACGGTGGGTCAGTGAAGTCTGCTTTTAACGAAATTCAAATAAGCAAAATAAATAAATAAATAATAATTATTGGTGTATGGAGTGTGGGTGGTGGTGCTGCTGTTATGTGTTTTAAAGTGAACGAGAGAGGAATGTGGAGGGGAGGTACGAGACTGTTAAAACATCTTCCCATGCCGGGAATCGAACCCGGGCCTCCTGGGTGAAAGCCAGGTATCCTAGCCACTAGACCACATGGGACTGAGTTATTTGGCTGAGACAGGGTGGTGATAAGGGTGGTGAGAGAGAGAGAGAGACAGGGTGGTGATAAGGGTGGTGAGAGAGAGAGAGAGAGAGAGAGAGAGAGAGAGAGAGAGAGAGAGAGAGAGGCAAACAAGGAAAAAACTGTGTGTGTGTGTGTGTGTGTGTCAGTCATATCTTTCCAGCCGTGTGCTTCTGTGTAGTCGCCTCCAATGTAGCGTATAGTGTGTCGCGTGTGGAAACCCCAGGAGGGAAGCCTTCGACCTACACACGGGAGACTGCACATAAGACTGTACATAGAGACTGCACGTAGGGTCCTCGATCCGATGGAGAGAGAGAGAGAGAGAGAGAGAGAGAGAGAGAGAGAGAGAGAGAGAGAGACTGGAGATAAGAACGACCTTTGTTTTTAGCTTTAGTGACCGGATAAGGTAGTTACCTCCCCCAATGAAGCTGGAGGGGGTTATGTCTTCACCTATGTTCGTCTGTTTGTCCACACGGTACCTCCAAAAGTTAGTGAATTTCAATGAAGTTTGTGGAAGGGTGGGTCTTGGGCCAAGAAAGAATTGATAAAAATTTGGGGCGGATCCGGATCCTGATCTGGGTCCTGCGTATCCCGCACAATATCTCCAAAAGTTATCAATGAATTCCAGTAAAATTTTGCGGAAGAGTGGGCAATGGGTCAAGGAACAATTATTTAAATTTCGGGGCGGATCCGGATCCTATGTATTCTGTACAGTATCTCCACGGATCCGGATCCAGATCCACTTCAGTGGCAATGGCATTGGTGGAAGTATGTACTCTCTGTGCTTTCTAGTTGCTGTATTTCTTAATGTGTCCGATTTAATGCAGTTTAGGAGAGACTTCGAACTGGAGGAAGTCAGATGTGGCCTTCATTAACCCCTACATTAACCCCTTCATTAACCCCTACATTAACCCCTACATTAACCCTTTCATTAACCCCTACATTAACCCCTACATTAACCCTTTCATTAACCCCTACATTAACCCTTTCATTAACCCCTGCATTAACCCCTGCATTAACCCCTTCATTAACCCCTACATTAACCCCTACATTAACCCCTACATTAACCCCTTCATTAACCCCTACATTAACCCCTTCATTAACCCCAACATTAACCCTTTCATTAACCCCTACATTAACCCCTGCATTAACCCCTTCATTAACCCCTTCATTAACCCCTACATTAACCCCTACATTAACCCCTTCATTAACCCCTACATTAACCCCTTCATTAACCCCTTCATTAACCCCAACATTAACCCTTTCATTTACCCCTACATTAACCCCTTCATTAACCCCTTCTTTATTATAGTCACGCCCATGAATGCTGAGTCGTGGTGGCGTGAAATTCGAGGCACCTAAGTTATGAGGTGGGGGCGAGTCTCCTTGGTTACTATACCTTCTTCACCTTAACTTGGCCCAGATTTTCGCCATTTTGTAACTTATTCCACGTAGCTCAGTGGCAGAAAAAAAAAAAATACTACGGCTGGACATCCTTTTCATAGCACTTCTTCGTGACCAGCACCATAATCTCCTGTTACAACTCAGGATTCAAGATGGGGAGAGCAATTTTAGGCCAGGTTAGAGTGAAAGGAGTATATGATGTTTTCTCTTATCTAAGCAACATTGACAGAAGGATTAATTCGACGCCAACGACTTCCTTGAGCGATAAGACATGCAGATAAGAGCCACTGGGACACGTGTGGAGGTTGAACACTGACCTTTACCGGTAGTTTTATTGGCCTTTGTGTGCCGGGCTAACTGCTGGTTCGCTCGTTAAGTCCCCCCAACTACCATTACGCACTATTTCTCAGCCAATTCAGACCGACGATGTTTTTTTTTTTTTTTACATTTTTCTTCCATTAAACGATTTTTTCCAGTAGTTTTTTTTTTTTTTTTTTTTTAGGCTTGTATCTACCCCCCCTCCCCTCCCCCCAGTTCGAAAAACCCCTCCTGAGCTGAATAAAATCGTCTGGAGGAAGCGGGAAGGAAATAAAAAAAAAAGATTGGAGTTGAGGGTTTGATCTTGCTGTCTCGGGTGTCCAGCGGCCTGTTGTTGTTGTTGTTGCTCCTTTATTGTTTTTGTTGTTTTGTTTTGTTTTTTGCTGTGTTGTTTTGTGTTTTTGTTGTTGTTGTTGCTGTTGTTTTTTATTTTATTTTTCTTTTATTTTTTTTGTCACTAACCCCGGCCCACCTGACCAAGCGGACCCGTTGGTAGGTAGACCTGAGCACCTACATAAACACCTTGGGGGGGGGGGAACTATGGTGACCTGGATGATGCTGAATAGTGAGTGAATAACCCGCCACAAGCTCAAAGGCCTAAGCTACGGAGATGAGCACCACGTCTAAGCGCCTCATGATGTCCTATTCCACCTTTATCTTGCCTTTTTGGGGGGAATATTGGGAGTGGCGGGATGGAGGAATATTGGGAGTGGAGGGATGGAGGAAGATTGGGAGTGGAGGGATGGAGGAATATTGAGAGTGGAGGGATGGAGGAATATTGGGAGTGGAGGGCTGGAGGAATACTGGGGGTGGAGGGGTGGAGGAATATTGCGAGTGGAGGGATGAAGGAGTACTGGAAGTGGAGGGAATTTTATATACACCTCTCATTAACAACACTGATGAGGTGCTTTCTTAATCTGAACACCGTCATTTGGAGAGAGAGAGAGAGAGAGAGAGAGAGAGAGAGAGAGAGAGAGAGAGAGAGAGAGAGAGAGAGAGAGAATTACGTCCTCGGGCTGAAGGGATGAAGACTTTTTTCACGGAAGTCATAGAGTCTTAATTAACCCCTTCAGTACGAGAGGCCATTCCAGGTTAGAAGAACATAATAAGAGGTTAATTGCACTAGGTAAGTTGGCCCAAGCTAGGCAGTTCCTACAAGAGTGTGACTTAACTTCTGGAATAAGACAAGGATAACACAACGCTCTCCCCTGCCCACCAAACCCTCCACCTACATCCGACGGGGAAAAATGGTAAGAAACACCACGCAGCGTACAAAAAATTGGCGTGGGCATTTTATAGGCTAGTGCGAAAGAAGAGAGTGTCGAACTGAAACGATTAGACGCAAATGCCCTCCTCTTGGGTGACGGAATGTAGATAAGGGCCACTGGGACACGTGTTGAGACTGAACAGTGACCTCTACCGCTAGTTTTATTGGCTTTTATGTTCCAAATTAACTGCGAGAGAGAGAGAGAGAGAGAGAGAGAGAGAGAGAGAGAGAGTGAGTTTTTTCCACTTTGAAGATAACTGATGGCCAAGTGTATTGAGATTAGGAGGGTCAATTTGGCTGGTAACCAAGGAGACGCAGTCCAACCTCGTAACTGTAGCCTGTCGAGCTGAAGGATGTTGAGGGAATGTAGATAAGAGTGACTCGCCCACGTGTAGAGGTTGTACAGTGACCCTTAGCGGCATTTTTATTGGCCTGTTATGTCAGATGATGGCAACTCTTCCCGTTGGCTTTTTTTTTTTTTTTATGCAAGAAAGAAGGAACCAAAGGCCATAAGTCCGCAAGATTGTCCCCTTCAAGAAAAAATAAAAAACAAGATAACAGCGAGCCAAATTCAGGGACGCGTGGCTTATTATTATTATTATTATTATTGTTAGACGGAATATTGTAGTCCTGAATCTCCTTGGAAGTTGAGTGTAAGGAGGATTTAAAGACAAGAAAATAGAAATGATTTTTTTTTTTACGTAAAGCTGTCTACCTGTCTGTCTATCTTTATATATCTGTTTATCTATCTGTGTCTGTCTGCACTAAAACGTCCCATCTATCTAATCTATCCATATCTATCAATCTATCTATCCACTTTCCATCTATCTATCAGCTGAGATGAAACTGTGTTAATGACCCATATACTGTAAGTGACAGAGCGAACGAGGTCACACACACACACACACACACACACACACACACACACACACACACACACACCACGGAAGTAATGCAGATCCCCTAATGTCGTGTTAATTTACGGCCTAAAAAAAAAAATCAGTGTTTTTATTCGTCTGACATTCCCTCCTGTCTGTTTGCTGTCTGTTTTGTCTTTGTCTGTCTGTCTGTCTGTCTGTCTGTTCTCTTTATCTATCGTCTATCGACCTTCTGTTTTCCAAGTGTATTCTGTGTCTGCCTATTGATCTATGTCTATCTATCTATCAATCTGTCTGTCTGTCTGTCTGTCTGTCTGTCTCTATCTGTCTGTCTATTTATCTATCAGCTTTGCTCGATGCCTAATCCCAGGCTTTATCCATGGTAACCGCAATCTTTTCAGACAACTCTCTCCCCACCACATAAGGCTGTCCTTCCCGCACAGTGAGAGAGAGAGAGAGAGAATAATATACACCTGCACAACACCTGGGCTAGGTGAATGAGCTGCCTAGTTTAAGTAATTAGGTGAGGGGATGTAGTGATCACCTGGCTCTCTCTCTCTCTCTCTCATATTTATCTATCTGTCTGTCTGTCTATTTATTTCACTTTCTCTCTGTCTATCTATCTATCTATCTATCTATCTATAATACCAGACGCCGGCACACACCTTCACATGTAACCACTTCGACGCTAATCCCCACCGTCCATACTGAATACACGTTCGGACAATATTACTCAGGACTGGTACATCGGTATTAGTCTCTCTCTCTCTCTCTCTCTCTCTCTCTCTCTCTCTCTCTCTCAAATGAATCGCTAACTGAAAGGCGTTGCGAATGTGTAGGGCTGTCAGAGGGTCGTGTCAGCTCGGCGTAGGGTTGTTCCGTGGCTGACTCATTCCCATCGCGTGTCAGATCGCAGCGTGAGTCAGTGAGGCTTTGGTTGTGAGTCAGGAGGCCTTCACGTGAGTCAGGTGAGAGGATAGTGAAGAAGGTGAACCGGAAGTGTAGGATTGTAAGGTGTAGTAAAAATGACACACACACACACACACACACACACACACACACACACACACACACACACACACACACACACACACACACACACACACACACACACACACACACACACACACACACACACACGAGAAGGCAGACAGACAGGCAGACTGGCAGAGACAAAATTATATATACAAACCAACCAACCAACCAACCAACGAACAAAATTAGACAGACAGAAGGACAGACAGACAGACAGAAGACCGTGTACTTTTTGATCTGGGACCTTACTTAACACATGTGCCTAAGCGATTTATTGTACTTGCTCTATATTACTATACTCATGCTAAATTATCATCTCAGTATCCACATAGTCTCCATCAGTTCGGTATAGAATAGATCGCTACGGAAGTGGAATTACGAAACCTCCGGAGTGACAGGCAGGCAGATACACACATAGGGACAGAGCGACAAGCCTGACTGACGCAAGGAGGTCGAGTGCTCAATTGTATGAATGGATGGTAAAGCCTTCGGGGAATGAATAACACAATTACTCCCCAGGGCACGTGTATGACCTCTTGTCGTTTTTCGGGGGGAGGTTCCGTAACGCCGCCTCCTTAGCGATTTATTCTTTACCTTAGACATC
>NC_137008.1:53748431-53750931 GCF_032717465.1 Coenobita brevimanus
TTCAACTATAGTCTTCTTAATTTAACCTGGCCAAAAGTTGCCATCTCGTCATCTTGAATGCTGAGTTGGAACAGTAAACTAGCACCGGAATATGGTAATAGTCACGAAGAAGTACGATGAAGAGGCCGTAAAGCTGAAATACTGTTCTTTTTCTGCCACCGAGCTACGTGAAACAGGCTGGAAAAGGACGAAAATTTGGACCAAGTTAAGATGAAAGGAGTATAGTGTTTTCCCGCCGCAGATGTATTATATCTCATTCTTGTTTTCCCCCGACGATTTTCTTCATCTTGGGAGTGTTATGTAGCTTTCTTCTTCCTTGTCTTCTGTCTTTTCCCGTTTCTTCCTCCTGCCCATCATCCCCCTTCACACCCTTCTCTCTCTCAAATTTTCCTGCGCACGATCCATCAGTCTCCTCTTCTGCCTTCGCTTCTTTCTCCCTCCCCTCTTCCTCTTTCTCCTCTTCCTCCTTTGCCCTCCTTCTCCTTCCCTTCTTTTTCTTTCCCCTCTTCCTCCTTCCCCTCTTCGGTTTATAAAAGGACTAAAACAGAGTGATTGGCTCAGGACTGGTGATGAGAGGAGACTTGCAAACAAATAGAGGTGGTGTCTGCAGCTGGAAATGAATTGGTGTGTGTGTGTGTGTGTGTGTGTGTGTGTGTGTGTGTGTGTGTGTGTGTGTGTGTGTGTGTGTGTGTGTGTGTGTGTGTGTGTGTGTGTGTGTGTGTGAGAGAGAGGGAGGGAGAGAGAGAGAGAGAGAGAGAGAGAGAGAGAGAGAGAGAGAGAGAGAGAGAGAGAGAGAGAGAGAGAGAGAGGCGTAGCTCGTAACTTTGATAAGAGCAATTATGACGCATCGATAATTCTCTCTCTCTCTCTCTCTCTCTCGCTAAAATTCCCTCCAATCCCTCCTTAAAAAATTCCTTCCATAAAAATCCCCACACAAAAATCCATTACAAAATCCTGAAAAATATCCCTTCAAAAAAATCCCTAAAAAAATAACTCCATAAAAATTCCCTCCATAAAAAATCTTTCCACAAAAATTTCCTCCATAAAAACTTTCCCAAAAAATCCCCAAAAAAATCCATAAAAGAAATACCTCCCTAAAAAAATCCCTTCAAAAAAAATTCCCTCCTTTTAAATTCCCTCCATAAAATTTTCCTTTAAAAAAATCCATCAAAAAAAATCCCACCAAGAAAATTCCCTCAAAAAAAATCCCATAAAAAAATCTCCTTCCACAAAAATTCCCTCCATGAAAATCCCTTGCATGAAATATTCCCTTTTCATAATAATTCTTTCTCCGTGAAAATTCTCGGTCTATTCATAACTATATCTGTATCAGTCTATCTATATGCATATAATGTGTGTTTGTGTGTGTGTGTGTGTGTGTGTGTGTGTGTGTGTGTGTGTGTGTGTGTGTGTGTGTGTGTGTGTGTGTGTGTTTTATATTTTAATACAGCAATTTCCTGAATTAGAATAACAGCAGCAGTAACAGCAAAAACGTTATAATAATAATAGTATACGCTGGGTGGTAACCATATAACCATATTTTGGCGCCTGGTGGTTTAGTGGGTAATTATGCGCTTCAATCGGATTGAGCCGGTGAAGGTTTATATCCAAGGGGTGGATGGTGTTGATTGCTCACGTAATGCCACTCAGGGATGAGTGAGGCTGGTCGCTCTCATCTTAAATGTCAGGACCAACTGTCTAGCCCCGGGCTCCTACGCTCCTCATGGGGCAACGTAGGATTGGCTGATGGATGGATAATAATAATAATAATAATAATAATAATAATAATAGTAATAGTAATAAATTATTACTACTACTACTACTATTCACCACCACCACCATCACCAACAACAATAACAACAACAATAACAACAACAACACTATCTATTGCCAGACGCCTCAGTCCCGTAAGGGGTGGCCACAAACAAATCGCCTCCATGTCGCCCTGTCCAACGCCATTTCACTGCCCTGCTCCCTGCTCGCACACCCCCTCTCTCATAACCTTCTCCACTCCATCCCTCCATCTCATCCTCGCCCTCCCCCTCCCTCTCCTGCCCTCCGCCTCACTCGCATATACTCTCCTCGTTAGTCTCTCGCTCTCCATCCTCTCCATATGGCCAAACCACCTCAGTGTACAGTATTTCTCCTAACGCTTTCTATCACATCCACATCCACACCACAACTCTTCTTCACTTCCTCATTGATTAGTCTCTCTCTTCCATTTCTCAACTTCCTTCATCCCCCTGTTTCTCATCCACTCACTATATGCTTTCTTCTTTTGCGCCACAGCCTGTCTCACCTTTTCATTCCACAGTGCTGTTCCTTGCACCCCATTTCGTCTTCTCTTTACCCCACACACCACCTCACATGCTGCACAGATTTCTTCTGTGAATACTTTGCACACACCTTCCACGTCCCCCATCTGCTCCAAATCATTTTTACCCCATCGCTCCTCCACTTCTTTCTTATATTCTGCCTTTTTTCCATCCGCTTTCAACCT
>NC_137008.1:53753431-53758431 GCF_032717465.1 Coenobita brevimanus
TCAGCTCAGCATCCAAGGTGGAGAGATGGCAGTTTGACGACTCGTTAAAGTGAGCAGATTAGTTATGTTTATGTATGTGGTGGTGTGTGGTGTAGTGTGGTGGTGTGTAGTGTGGTGTGTAGTGATGATGTGATTGCTACCACTGATAATGTGTTTGTGTGTAGTGGTATGGTATGGTGTGGTGTGATGTGATGTTGAGGTGTGGTGGTGCGGTGTAATGTGGTATGGTGTGGTGTGGTGTGGCAGTATACGTATGAGGTGGCAGAGTATTTGTATTTAGTAGTGATGTGTGGTATGGTGCAGCAGTTTGGTGTGGTGTGGTGGTGTGTGTTGTGGTATGGCATTGTATCTGCATATAGTGCTGAAGTTTGGTATAGTGTGGCAGCGTGGTGTAGTGTGGTGTGATTTGGCAGTGTATTTGTATGTGGTCATGTGCTGTGGTATGGCAGTGTGGTGCGGTGTGGTGTGATATGGTATGACAGTGAGGCGTGGTGTGGCATGCCAGTGTGCTAGTAAGTAGTGCCTTGAAACCGAATAGAAGTGTGGCGTGATGTGGTGTGGTGTGGCGTGGCGTGGCGGTCTGGTATGGCATAGTAATTAAGTAACAAGCGGTAATGGCGACTACAACACGATTATAAACAACCTCCCATCCTTTATGCAAACATCCCCAGAGTAATGAAGACAAGGGCTAATTGGTGGGCAGTTGAAACAAGCAGAGAGGGTGGTTCGGTTGTTAACGTCATGTGTAATTGAGTAGGAGAGGAGAGTGTTTCCAGGCGGGGCTTTCTTTGTTTGGTGAGAGAGAGAGAGAGAGAGAGAGAGAGAGAGAGAGAGAGAGAGAGAGAGAGAGAGAGAGAGAGAGAGAGAGAGAGAGAGAGACATCCACTCACCCTCCCTCATTTCACCTACCAGTGTGACAATTAAACCCTATTTTTACCTATTATATCCCCTACACACACACACACACACACACACACACAGATGGGATAAGAATTGTGTGTGTGTGTGTGTGTGTGTGTGTGTGTGTGTGTGTGTGTGTGTGTGTGTGTGTGTGTGTGTGGTTTTAAGTTAATTACCTGTCTTAATACCTGTACTTAATTGTCACCTCATTTAATTACTTAGGTAGTGAGCATGGGGTAGGAGAGAGAGGAAGTGGAAAAAGGATTCTCTCTCTCTCTCTCTCTCTCTCTCTCTCTCTCTCTCTCTCTTCATCTTTACCTAATCGTCTGCCTTTTTATTTGTTTTATTTCTTACCTGTTCTCGTAATATGAGAGAGAGAGAGAGAGAGAGAGAGAGAGAGTTACACAGAAATTCAATATCACAAAAGGATATTGCAATGGAGGGAGTGGAGATAAAGCAAATACGGGGAAGAGAGAGATTTGCTGAGATAAAAGAGACGGAACAGAGAGAGAGAGAGAGAGAGAGAGAGAGAGAGAGAGAGAGAATACTTAGAGAGATAGGTGGATTACTGAATGGATACTATCGAGATGAAAGTGGATGTGGAGGTGGAGATGGGTTGAGTAATAGTGCTGAGTGGAGTGTGCAAGACTGGATGAATGGAATATGATAATGTGGAAGTGGAGGAAGTTGTGGTGTATGGGAGAAGCAGTTTGAGGTGGCTGGGCGGTGGGGAGTGTGGTGTGGAGTGTTTAGCCACAGTCTTTAGGGAGTTGTCATGCGGTTATCCTTCCTTCTTATATTCTTGGGATAGGTTGAATTAGGTTAGATTAGATTTAGTTAGATAATCAGCTCCCCGTCTCCAACCTAACCTGACATTTTAACCTATCAAACTAACCAAAGAAAACAGACTTAACCTGGACTTTCCTGGATTACAAGACGTTCAATTACAGTTCACAGATTCTCACTGAAATAGCATCTAGTTAGGCCGAGAAATTTCAAGGTGCCAATGCCGTTCTATAAATACACCTTGGCCACTGAAGACACACAAGGGGAATTTTTAAGACATAGCCAAACGGAACCTACCCTAGCCTGTGACGTCACGCGACCCTGATGACGTGTGCTGGGTCTTCTGTTATGAAGAATCTTAATTTATTCTCAAGACGAAGAGGAGGTATGCAAACTAGTGAATGAATATGAAAAGTTGCTGTGTTTGGTTGTGGTTATTCAGTGTGTTATTCATTTTGGCTCGGTTTTGATGTGTGTGGTGTTGATACGAGTAAAGATGATAAGGATATGGGCGAGATATCTTTTGCATAACTAAGAAAATTTGTGAATGGCTTACCTGGTCGTCCTTCGTTCCAGAATTAGAAACACTGGACTCCACCCCCCCTATCTCGACCTCCCACTTCCCCATTCCCCTCCCCTCTCTCCCACCCCCTCCCCCTCCCCATGACTTGTTCACCCCTTTCTCTCTCACCTTAGTCCTTCCTCAACATCACCCCTCCTCTCCCCTCCCCTCCCCTTCCCCTCAGTCTTCCTTTCCTACCTCCTCCCCTCCCCCTTCCCCATCCGTCCAGATTCACCCCACCCTCTTCTCGCTTCTCACTCCTTCCTTTGACACACACACACACACACACACACACACACACACACACACACACACACACACACACACACACACACACACACACACACACACACACACCGTCATCCCGTCATCCTAACTATCCGTATTTTTCGCAGTCACGATGGGGTAAGGTCTCTCTCTCTCTCTCTCTCACTCTTTCTCTCTCTCTCTCTCTCTCTCTCTCTCTCTCTCTCTCTCTCTCTCTCTCTCTCTCTCTCTCTAAGTCCGCGTAGCCTTGTCAGGTGGCTCGGTTGTTGCGTAGTGGACCGATATCCTATAGGTCACAAGTTCGATCCTTCCCTATGAGTGATTAATATGGCAGGTTTATTTTTGACCATTCACTTCTCTCTCTTCTTTTGCAGTGTTTTGTCCATTATTTTGTCCCTCGTTGGTAAGATGTTTTTTACACACACACACACACACACACACACACACACACACACACACACACACACACACACACACACACACACACACACACACACACACACACACACACACACACCGCTTCCTGTCTGGAGATGGAAGCAGTCAAGTATTGCACACACACACACACACACACACACACACACACACACACACACACACACACACACAAAACCAGGATAATCCGGCATGCATTCTCCACTCACCACATGACACTCCCTCCCCCTCCCCCTCCCCCTCCACACGTGCCGACCTCGTTCTGAGTGTCCTGTGACCAACCCACATCGCTTAGAATATTGATAAGCCGTGTTCCCCCCTCCCACCCACTCACCGCCCCCTCCCACCCCCTCACCGCCCCCTCCCTTCATACCCCCCCTCCCCTCCTGCCTCCCCCCTCACCTTGCTTTGTCGCCCGCCACTCCTCCTTCCTCCTCTCTTTCATCTTCTACCCCTCCTTGTTCGCCAATGTTCCTCCTCCTCCCTTCCTGCACCCTCTCTCCCCACCCCACCTCCTTTTCCCCCTTCCTCCACCCTTCCTTTCCGCCCTCCACATCTCTGTCCCACAAAGGAGTACAAAAGATACAAAGGAATTCAAACAGCAACAGACCTCTTCCTTCCAAGTCACCCCTAAGGACCTGCTGGAGGGTTTGGTGGGCGGGAGAGAGCCTTCTTCTTTGCTATCCTTGTCTTATTCTGTATTTTAGTCACTCTTGTAGGAGCTGCCTCGCGTGGATCAACTGGCCTATCCTCCCTTGTGTCCTTATCTTCCTCCTCCAGCCATCTTCCCCCTCCCGCACCTCGCTTCCATCTTCACTCCTCCTCTCTTTCCTTCGTTTTTCCCCTCTCCTTCTTTCTTTTTCCCCCTCTCTTTCCTTCTTTTTCTCCTCCCCTTCTTTCTTTTTCCCCTCCCCCATTCTCCGTCCTCCCATTTCCACCACCCTTGGTTCACCAGACTTTTCCCCTATCCCCCATTTTCTTCCTTCCCCCTTTCAATTTTCCCCTTTCCCCCTTTCCCGTGTCTCTTCCCCTCATCTCCCCTGCCCCTTCCCACTTTTCTTTTTCCTACAGCCGGTCTCCCTTTCCTCTTACCCCATCGTCCTTCTCCCCTCCGCTCTCCCCTCCCTCCCCTTCCCCTCCCCTCTCCCCTTCCCCCTCCCCACCATCCTCTTTTCCTGATTCCCTCAACATCACGTCTCTTCCTTGTACAGCACCAGGATATTTCATTTAACTTACGATCATTTTTCTTTCGTAACTAAGACGCCTGGTGGGATAGTGGTTAGAACGCACCGGTCGGAGAGACAGAATTGCAATAGTCGTAGGTTCGATCCCCAAGACGTGATCTTTTATTTTTCATTTATTTACTTATTTATTTATTTATTTTTATTTTTTGTCTTTCGGCGCCACTAGGGGAAGTACGCTAGTCATCGATCCTAAAACGTTGTGGACTACGTTAGCCTAGCCTCGGACCCCTGCACTTCTAAGGGGATTGTGTGTGTGTGTGTGTGTGTGTGTGTGTGTGTGTGTGTGTGTGTGTGTGTGTGTGTGTGTGTGTGCACATTAACATATAAGAAAAATATTCACATATACTGTTATGAAATAAACACTGCTTTATTTTTCAGCCTGCAAAAAAAAAGCTAAATACACACACACACACACACACACACACACACACACACACACACACACACACACACACACGGTATATATAGTGGAGGATTGAGGGGAAGCCAGGGGTTCACCCTGCCTAAATCCTGGTCCGGGTGGAGATCTATCACTGTGCAGATTTCGTTTTCGTTGGCAAAACATGTGGCTGTGGACAGCGAACAAGCAAACAAACAAGTATTCAAGCACTGACATAAATTGTGCTTATGTTGTATGAAAGGCGTCATCGAACTGAAGTGGCTTTGGCGGGCTGGATTTGTCGTTATTCAGATGAGCCCATGTGGCATCTGCATAATGACTAAATAACCGGTCTTGCAAGTTGCTGTTCAAGTTGCAAGGGATGAGAGAGAGAGAGAGAGAGAGAGAGAGAGAGAGAGAGAGAGAG
>NC_137008.1:53763431-53780931 GCF_032717465.1 Coenobita brevimanus
TCTCGTACAACAGGAGGCGAGTGTAGTGGTGTTCTGTGTAGTGAGGAACAGCGTCATCACTTCATTAATAGCTATGTCACTCTTCATGAACAACGCACTGTCTGTTTGGGGCCCCTGTGTGTGTGTGTGTGTGTGTGTGTGTGTGAATATGTATTGTGTGTTGTGTGCCTGATGAGTGCATGTTTGTTAGTCAGGAGAGTGTGTGTGTGTGTGTGTGTGTGTGTGCAGAGCCGCATATCGTCTCCTCTTTTTAATCCTTTCACTACGATGATTTACTTATGTATTTATGTCTATGTATATAATTATGTATGTATGTATGTGTGGATGGATGGATGGATGGATTTTTCTCTCTCAATACGCTTATGATATTCACCTAGAAGAGTAGTAGTAGTAGTTGTAGTAGTAGTGGGGGTTGTAACAGTAGTAGTTGCAGGCCAAAGTTACCCCCCTTCAGCAGTCCAACCATCTTCCTTCCGGGGGATAGGGGGAAGTAGTTGAGGGAAGTTTGAATAGCCAGACAGTTCAGCCGACCCGTTCTATCAGTGCCACCACACGAAGGTCTCTGTCTCTGTCTGTCTGTCTGTCTGTCTCTCTCTCTCTCTCTCTCTCTCACCGGCTGAAAGTGTGAAAAGGTGAAATAAGGTCAAGCCGTCTTTGTAGGACCGATTGCGTCTACGATAACAATAGCTGGTTAAAAATAGCTCCCTGGTTTTTTCTCCCCCCTCCCCCTACGGCTTTTCTCCCCTCTTTCTCTTTTCTCCCCTCCCCCTCCCCTCTCCCCATGTTCTTTTCTCCCCTCCCCTCCCCTCCCCTCCCCTCCCCTCCCCTCCCTCTCCCCCTTCTCTTTCTTTTCTCCTGTACCCAATCCTTTTTTTTCTCCCCTTCTCCCTATCCCTTCCCCTTTCTCCCCTCCCCATTTATTACCTCTCCCCTTTCCTCCCCTACCCTACCTCGTCTCTCCCCTCCCCTTCTTCTCCCCTACCCCCTTATTTTCACACCCTTCACGTTTTTCCTACTTCTCTCCCCCTACCTCTATTTTCCTCCCCTTCCCAATTCTCCTCCCCTCCCCCTCCCCTCCAGGTTACTTCTTGAATGTTCTACCGGCCAAAAACAAGGGCAAAAAAACAGACAAAACACAAAAAACACGGAACAAAACACAAAAAAACACGAAACAAAACACACTTGGGGTTGCAAAACACACAATGCAGGTCGAATTTGCAACTCCTTCGTAATGTTGTGTGTGTGTGTGTGTGTGTGTGTGTGTGAGAGAGAGAGAGAGAGAGAGAGAGAGAGAGAGAGGTGCTGACGTTGTCCATGTTACACTGAACACTTATTCCCGTCCCATCATTCACCTTCTGGAGGGGGGGGAGAAAGAATATTGGGAGGGGGAGGAGAGGGGACAGGGAGGGAAGGGGGAGGCGTAGGGAGTGAGGGAAAGGGGAGGGGAGCCTGGGGGGAGGTGAGGGGAAGCGGAGGGGAGGATGGGGGGGGTGAGGGGAAGGGAATGTGAGTGAGGGGACTTTAGTGGGGTGATGACTGTTCCTCGCTACACAGTACAGTATAACAACGTACCCTCTAATCAGGAGAGAGAAAGAGAGAGAGAGAGAGAGAGAGAGAGAGAGAGAGAGAGAGAGAGAGAGAGGAGGAAAACAGTTCGGGCAGAGGAGGGGGCGAGGGGAGAGGGGAGAGAGAGGGAATTAATGCAGCACTAATAATCATTCTAGGAAACGTCCATTGGCTATGCTTCTCTTCGTCCCCCAAACCTACCCCTGTTCTGCCACATGCCCCTCACCTGGCGGTCTGAGAGAGAGAGAGAGAGAGAGAGAGAGAGAGAGAGTTGACAGCTTGATTACAGTACATACCTCTTAATGTGTGTGTGTGTGTGTGTGTGTGTGTGTGTGTGTGTGTATGTTTGTTTGTTTTAGAGCTTTACACCTCAATCGTCTTTCCTCATAATTTACGTCGAGAGAGAGAGAGAGAGAGAGAGAGAGAGAGAGAGAGAGAGAGAGAGAGAGAGAGAGAGAGATATTAGGCTTTTTTGGCAATTCCGTCATGTTTATGCCAAATTTACTCTCTCTCTCTCTCTTTCTCTCTCAGAACGCCAGGTGAGGGGCATGTGGCAGAACTGGGGTAGGTTTGAGTAACTAAGAGGGGCATAACCAATGGACGTTTCCTAGAATGATTTTTAGTGCTGCATTAATTCCCTCTCTCTCCCCTCTCCCCTCTCCCCTCTCCCCCTCCTTTGCCCGAACTGTTTTCCTCCTTTCTCTCTCTCTCTCTCTCCTCCCCTTTCTTCCTCGTACCCCCATCCCCTCCCCTAGCTTCCCCAATCTTTCTCCCCCTCTCCCTGTCGTATCCTCCTTCCCTCTCCCTGTCGTATCCTCCTTCCCTCTCCCGGCCTCACTTCTCTCTTTCCCTCATTCTCCCCTCTTTCCTTCCTTCTCTCATTCTTTCCTTCCTTCTGTTTCTTTCCTTCTCTTTTTTCTCTTTCTTTCTTTCCTTCTCTCTTTTTTTCTGTCTTTCCTTCTCTGTTTTTTCTTTCTTTCCTCTATGTCCTCCCGTCTTTCCTTTCTCCTTTCTTCCTTTCCTTCTCTCTTCAGGCTCCTTTCCCCTTCTCCCCTTCCCCCCATGTCTCTATCTCACACCCCATTCATCTCCACCCCTCTCCCCCACCCCTCTCCTTCCTCTCCCTCAATTACCAACCTTTCTTTCTCACTCCCTCCCTCCTCACGCCATGCCTCCCTCTTCCTCCCCCCTTCCCTCTCTCTGCACCTCTGTCTTCCCCTCCCTCCTCATCCGTTCTTCCTCTCCTACTTACTCCCACTCCTCTCTTCCTTCTCAGCCTCTCTCCATCTCTTCCTTCCCTCCTTCCCTCCCTTCCCTCCGTCTTTCGCTCCCCACTCTCCCTCCTTCCCCTCCCCCTCTCCCACCTCATACCAGGAAGAGGCCACACATCCTCATTTAAGCATAGGAGGAAATTCTTGACAATCCCTTTATTGCGAGAAGCGTCATGTGCTGAATAAGATCGTCTGCCCGTAGAAGTAGTATAATGGCTATCCTTTATTTTAAGCCCCATCAAATCGTCTGCTGGTGATAACTGTGAATTAAAGGAAAAACTGTCATGTCAACCCCCTATTACGAGACTGTGTGTGTGTGTGTGTGTGTGTGTGTGTGTGTGTGTGCTTGAGGCCTTCCGTAAGCTGCATAAAATCGTCCGTTTGTGCGAAAGTGAAGTAATCTGACTCATTTCCCTTTTCTTTGTTTTGAGGGATTTCCACTAAGCTTAATAAAATCGTCTGAAGATATAAAAAAAATGTAAAAAGTCCTCTTCCTCATCATCATCATCATCATCATCATCATCATCATCCACACCTTTCCCCACCTTCCCACCTTAGGACTGGGTGACACTACCAAGAAAAAAAAATACATACATACATACATACACGTGTACGTAAAAGTAAGAATGACGTATCGTAGTGTTTTTTTTTTTTCCATGAATCTGTTTGGATCCTGTTTGACTGATTGTCCGTGTTTGCCCAAGCGATGTTTGTCTCTCTTGTGCAACTATTTCTTGGGTTAGTGTCAAGGCGCCGTCTGCTCTCATGGTCTGGTGTTTTTCCCTGTTTTTTTTTCCCTTGTGTGTGTGTGTGTGTGTGTGTGTGTGTGTGTGTGTGTGTGTGTGTGTGTGTGTGTGTGTGTGTGTGTGTGTGTGTGTGTGTGTGTGTGTCATATATAGATTTTACAGAAGAGGAAGTAGGTGAAATAAAATCGTCTTTCAATAGTCAGAATAATATGATTACGTCCTCAAAGGGTGAATCTTTAGACTCCCTTCATTTTATCTATCTATCCATCTATCTACTATCTGTCTATCTGTTCGTAATTTTTTTCCCCCCTCCCTTTTTTTACTCTTCACTAGGACGGGTCTCTCTCAAAAGGTGGATAAGATCGTCTCTAGCAGAAGGATTTATAAAGAGGTGTCTTCTTACATAAGGAGTTAACGGTGTGTGTGTGTGTGTGTGTGTGTGTGTGTGTGTGTGTGTGTGTGAGAGAGAGAGAGAGAGAGAGAGAGAGAGAGAGAGACATCGTAAATAATGCCGTCTGGCGATAAGAAGAATAAAGTCTGAAGGAATGACTCAAGTAAAGGAGGTAAAGGAGAAGGCTCTTAACTCTCCTTGTGGGGGTGATGGCGGTGTTCTTTGGAGGTGACTGGAGGTTTGTTTGTTTTGTAAAATTCTGCCAGGGACATCGGCTGCGTTTTATTCTTCGGTTCTGTGGAGTAATTCATCCTCGACTCGATCCCCAATGTGCATAGGAGTGTGATATGCGATAGATTAGCTAGGTAGATATATAAATAGGTAAGTAGGTAGGTGGACAGATAGGTGGGTAGATAGATAGAGGGATAAACAGATAGATTCAGCTATTTCAATCCACGCCTTCAATCAGAGAGGCCACTACAGGAATACAAAATCGCATGACAGACCAGAGAAGCTCCACTCCTTCGCACCTTCCCAGAACCCAACCAAACCCTATAGTGACATCATGCAACACCCATCATAACACTACATCAAGCTTGGTGGAGGTTCAGTAGGGAGAGAAGCTTTTGAGGAAGGCCGGGTAGAAGTATCATCATCATCATCATCATCATTTGAAACGCCTGGATTTTTTTTCTTTTTCGTCAAGGCCTTTCTTTATCGGATGAGGCGTCAGGGAACATATACGTACATACATGCTTACATACGTACATATATACATACATACATACATGCATACATACATACATACGCACATACGGATAGAGATAGATAGATAGATACATACATAGATAAACAGTCAAACAGCAACATCAACACGTCAACATAATGTCTGGCACACACCTTGACAGCCTATGTTGCACAATGCTGAGCAGAGTATCGTGTTGCAGGGTTGCATTGTGGTGGTGACCTTACCCTTATAACCCGCCAGTGTGTGAGTTAGTCTACGCCGGTGTTTGTAAAGGGTACGGAAATAGACAAACACCATGTCATATAAAACCAAACAGATTCACACAAGCAAATAAACGCAGACATACATACTGTACATACCTGTACATACATGTATACAGTACATACATACATACATACATTCATACATACATACATAAATACGTACTTACACACACATACATACAGTACATACATACATACATACATGCATACATACATACATACATACATACATACATACATACATACATACATACATACACATAAGTACATAAATATATACGTACATACATACAAACATACATACATATTTTATACACACATAAACACATACATAAAAACACAGCAACCCACAGAATCCTTTAAAACGTGGACAAGTATACCCATAACACACACACACACACACACACACACACACACACACACACACACACACACACACACACACACACGCACACACACACCTTTTCTGAATACCTACGGATATCTGAGAAGGGTACGAATGTGTTATCGTTCACGCATGTATAAAAGGAACAGAAAAATGCCAGAAAAAAAAAAAAAGAATAAACCCAAGGATAAAGGAAGTCATTTTTGCCGTCTAGGCATATTTATAAGTAGTAAAAAAATATAAAAAAATCTATTACCTGAGGAAATTTTGACTGGATATGAAAGAGTAAAAAAAAACAATTGTTGATTGGGGATGAAATTAGAATCAACACATCTGATATAATACGAAAAAAAATATAAAAAATCAGTGTTTTAAATATAAGAGGGATACGGAAAAAAAAAAGAAAAAAAAACTATGGATATCTGATGAAACTTTTTTATATTTTCGCATATGCAAAAAAATGAAGGAAAAAAAACTACTGAATAAAATAGGTCTTTTATGTGTACCTCTCAGTCCTCCATGTGTACACCTAGGTCTTTATGTGTACATCTGTCTTTCATGTGTACATCTAGGTCTCCATGAGCACATCTCGATCCTCCGTGTGTACATCTCAGTCCTTCGTCTGTACGTCTCGCTTCCCTATGTGTACAGCTAGAGTTTCAGGTGTACATCCCAATCCCTCATGTGTACATCTAGGTCTCCATGTGTACAATTAGGTCTACATGTGTACATTTCGGTCCTCCACCTCGGCAACGGGAAGAATCCGGCTCGGTATCCGGATTCGGCGACTTTTGTTTTTGTTTTTCGTTTTTTGTTTTTTCTTTTTTTTGATGTCTGATATTTATGTCGATGTGTCTGCTACAAATTTTACTGATGGATATAAATGGAATCTTTCACAACTTAAATTCTTCCTCACGGCATTAATTCTCTCTCTCTCTCTCTCTCTCTCTCTCTCTACTTTATATAAGGCAAGGGAGGAAAAATCACCTGACCGCTTACACACACACACACACACACACACACACACACACACACACACACACACACACACACACACACACACACACACACACACACACACACACACACACACACCACTTTATACTTTTTACAGAATGACCTTCCGTCAGTTTTTTGCCCCACCCTGTCAGAGCCAAACAATATCATCTTGCGCAGTACGGTCACTTACCCCCCCTTCCCCCCTCCCCCTCCCCCTCCCCCAAGACTAGCCTCGGTCACCTACCCCCTCCCTCCCCTCATCGGTCACCTTTAAAATAACTTGCGGGGGAAGCATAACATACATAGCCCCTTACGCCTTTTCCCAAGCGATTTATTTTGTTTATATTCTAATTTACGGATATAGATAAGATTTGTAGCTGATATTGAAAGCTTCGTAACAACTCATCCTAAGGGATTTATTTTCCACGTTAGACATTAGCATACTCTTTTTCTTTTTTTTTTTATTCACTTCCCATATAACCTTCATCATTAACACACGAGAACATACTGAGGTGTAATATGCAGAATAAATCGCTACAGTAGTGGTGTTTCCGCATCTCCTAAATATCCATAATTATTAGTTATCATTTATAGAATTGTATTTATGAAGAATCTTAATTTATTGACAGGATGAACGAGTCTTTTTTATCAGTTATACGTTATCCTTTTTTTTTTATCGCCGTTTTTCTCCCAGATTTGACAGGTATCATTGTTTTCATCTGACGGAACTGGACTACGAATTGAACAGATGTGGTTGCATTACATTCGATATGAGTAGGGATGAGTCTCCTTGGTTACTAGTCAGATCGAGCCTCCAGTCTGACCACACTATAGGAATCTCTCTCTCTCTCTCTCTCTCTCTCACACACACACACACACACACACACACACACACACACACACACACACACACACACACACACACACACACACAGGTATTTCATGAAAGGAGTAAATTGACATGGAAGACAGGTGTGTTGGGTGCTGTTGCCAAGGGGAGGTCATTGAGAGGGTGTTTGTGTGGAGATGGGGTACGTGACAAGGCAGCATCATCACTACACCGTCATCATCACTACACCATCATCTTTCTTACCACCATACTACTGCACAACGTCATCATCATCACTGTACCGTCATCATCATCATCATCATCATCACACTACATCGTCGTCGTCATCGTCATCATCACCATCATTATTATCAGTACTATTACAATACCCCGTCGTCGTCATCATCATCATCATCATCATCATCATCATCATCATCATTATCATCATCATCACCACACGGAGAGGTTATGACAGGGGTGTTGGTGATGGTGATAGTGATGTCAGTGCGCAGAGGGATCAGTGACACCACATCATCATCATCATCATCATCATCATCATCATCATCATCATCATCATCATCATCATCATCACCACCACTACCACCTTCATTTTTTCTTCTTCACTCTCTCTCACACACACACACACACACACACACACACACACACACACAGACCCGGGCCTGTCCAATGTCGTCGCCTCTTACGCCACGCCGGGAATACGTGGGCAGCATCTGAGGTCTCTTAACAGCAGAAATCACCAGCCCTGTCGTGTTAGATCTGGTTAGGTTAGCTTAGGTCAGGTTGTTAGACGCGAGTTAGCTAGGTTAGGGTCCTGGATTGATTTAGATTAGGTTAGGTTAGGATTAGGGTGATTTGGTGGGCTGTTAGGATATTCTATTAGGTCGTTAGGTGAGGTTAGGTTGTTAGATCTGGTTAGGTTAGATTGTTAGGTCAGATTGTTAGTTTAGGTTGTTAGGTTAGGTTAGATTTTAAGTTAGATTTAATTGTTTGGTTGTCAAGTTACATTAAATTCCTTGGTTGCTAAGTTAGGTTGCTATATACGATAATGCTAGGTTAAGTTAGATTACATTAGACCAAGTTAGGCTAAGTTAGAACTGGTTAGGTTGAATTGGCCGGAGTTAGATAGTCAAACCCCCCCCCATCCCTGTCTTTCCTCACCTAATCTTGCGCCACGCAGGGAAGACGTGACCAGCACCCCCTCCGTCACAGCCCTGGCGGAAGTTGCCTACTACGGTTACTCCTTATGGTGCCATGATCCGTAGCGCGCATTCTGAGTGGCTTGGGGGATTTCTCAACACCACCTTCTTGCCGATTTATGCTGCTTGTTGCTCCAGAACATTGGCTCTTTTGGTATAAGGTATGTTTGTGCGGAATAAATCGCCAAGGAAGAGGTGTTTGGAACCTTCCTGACCCACCGGGATATGGACCCTGTTGCGCTGGCTGCAGGTGGATTTGGCCGGTTTACCCCTACCGTACGATGACCTGTTATTGTATTTATTATTCCTTCCATCCTCTTCTGTCTTTCATTCCTTCAGTCTTTCCTCGTCCTTCTCCGTATGGGGGTGACTTTACACTCCCTCTTATGTATTTCTTTCCTTCATTCTTTCCTCTTCTTTCTGCCTGTGGGTGACTCTACACTGTGTGACAAGCCAAATGGTTTCCTGTACACAAGGAAACCATTTACTACGCTGGGTGGTAACCACACAACCAAATTTTGGCGCCTGGTGGTTTAGTGGGTAATTACTGCGCTCCAATCGGATTGAGCAGGTGAAGGTTTATGTCCAAGGGATGGTTGGGGTTTATTGCTCATGTAATGTCACTCAGGGAAAAGTGAGGCTGGTCACTCTCATCTTAAATGTCAGGACCAACTTGCCTTGCCCCGGGCTCCTACGCTCCTCATGGGCAACCTAGGATTGGATGATGGATGGATGGATGGATGATGATAATTATTATTATTATTATTATCATTACTATTATTATTATCATCATCATCATCATCATCGTTGTTGTTACTGTTTTTGTTGTTGCTGTTGTTGTTGTTGTTGTTGTTGTTGTTTTTGTTGTTGTTGTTGTTGTTGTGGTGGTGGTGGTGGTGATTATTGTTATTATTATTACCATTCATTATTATTATTATTATTGTTATAATAATAATAATAATAATAATAATAATAATTATTATTATTATTATTATTATTATTATTATTATTATGAAAGGGGCTAAACATTTTTATTTATTTATTTATTTACCTGCTATCACCTTCAATTATCTCAAGAAGGATCTCAAGTCGATTTATTTTCACCTGAAGGAGCTGGGCAAAATCTTAAATACCGTCCCGCTGGCTGCGTAAAATTCGGTGAGCCTTGGTTTATGAGGTAGGTATCAGTCTCCTTGGTTACTAGTCAAAAGCAGCCGCCTTCCATTCTGACTACACCTGAGCCGAAAGGGGTTAGGTTAGTCAGGTTAGAGAAATAGGTGTTAATGAAGGTGTATATATGACTTCCCCCCTCCCTCCCGTTTAAAAAAAAATTCCTCGGCTGAATGAAATCGTCAGGAGATAAAGAATAAACTAAAAAAAAATGTATTGAGATGAAGAAGTTTGCGTGTCGAGGATTTACGCAGCAGTGGATGTGACGTAAATGGTGACGGTGGGGTGACGCGGGAGACGGTCATACATATAGATACACACACACACACACACACACCACACACACACTTTAACGATGCTTGGCGCCTCATGTCAACGCCTCCCGGCATACTGACAAGCAGAGGCGTGTGTGTGTGTGTGTGTGTGTGTGTGTGTGTGTGTGTGTGTGTGTGTGTGTGTGTGTGTACCCCTTACTACCATGTATATCCTTTATTGTTTAGTATTCTAGTACATTATTGTGTGTGTGTGTGTGTGTGTGTGTGTGTGTGTGTGTGATGCGTAGGTGTTGCGCCACGTCTGAGTCTGTTTTGAGCTGCGTAGGTAAGGTCAGGTGTCCAGGAACTCGCGAAACCTGGGCCTCTCTCGCCTATACTCATTTCACACTAACTTGGCCTAGATTGACGCTCTTTTTAGCTAATTCTCCTCTAACCTGACCTAGATTTTCGCTCTTTTTGCTCTTTAATTTTCCTAGATTATCGCTCTTTTTCGACTAATTCTGTCTCTACTTCAGCCTAGATTTTACCTCTTTTTCATTTGATTTTTCCCTCTACCTTGGCCTAGATTTTCTCTTTTTCAGCGATATTTTCTCTGACTTGGCCAGAATTTTTGCTCTTTTCCAGGTTATGTCTCTCTTAACTTTTCGCGGCACTTCTTCGTGACTAGCACCACATTCTGGGGTTAATCTAATGTTACAACTCAGCACTGAGATGGAGAGATGGCAATTTTAGGCCAAGTTAGAGTAAAAAGAGTAGCTTGAGGCATACTGTACTCTTCAGCTGAGCTAATGCAAGATATTAACACCGGAATATGGTGCTAGTCACGAAGAAGTGCTACGGCAAGGTTAATAAATCCGTAGTATTATTTTATTCTGCCACTGAGCAACGGGAATAATCGCTGGCGTCCGCTAAAATACACACCTTACACCTGCTGCCAAAAATCCTGATCCACTTCAGTCTAATTATTATGAAACAGTTGCATGATATTCTGAAACGTCCTGGGCATATCGCTTCGTGGATTCCGTAAAATATTGTTCACTTCTTTATTTTTCGTACTGGGGTGGATCAGGATTTATGACCGCGACTGTACCTGCTGGACGGATCGGCACTGATACAGAAGAGGGGGTGAGGGAGACTATATACTTCCTACTTCTGGCACGGGAAGGTCAGGGAGAAGGACGGAGAGGAGTGAGGGAGCGTTGCCTTGTGTGTGTGACGCAACTCATCACACACAAACACACGTACACATACATATACACATACACACACTTATACATTCGCAGATATAAACACACACATACATACACAGATATAAACCCACACACACACACACACACACACACACACACACACACACACACACACACACACACACACACACACACACACACAGTTATATACATAGACACGCATACAAAAAATTCTCTCTCTCTCTCTCTCTCTCTCTCAGCCACCCACCCTCCTCTCCTCCCCCAAAGTAAGACATGCGTCAGAGGAGAAAGGCCGACCATGAGAAAGAAAGGCAACAACAATAAAAACAGAGGGGAAGGATCTCGGAGGAAAAGCCTTTGTCCCTTAACCCCTACTGACATCCGATTTAGTTTATTCTGGATTTTTTTTTTAGGTTATTATTTTTTGTTTCAGACGATTTTATTCAGCTCAGGAGAGACTTTTTCGAATTCGTGGTGACAGATAAAGCCTTCATTTTTCTCATCACTACAAAAGGCCTTCCCCTGAGCTGAGGAAAATCGTCTGGTGGTAACAGGAAGGTCAGTTCAGGCCTGCAGTCCACCGAGCTCACGTTTCCTATGACCCTGAAGCCACAAAACCAAAAATAAATAAATAAATAAAAATAAAAACACGCACGAGAGGTTTTTCCCAAGCTGAGCAAAATCGTCCGGCCAAAGGAAGGCTAAACACTACTCCTTTCACAGTAACTTGGCCCTGATCGCCGTCCTATCCTTGTCTTCGCTGCCTGGGTTAGTTTTGTTAGTTATATTCTTCACGATGATAAGTAGTAAAAGAAGGATCGAAGGGTCTATTGTTTGTACTCCTTTGCACTCCCTTGTACTCTTTTGCACTCCTTTGTACTCATTTTGTACTCATTTGTCATCTTTTGTTCTCCTTTGTATCCTTTTGCATTCCTTTACACTCCTTTGTATTCCTTTGTACTCCTGTGTATTCCCTTGTATTCTTTTGTATTCCTTTGTATATTCGTCCTTTAGCAGCGCATTTCACAGTAGCTCAGTGGCAGGAAAGGACAGTACTGCGGCTCTACATCCTTTCTGGTAGCACTTCTTCGTGACTAGCACCTTTTTCTAGTGTTAATCTATTGTCACAACTCGCATTCGAGATGCAGAGACGGCAGTTTCGGGCCAAGTTGGAGTGAAAAGAGTATAGTGTGTGTGTGTGTGTGTGTGTGTGTGTGTGTGTGTGTGTGTGTGTGTGTGTGTGTGTGTGTGCGCGCGCTACCTCCAGACGATTTTATTCAGCCTTATACAGTATAGACTTTCTCGAAATAAAGGAGTTTGATACAGCATAAAGGATGGTAATGACAAATAAATAAAATAATAATAAATAGATAAGTACAGAAATACGATATTGGGCTCAGTGGGTTGCTGATTCCCATTCCGTTTACGATTTTTTTTTATCCAGGAATATCTAGGTTAGGTTGGGTTTGTTAGCGTCAGGGTAGGTTAGTTTGTTTGTTAGGTTAGGTTAGGTCGGAGTAAAGTGAAAAGAAAAAAGAAGGAATGGAAGGAATGGGGGAATATCAGACTTGCCGAGTAGTGCAAAATAATAATAATAATAATAATAATAATAATAATAATAATGAGTAAAGTAATAATACAGATACTTTGTTACTAAAGAGATAAGTCTGCTGGCCACATACCGCCCTTGTAAATCAGTAATGAGTGTCAATTGCACGCTTTGCAAATGACTATGTTGCATCACGGTCAGGGACAATTACACTACACGCACATATGAGTACAGACGGACTCATAAACACACACACACACACACACACACACACAAAAAACACAGACACCTCCCCTCCCTCCTCCCCCCACACAGTTTACGCAAGGCACCACTCTCGCCAGTCGCCAGCCGAGTGGGGGAGGAGGAGGGGGGATGGGGGAAGGGGGAGGGGGTTGGAGGGGTTTGGGTGGTTATACTGCGCTTTTGGGGGAGGGGGAGGTGATGCCAAGGTGACGAGATCAAGGAGGAGCTGGCAATACTGACCCAGACTTTGTATATGTCGATTATTCTTGCCATGTCACTCATCCTTTACGTTGGAGTGCGTGTGTGTGTGTGTGTGTGTGTGTGTGTGTGTGTGTGTGTGTGTGTGTGTGTGTGTGTGTGTGTGTATCAGGGTTCACTTTTGATCCCTTGCAAAAGTGTACCCAGGACCCACATGCCATAGCAATACACATATACACTCCTGCATACACTTACCGGCATTCTGATACAGCCCCAGCATGTATTCAGTATGGACGGTGGGTGTTGGCGCCGAAGTGGTGGCATGTGAAGGTGGAAGACTGCTAGGCCTAAGAGAACGGGCTAATGACCCTATGTCCAGAGTCAGACGAAAAAAAAAAAAAATTCTAACACTGTCCTAACAACGGCCTAACACTCCCCTAACAGTAACAGTGATACCGTTTACCGTTACTTGTTTTTTATTCGACGGAACTGGCCCACTCATACAAGTAATAGTCTCCTTGGTTACTAGTCAGAGTTACCCCCATTCTGACTATACTTGGCCATCAACTACACCTGAATACACTACACCCCAATTCGCTACTCCCCAGTACACTACTCCCCAGTACACTACTCCCCAGTACACTACACCGCAATACACTACACCCAAAACAGTACGCCCCAATACACTACACCCCAGTACACTACACCCAATACAATAAGCTCCAGTACATTACACCCCAATACACTACACCCAGTACACTACACCCAATACAATACACCCCAGTACACTACACCCCAGTGCGCAACACCCCACCAGTACACTACACCCCACCAGTACACTGCACCCAATACACTACACCCCAGTACACTACACCCAATACAATACGCCCCAGTACACTACACCCCAGTACACTACACCCCAGTACACTACACCCCAGTACACTACACCCCAGTACACTATACTATCACCTTAACTTGGCCCAGATTTTCGTCCTTTTTCATGTTATTTCACGTAGCTCAGTGGCAGAAAAAGATGCTACTACTACTACTACTACTACTACTACTACTACTACTACTACTACAACGGCCTATATCTTATCCGTAGCACTTCTTCGTGACCAGCATCATATCTAGCGCTAAACTCTTGCCACAACTCAGCACTCAAGATAGAGAGACGGCAATTTTACGCCAAGTTAAACTCTCGGTAGCAAGAATAAGAGGATTTAAAATGCGTCCTCGTAGTGAAAGGGTTAAACAGGTGAGAGGAAAAGAAAGGAAAAAAAAATAAAGAAAGAAGACAGGAAGTAATGAAAGAAAAAGTAGGGGAAGAAATTTGGAAATGAGAGAAACATGAAAAGGAAATGCAAAGAAGAAGAAGAAGAAGAAGAGGAAGAAGAAGAAGAAGAAACAGAAAATGGAGGAAGAAAAACAAGAAATTAAAAGAAAGGAAAAGGAACCTGGCAACACGATTGAGAGGAAAGACATGACTAAAATGAAGGAGGAAAAGAGAGATGATATTACTTAAGTGGTGATAGCTAATGTTTGGTGTGTGTGTGTGTGTGTGTGTGTGTGTGTGTGTGTGTGTGTGTGTGTGTGTGTGTGTGTAACCGGAGTCACGTGTGTGTACCCACTTTGTCCTCACCCCCAACTCTCTCTCTCTCTCTCTCTCTCTCTCTCTCTCTCTCTCTCTCTCTCTCGCTTCTCCTCTTCTCACCTCATCTGTCAGTCTTCCTTCTTTCCTTCCTCATACCTACATCCCTCTATTTCGCTCCTCTTCACTTCCCCTTCCCCTTCCCCTCATCTCCCACCTGTCTGCCTCGAGCTTTTAATCATACACACACACACACACACACACACACACACACACACACACACACACACACACACACACACACACACACAAAGTACATCCTCTCGTCCTGTTACTTGCATTTCGAGTCTTTTCCTGTGTGTGTGTGTGTGTGTGTGTGTGTGTGTGTGTGTGTGTGTGTGTGTGTGTTTCATCTTTCCTTAGTCCTCTTGCGGCTTTTTTTCCCTTGTAGTCAATTCATTTTCATCCGACGGAACTGGGCCAATACTCGTACATTAAGCCGTGACTGCGTGAAATTCTATGAACTTTAGTTATGGGGTTGGGAATGAGTCTCCTTGGTTACTAGTCAAAGGCACCCTCTAGTCTGTGTACACCTGCCCATCATCATCCATTTTTTTTTTCATTAGGAGCGTAGGGGACCGCGGTTAGGCCACTCAGTTCTGACAGTTAAGGTGAGGGTGACCAGCCTCATTCGTCCCTGAGCGGCATTGTGTGAGCCGTAATCCCTATCCACCTTTCTGGTGAAAACGCTCACAGGCTGTGTATGGTTGGAGCGCCGTAACCCCTGGACCACCAGGCGCCAGTAGGTTATATGGTTACCACCCAGCTTAGTAAATGGTTTCCTGGGCTACAATAAACTACTTGGCTTGTCACTCAGAATAGTCACCTGAAGGCAGCGTTACATCGAGTGAGTGGATGATGGCTGATCTCCCCTACCATAAACACGCTGTTGGCTTTTTTTTTTTTTTTTTTTAACTTATTTTTGACCCAATCTCCTTTCCCCCATTTCACAGGGCGTCCGGGTAGAAAATTTATGCCAAATTTCGGGAGGTAGTTTTTGGGTTAATTCTGAATTTTTATTTTCTTTCAGTAAACTATAAACTTTTTTTTTTTCACATTGGCGGTTTTGAAAACTTGCGAAAATGCTTGATTTTAAAGACAATTATAAACACATTAATCATACATTCCCCTCAGCTTTACACACACACACACACACACACACACACACACACACACACACACTGGCAAAATACATGCCCATTGTTGAAATTTCGAGTCGTATCGGTCCAAGGTTAATTCTTCACCATAGTCATTTCATCGCTCCTAGCCTAACCCAACCTACCCTAACCTAACCTAACCAAACTTAACCACACCTAACCTAACCTAACCCAACCTAACCTAACCTAAACACACCTAACCTAACCTAAGCTAACCCAACCTAACTTAACCCAACCTAACCTAACCTAACCTAACCCAACCTAACCTAACCTAACCCAACCTAACCTAACCTAACCCAACCTAACCTAACCTAACGCAACCTAACCTAACCTAACCTAACCCAACCTAACCTAACCCAACCTAACCTAACCCAACCTAACCTAACCCAACCTAACCTAACCTAACCCAAATTAATCTAAACCAAACTAATCTAACCCAACCCAACCTAACCTAACCCAACTTAACCCAACCCAACCTAATCTAACCTAACAGAACCCAACCTAATCTAACCTAACAGAACCCAACCTAATCTAACTTAACCTAACCCAACCTAACCTAACCTAACTTAACCTAGCCTAACCCAACCTAACCTAACCCAACCTAACCTAACCCAACAAACCCTAACCTAACCCAACCTAACCTAACCCAACAAACCCTAACCTAACCTAACCTTACCACACCTAACCTAACCTAACCCAACTACCCTAACCTAACCTAACCCAACTTAACCTAACCCAAACCAACCTAACCTAACCCAACCTACCTTAACCTAACCTAACCCAACTACCCTAACCTAACCTAACCCAACCCAACCTAACCCAACCTAACCCAACCCAACCTAACCCAACCCAACCTAATCTAACAACCTAACCCAACCTAACCTAACCCAACCTAAACTAACCCAACCCAACCTAACCTAACCTAACCCAACCTAATCTAACAACCTAATCTAACAACCTAACCCAACCTAACCTAACCCAACCTAATCTAACTTAACCTAACCTAACCTAACCCAACCTAACCTAACCAAACCCAACCTGCCCTAACCTAACCCAACCTAACCTAACCACACCTAACCTAACCTAATCCAACCTAACCTAACCTAAATCTAACCCAACCTAACCTAACCTAACCCAACCTAACATAACCTAACCTAACCCAACCTAACCTAACCTAACCCAACCTAACCTAACCTAACCCAACCTAACCTAACCTAACCCAACCCAACCTAACCTAACCTAACCCAACCTAACCTAACCTAACCCAACCTAACCTAACCCAACCCAACCTAACCTAACCCAACCTAACCTAACCCAACCCAACCTAACCTAACCCAACCCAACCTAACCTAACCCAACCTAATCTAACCTAACCTAACCCAACCTAACCTAACCCAACCCAATCCAACCTGACCTAACCCAACCTTACCTAACCTAATTAACCCAACCTAACCTAACCCAACCTACCCTACCCTAACCTAACCTATCCTAACCCAACCTAACCCAACACAACCTAACCTAAACTAACCCAACCTAACCTAACCTAAACTATCCTCACGTCACCTCGCCTAACCCAACCTAACCTAACCTAACCTTACCGCACCTCACCCAACTTAACCCAACCTAACCCA
>NC_137008.1:53783431-53798431 GCF_032717465.1 Coenobita brevimanus
GTGTGTGTGTGTGTGTGTGTGTGTGTGTGTGTGTGTGTGTGTGTGTGTGTGTGTGTGTGTGTGTGTGTGTGTGTGTGTGTGTGTGTGTGTGTGTGAGAGAGAGAGAGAGAGAGGTGCATGAGGGAGGGCTGCTTGAAATCGCAGTTGCTTTGAGGAAAACGGGGGCGATGTTGCCATGTTTTGTATTATTGCCCTTAGCACTTCTTCGTGACTAGCATAGTATCCTAGAGTTAATCTACTGTTACGACTCGGCGTTCAAGATGGAAAGATGGTAATTTTAGGTCAAGTTAGAGTAAAAAGAGTACAGTTTTAGGGAGGAGATTGAGGATGAGGTGGAGGCTGCGTAGAAGGGCTATTGTTCCCGCAAGGATGATGAAAAGGATGTTTGACGTGTATAATCTTGCCTTTATGTTGAAATTATTGGTGCACGTGTGTGTGTGTGTGTGTGTGTGTGTGTGTGTGTGAGAGAGAGAGAGAGAGAGAGAGAGAGAGAGAGTTGTGGCCATACTGGATGAACTCTGGTATTAGAGAGAGAAATAGAAAGACAGACAGACACAGACAGACAGGCAGACAGACTGAAAGAGGGAAGCAGACAGTTAGATAAACATGCATAGACAGGCTGATACACCTGGAGTCAAAAATCACTTTACACCGTCAAGAATTTTATATCAACATTTTCACCACCACCACCACCACCACCACCACCACTACTACCACGTCAGCCTCCCTGCCACCACCATTACCACCACACCACCCACCCTGCCACCACCATTACCACCACACCACCCACCCTGCCACCACCACTACCACCATGCCAGCCTCCCTACCACCACTACTATTGCCATGCCAACCTCTCTACCACCACCACCACTACCAACGTGCCAACCTCTCTACCACCACCACCACCACGACCACCACCATGCCAACCTCTCTACCACCACCATGTCAGCCTCCCTACCACCACCACGCCAACGTCTCTACCACATCCACTAACATCACGCAAGCCTCCTGACCACGACCATCACTACCTCCACCACCATGCCAGCCTCCCCTACCAACCACCACAACCACCCAGCTACCCTCCCCTATCTACCACCACAACACCCATGGCCCCAGCCCCTGCCTCAGCAGCCCCTGCCTCAGCAGCCCCGGCCCCAGCCCCGGCCCCAGCCCCGGCCCCAGCCCCGGCCCCAGCCCCGGCCCCGGCATCTGCAGCTTCGGCCCCGGCCCAGGCCCAGGCCCCGGCCCAGGCCCAGGCCCCAGCAGCCGCGGCCCCAGCAGCCGCGGCCCCAGCAGCCCCGGCCCCAGCAGCCCCGGCCCCAGCAGCCCCGGCCCCAGCAGCCCCAGCCCCAGCCCCAGCAGCCACGGCCCCGGCCCATGCCCCCGGCAGCCACGGCCCCAGCGGCCATGGCCCCGGCCCCGGCCCCAGCAGCCCTGGCTCCAGCCCCAGTAGTTGCCGCCCTAGCTCCAGCAGGTAGTGTGTGGAGTGGGGCTGGGGCTGCTGGGGCCGGGGCCGGGGCCGGAGTTGCTGGGCCGTGGCCAGGGCTGCTGGGCCGTGGCCAGGGCTGCTGGGCCGGGACCTAGGCTGGGGCTGCTGGATCCGCGGCCGAGGCCGGGACTGGGGCCGTGGCTGGGGAGAGGACTGGGGGCAGGGCTGCTGGGCTGGGGCTGGGGCTGGGGCAGGTGGGTCAGAGCTGGGGCTGGGGCAGCTGGGCCGGGGCCAGGGCTGGGGCTGGGGCTGGGGCTGCTGGGTGGGGCTGGGGCCGGAGCTGGGGCCAGAACCAGGGGCTGGGGCTTGGGCTGGGGGCCTGGGCTGGGGGCCTGGGCTGGGGCCGGAGCTGGGGCCGGAGCTGGGGCCGGAACCAGGAGGAGGAGGAGGACCAGGGGCCATGGGGAGGGACCAGGGACCTGGACCAGGGGCAAGGGCCAAGGGCCAGGGGCTTGGGCAGGGTCCAGGGGCTGGAGCCGGGGCCGGGGATGCTCTGGCCGGGGCAGCGGCAGCTGGTCTGGGGCTGCTGGGATCAGGACCAGAGCTTGGATTGGGGCTGCTGGAGCCGGGGCCGGGGCTGCTGGGGCCGGGGCCGGGGCTGCTGGAGCAGGAGCCGGGGCTGCTGGGACTGGGGCCGGGGCTGGAGCTGGGGCTGCTGGAGCCTGGGGCTGCTGGAGCCTGGGCCGAGGCTGGGACCGGGGCTGCTAGGGCTGGGGGTGGGACCGAGGCTGCTGCTTTCCTTATGTGGTTACTGCTGCAGCTCGCCGCTACCCTCGCCGCTTCAGGGGCTGCTAGTGCTGCTGGCTGGGCTGTAGCTGGAGCTGTTTCTGCTGCTGCGTGGTTGCAGGGGAAGGGCAGTGGTGAGGGTTGGGTTTATGACTGAGACAGTGGAGTGCATGGAGGCAGAGTAGTGTGTGGAGGCAGGGTAGTGTGTGGAGTGGAGGCAGGGTAGTGTGTGGAGGCAGGGTAGTGTGTGGAGTGGAGGCAGGGAAGTGTGTGGAGTGGAGGCAGGGAAGTGTGTGGAGTGGAGGCAGGGAAGTGTGTGGAGTGGAGGCAGGGAAGTGTGTGGAGTGGAGGCAGGGTAGTGTGTGGAGGCAGGGTAGTGTGTGGAGGCAGGGTAGTGTGTGGAGGCAGGGTAGTGTGTGGAGTGGAGGCAGGGTAGTGTGTGGAGGCAGGGTAGTGTGTGGAGGCAGGGTAGTGTGTGGAGTGGAGGCAGGGTAGTGTGTGGAGTGGAGGCAGGGTAGTGTGTGGAGGCAGGGTAGTGTGTGGAGGCAGAGTAATGTGTGGAGTGGAGGCAGGGTAGTGTGTGGAGTGGAGGCAGGGTAGTGTGTGGAGGCAGGGTAGTGTGTGGAGGCAGGGTAGTGTGTGGAGGAGGGATAGTGTGTGGAGGCAGGGTAGTGTTTGGAGGGGAGGTAGTGTGTGGAGGCAGGGTAGTGTGTGGAGGCAGGGTAGTGTGTGGAGGGGAGGCAGAGTAATGTGTGGAGGCAGGGTAGTGTGTGGAGTGGAGGCAGGGTAGTGTGTGGAGTGGAGGCAGGGTAGTGTGTGGAGTGGAGGCAGGGTAGTGTGTGGAGGCAGGGTAGTGTGTGGAGGCAGGGTAGTGTTTGGAGGGGAGGTAGTGTGTGGAGGGGAGGCAGAGTAATGTGTGGAGGCAGGGTAGTGTGTGGAGTGGAGGCAGGGTA
The DNA here is from genome assembly GCF_032717465.1 of Coenobita brevimanus. Taxonomy (NCBI): domain Eukaryota; kingdom Metazoa; phylum Arthropoda; class Malacostraca; order Decapoda; family Coenobitidae; genus Coenobita; species Coenobita brevimanus. The sequence goes on from NC_137008.1 coordinate 53,786,600, forward strand.
GTGTGTGGAGGCAGGGTAGTGTGTGGAGGCAGGGTAGTGTGTGGAGGCAGGGATAGTGTGTGGAGGCAGGGTAGTGTGTGGAGTGGAGGCAGGGTAGTGTGTGGAGTGGAGGCAGGGTAGTGTGTGGAGTGGAGGCAGGGTAGTGTGTGGAGTGGAGGCAGGGTAGTGTTTGGAGGGGAGGTAGTGTGTGGAGGCAGGGTAGTGTGTGGAGGCAGGGTAGTGTTTGGAGGGGAGGTAGTGTGTGGAGGCAGGGTATTGTGTGGAGTGGAGGCAGGGTAGTGTGTGGAGGCAGGGTATTGTGTGGAGTGGAGGCAGGGTAGTGTGTGGAGGCAGGGTAGTGTGTGGAGGCAGGGTAGTGTGTGGAGGGAGGGTAGTGTGTGGAGGCAGGGCAATGTGTGGAGTGGAGGCAGGGCAATGTGTGGAGTGGAGGCAGGGTAGTGTGTGGAGTGGAGGCAGGGTAGTGTGTGGAGTGGAGGTAGGGTAGTGTGTGGAGTGGAGGTAGGGTAGTGTGTGGAGTGGAGGTAGGGTAGTGTGTGGAGTGGAGGTAGGGTAGTGTGTGGAGTGGAGGTAGGGTAGTGTGTGGAGTGGAGGCAGGGTAGTGTGTGGAGGGAGGGTAGTGTGTGGAGGGAGGGTAGTGTGTGGAGGCGGGGTAGTGTGTGGAGGCGGGGTAGTGTGTGGAGGGGGGGTAGTGTGTGGAGGCGGGGTAGTGTGTGGAGGGGGGGTAGTGTGTGGAGGCAGGGTAGTGTGTGGAGTGGAGGCAGGGTAGTGTGTGGAGGCAGAGTAATGTGTGGAATGAAGGCAGGGTAGTGTGTGGAGTGGAGGCAGGGTAGTGTGTGGAGTGGAGGCAGGGTAGTGTGTGGAGTGAAGGCAGGGTAGTGTGTGGAGGCAGGGTAGTGTGTGGAGGCAGAGTAATGTGTGGAGTGAAGGCAGGGTAGTGCGTGGAGGCAGGGTAGTGTGTGGAGTGGAGGCAGGGTAGTGCGTGGAGGCAGAGTAGTGTTTGGGGCTGAAGTTGTGGTGGGGTAGGGGTAGGGTTGTGGTGGGTAGGGGCAGGGTTGTGGTGGGGGTAAGGTTGTGGTGGTGGTAGAGTTGTGGTGGTGGTGGTAGAGTTGTGGTGGTGGTAGAGTTGTGGTAGGGGTAGAGTTGTGGTAGGGGTAGGGTTGTGGTGGGCGTAGGGTTGTGGCGGCGGTAGGGTTGTGGTGAGGGTAGGGTTGTGGTGGGGGTAGGTTGTGGTATGGGTAGGGTTGTGGTGGGGTAAGGGGTAGGGTTGTGGTGGGGTAAGGGGTAGGGTTGTGGTGGGGTAGGAGGTAGGGTTGTGGTGGGGGTAGGGTTGTGGTGGGGGTAGGGTTGTGGTGGGGGTAGGGTTGTGGTAGGGGTAGGGTTGTGGTAGGGGTAGGGTTGTGGTAGGGGTAGGGTTGTGGTGGGGGTAGGGTTGTGGTAGGGGTAGGGTTGTGGTGGGGGTAAGGTTGTGGTGGGGGTAGGGTTGTGGTGGGGGTACGGTTGTGGTGGGGGTACGGTTGTGGTGGGGGTACGGTTTTGGTGGGGGTAGGGGATAGGGTAGCTGTGGGAGTAGGGGGTATAGTAGTTGTGGGTGTAGGGTAATGCGTGGAGGCAGAGTAGTGTGTGGGGCTAGGGTTGTGGTGGGGTAGGGGGTAGGGTTGTGGTGGGGTCGGGTTTTGGTGGGGTCGGGTTGTGGTGGGGGTAGAGTTGTGGTAGGGGTAGGGTTATGGTAGGGGTAGGGTTGTGGTGGGCGTAGGGTTGTGGTAGGGGTAGGGTTGTGGTAGGGGTAGGGTTGTGGTAGGGGTAGGGTTGTGGTGGGGGTAGGGTTGTGGTGGGGGTAGGGTTGTGGTGGGGGTAGGGTTGTGGTGGGGGTAGGGTTGTGGTGGGGGCAGGGTTGTGGTGGGGGTAGGGTTTTGGTGGGGGTACGGTTTTGGTGGTGGTACGGTTTTGGTGGGGGTAGGGGGTAGGGTAGCTGTGGGAGTAGAGGGTATGGTAGTGGTGGGGGTAGGGGGTAGGGTAGTGGTGAGGGTACGGGGAAGGGTGGTTGCGGGGGTTGGGGGTAGGGTGGTTGGGGGGGTTGGGGGTAGGGTGGTTGCAGGGGTTGGGGTAGGGTGGTTGCAGGGGTTGGGGTAGGGTGGTTGCAGGGGTTGGGGGTAGAGTGGTTGCGGGGGTTGGGGGTAGGGTGGTTGCGAGGGTTGGGCATGGGGTGGTTGCGAGGGTTGAGGGTAGGGTGGTTGCGGGGGTTGGGGGTAGGGTGGTTGCAGGGGTTGGGGGTAGGGTGGTTGCAGGGGTTGGGGGTAGGGTGGTTGCAGGGGTTGGGGGTAGGGTGGTTGCAGGGGTTGGGGGTAGGGTGGTTGCAGGGGTTGGGGGTAGAGTGGTTGCAGGGGTTGGGGGTAGAGTGGTTGCAGGGGTTGGGGGTAGGGTGGTTGCAGGGGTTGGGGGTAGGGTGGTTGCAGGGGTTGGGGGTAGAGTGGTTGCGGGGGTTGAGGGTCGGGTGGTTGCAGGTTAATGGGGTAGGGGGAGAGTGATTGCGGGGTAAGGCAGTTCGTACGTAGAGGGTAATGAAGTTTCGGGGAAAGGGCAGTGGTGGGGGTTGGGCAGTGGTGGGGGTTGGGCAGTGCTGGGGGTTGAGTAGTGCTGGGGGTTGGGGGTTTGGTGGTTGCTGGGGTGGGGTAGTGGTGGAGGTCGGTTAGGGGATAGGGTGGTTGCGGGGGTAGTGTGGTTCTGAGGGTTAGGGTAGTGATAATGGTGGTAGTGTGATGGGGGTGGAAACAGGGTGGTTGTGGGGGTATGATAGTGGTGGGGGTATGTTATATAATTACACAGCTTGGTAACATCATAATATAATTATACAGGACATGTTTTAGCTGTGACACTAATTACAATATCAAAAGTAGTGTTCAGGAAGCAATACTGTTATTTTAATCCGCAGATACAAACTGAATGTAAAAAGTATGTCAACGCATCGCACTTCACTGTCACCATTGCTTCAGTCTACTCTTACTACAGTTTTCCATATCGACAAAGACATGTATGTATATATAAGCAAAGTTGACCGACAATCGCTAAAATATTCAATAAAAAAGATATTAAATATAAAATTGTGAAAGATATTGAATTTCAATACATCACACAAAATTATTATAATGTCTAATTATAAAAAAACTACAAAACTAGTATTTTGAAAATATAAAAGACTTAAAAAAGTTCAATGTCTGATACAATATATATAACATTTTTAAAATGTATGCTTGAAATATTCTTTTAACGTCTAATAATAAACAAAAAATATTAAAATCTACATCAATCCCACACCCATATGACAAGTGCACTAAAATCCATAGAAAATACAAGGACCCCTTGGTAGGGGTAGGGTGTTTGCACGGTTACAATAGTGGTGAGGGTAGGGAGTAGGGTGGTTTCGGGGGTTGGGTTGTGATGGGGGTAGGGGGTAGGGTAATTGTGCGGGTACGGGGTAGTGGTGGGGGTAGGGGATAGTGGTGGGGGTAGGGGATAGTGGTGGGGGTAGGGGATAGTGGTGGGGGTAGGGGATAGTGGTGGGGGTAGGGGATAGTGTGGCAAAGTAGTGGGGGTGGTGCCAAGATAATGTTAGTGGTGGTAGGAAGTATCATTATCAGTAGAGATGTAAAGGTGGTGGTGGTGGGTGGTAAGTCGTCAGAGTGGCTTCACTCTGGAATGAAGGCTGGTAGGGTAGTCATGGTAAAAAGAATGGCAATGTAGTTATGATAAGGAAGCTGTCATAGTGGGTAGTGGCAGGAGAGAGGCTGACGGGGTAGTGGTTGTGGCGATTGTGGTAATGAAGGTTGGAGAGTGGTAGAGTGGTGGTTGTAGGAAAGGTGGTAAAGAGCCGAGTCAATAAGGAAGACAGAAGAGCTAAAAAAAACTATCTCGCTAACTGGAACTCTAACGTTAATGAACACACGCACACACCAGAACAACACAATAGATGGCTTGGGTATCATGTATCATCCGCTTACATAAAAGCCTCGAGAAATGCAATGCTGAAGTGTTTGGCGACCTGAATACAACTTTATCGTGTAATATAACTTTATGTAAACGATTCAGGTCTGGATATGAACAACAATTATAAATGGTTTACTTGAATTGTCAGGTACTACATCATTTAATGAGAATTTGTAAATTGTATACGTACAGAAAGCACAGTTGAGGCAAATACCGAGGTGGTTGTGTTACTATAAAAAACAAACAGAACAACGGATTTAATTTTAAGTAAAAGCAATTATTCCATAAGGTACGTGTTATCCCCTAGAGTTACCGAGTAGTGCGAGTGGGTTGCAACAGATGGGAAGTACCAACGGAAGCTTTCTTATCTTCCTTAGAGAGTCATTGGTAAGGAGGGTGATTGCGTAGTGGTGGGGGTTGTGAGCGTGGTGGTGGTGGTGGTGCTAGGGAAGGTGGCAGAGTGATGGTGGTAGGGAAGGTGGCAGGGTGATGGTAATTTGGAGGATACAGGGGTGATAGGAGAATAGCAGGGTGGTGGTAAAGAGAGTAGCAGGGTGGTAGTAGGGAGGCAGGGAGGGTGGTTGCGGGTTGCTGCGGTAGCGGTAAGAGGGTTAACAAGGTGATGGTGGCTGTATGGATGGTAGCAGGGTGGTACTGTTTGTGAGGCTGGCAGGAAAGCTGTGGTAGGGAAGCTTGCAGAGTGGCTATGGTAGTCATAAAAGTGGTCAAAAGGCTGACAGGGTGGTGGTGGTGGTGGTGGTGGTGGTTGTAGGGAAGCTGACAGGGTGGTTGTGGTTGTGGTTGTGGTTGTTGTTTTGGTAGTAGGGAGGCTAACAGGGTTCTGGTTTTGGTAGTAGGGAGGCTAACAGGGTGGTGGTTAAAACAGATTAACGATGCAATTAGACTCACAGTGATCCTCAGCAAGACGGTTCTTTTCTACTCGCTCTCTAGCTTTTAACACTTCCAGGCGTCTGTGACTCTCACCTTAAACGTCTGGCTTTAGGTGATAACGAGTTGCGGCGACCAAGAGGGGGTAAAACTCAACGACAAACGCTCGAATATTCACAGACAACCACAGCAACACTCCTCACAGCACGCCGGTTCCTTCCCCAATGCCGCTTTACCCCCAGGCGGCAGGCCTCCACTCCTTCCCAATTCCCCCCCTCCTTCCATCCTTCTACCCCCCCCCCTCCCACCGCCTGGGCTCAGATTCACTGAAGCCTGTTTACCAGTTTCGAAGCCTCATTGTCTAAAGTGAGCTGTTTTGCTCTCTCATGATCGGGACAACTTTAGTGCTTTATTCCACTTAATTCCACATGATTTTACTTTACTGAGTGTCCTAAGAACCTAAGAGTGCTAATACTGTCATGGCTGCGTTCACCCTGGCTGGTTTCGAAGCATAATTGTGTCTGATGAAAGATGTTTTATTCTCCCATGATCGGAAAAAATCTGGTGTTTTATTACAGCTTATGCCAGTTATTATCTTCCACTGGTAATACCACTGATTATACCACTTCTAATCACGCCGGTATCTTCCTATTGCCCCCTCTCCCCCTCCCCCTCAACCACCAATCCACCCCCGCCTCCGCACGTTCCCTAAGCCTTGTTCGTTAGTTTCGAAGCCTGGATTGACCTCGAAAATGATCTTCAGAATTATTCACCTCTCCAAAGTATTTTATTCCAACGAGATCGATTTACTGAGACTAAGTTATAAGTGGCTGAGTGTTGATATTGGCAACATTATCACGATCGGGACAACTCATATTATTTTATTACAACAAATGGATATAGACAAACGAGCCATTACATTAAAGTTCTTCGACACTCACACGGATCACTCTTCCCACAAATACACCACCTTTTGTTTTCCCACTTTGCCAGCTAGGGGTAAAACTCTGGCTGTCGCTCTTCCTAAGTTTTGTGGTGGAATTAATGTGGATTGAGAGACAGACACTCCATATAGCTATCATTTTTATGCAAGAAAGAAGGAACCAAAGACCACAAGCCTACCTGGAGGGTGTGATCACGAATAAGTCACCTCCGTAATCACCCTGTTCATCATCATCATCATCAGGCTGCCTTCTCTCCAACTCACACAATCATCATCATCATTATCATCATCAGTTATCACCAGTCATTATCATCATCATCGTAATCCTCACTCTCTCTCTCTCTCTCTCTTGTCCCTTCCCTCAGAGAAGTCTTCCCTAATCTGAATAAAATCGAAGAAAGGTCTGTGTGTGTGTGTGTGTGTGTGTGTGTGTGTGTGTGTGTGTGTGTGTGTGTGTGTGTGTGTGTGTGTGTGTGCCTACAACAATGAACCCGAATGCGTGTCTGTCTATCTGTGTCTGTCAGTCCCTCAATACATCTACAGTATCTATCAACCTGCATTGATCCCTCTTTCTGTCTGTATCTATTTATATTCCCATCCATCCATTCATCTATCAGTCTGTCCATCCATTCATTTATCTATCTGCTGTATATCTCTATCTATCTGTCTGACTATCTATCTACTTATCTGTCAATCTCCCAACGCTGCATCCTGAGGGGTGGTCCAGTTTCTCATCATCCTGCCAATTAGCGATTCATGATAACCACTTCCAATAAACTTGGTCCCCAAATTTTCCAAAACAAACTTTAAGAATCCGAAAAATTGATCTCAGGTTCTCCTGCCGATTCTCCACTCCGCCTTACCACCTTTTTAAGACCTTCAGATTAGCCCCTTCAATCCCATGACGCATTTTATTTTCAATTCTTGCTACCTCATGACGATATACAGTGTTAAACCTTATTCCTAGTCCTTCATGTATGCGACAGGTCAACTCTGGGACTGTCCTCCTCTGTCTGTATTTCCTACTGCCTGTGATCTCCAGTCTTTCAAACACTGTGTCCAGGCATCTCGAAGTTAACGGATCTTGAATTTGGCGCTCATCATCTTATTTTTTCTTGGGGGGAACAATCTTGTGGGCTTCTGGCCTTGGGTTCCTTCTTCCTTTCATTAAAAAAAAAAAAAAACAAGCTGAGTCAGAATAGTTTCCACTGATTCTTTTTTAACCTTTTTTTTCTTCTTACTAAGCTGAGTAAAAACCACAGATACAATCGCCAACAAATATTCGCATAACAGACTTTGACTTTGAATTTATATCATTTAAAATTTATCTAACAGAATTTATGACTCAGAATTTATATACCTTAGAATTTATAACAGAATTTACATCACATAGAATTTGTATAACAATTTATATAACAGAAGTTATTACTTAGAATTTAAACAACTTAGAAATCATATAACAATTCACATAGCTTAGAATTTACATGACGTAATTTATATAACTTAGAATTTATATAACTTAGAAGGGAATTTGTGAACTAGTGGGGTAGGGGGAGGGGGGAGGGGGAGGGAGGGGAGAGGGGAGAAGGGGAAAGGGGGGAGGGGAGAGGGAGGGAAGGGGTTAGATAGTTCCTTCACCTTACTCCTTTTCCTCTAAGTTGGCCTAAAATTGCCATCCCTCCCTCCTGACTGCTGAGCTACACCAAGAGGTTAGAATATGATGCTAGTCACGAAGAGGTGCTGTGGAAAGGACGTAGAGCGGCCTAACTCTCAAAGGCGTGAAATAAACTGGAAAGGGACGAAAATCTGGGCCAGACTAAGGTGAAAGAAGTAAAGAGAGCACAAACCCTTCCAGCTAAGCATAGTTATTTTACCCACACCTACAATTATCCTACACCCAGAGCCACTATTATCCCACACAAACACCCACACCCACACCCACACATGCTCCACATTATCCACCCACCCAGTCCTCCCCCCTCCCTTTCCCCCAGTGTTTACGGCAAAGAGCAGATGTAAACTCGCACTCTCTGAAGTCAGCGAAATAAACTTTGTCCGCATATTTCCTTGCACGCCCACACACGCAGGCACGCACGCAGGCACGCACACAGGACACGCAAGCACGCACACAAGGACAAACACATATAAGACACAGATACAGGGAACATACACACGCACACACACTCGTACACACACAAACACACCCTTGCTCACTCGAACGCAGTGTGCACAAACACTAGCACGATTGCACTCACAAAAGTACTGCAGACGCACACACAATTACACGTACGCACGAAAACACGCAAAAAACACACATATACACGCACACTAACACAGGCAAAACACACACACACACACACACACACACACACACAACCATCACACTCTCCCACATTTACACCCACACCCACACCCACCTCACACCCACATCCACACCCACACCGTCACCTCCGAACTCCGTGAGCCCCAAATCAATAGGGTTCCTAGAAGTTATCCCACCCCACACCCTATCCCCCTCCACCCCTATCCCACCCCTATCCCACCTCTATCCCCCTCCACCCCTACCTTACCCCTAACCCCCTCCACCCCTACCCCACCCCTATTCCCCTCCACCCCTACCCCACCCTTATTCCCCTCCACCCCTGCCCCATCCCTATTCCCCTCCACCCGTACCCCACCCCTATTCCCCTCCACCCGTACCCCACCCCTACTCCCCTATCCCCTTCTCTATCCTGCTCCTACCTCCATTCCTCCACCCTCTGCATCCACTCCCACTCCCGTTAATTAACGTACCCCCCCCCACCTCCTAGCGCCACTCTTTCCCCTCTTCCACCCCATCCACCTGTGCACCAACCTCAATTCCCCTTCCCCTCACTTTCCCAAACCCCCTTCCCCCCTCTCCTCACTCCTCCTTCCCCCTCCCCTCACTTTTCCAATCCCCTTTCCCCCCTCCCCTCACTTCCCCACTCCCCCTCCCTTCTTCAATCAACCAGCGGTCACCAGTGCATGGGACAATTTCTCTCTCTCTCTCTCTCTCTCTCTCTCTCTCTCTCTCTCTCTCTCTCTCTCTCTCATGAAGCTTTATGTAAATGGCAGCTTATAAGTAAACTTCACCTCAAATCATTAACCTCTTCAGTACCATGATTTTTTAAAAGACAGAATGAAATACTTAAGTGGTTACCTGGTCTGTAAGTGGCTCGTGATTTAATAGTAGGTGATCAGGTTAGACTCAAAGACGGAAAGGTGTCACATTGCGTTCAGGGTGTTTTCCATGAGCGACCACTTGTTACTTAAAAAAAAAATAAATCGATAAATAAATGAACTGAAACCGATCGTAATGTGTGCCTAGATTAAGTTAGATTAGGTTGGCAAGGCTAGGTTAGGCTATTATATAAGGCTAGACTAGGCTAGGCTAGGTTAGGTTGGGTTAAGCTAGATTACGTTATGGCATGTTAGGTTAGGTTACGTTAGATTTGGTTTAGAGTTTTCACTGTAAACGTCCACGGCGCGTTATAGCACTGGCACCAGGTAAAGGCCTATGCCAGTCTTGTATCTACGGCGACTCCTGCACCACTCACACCGCACGACCCCTGACCTTTCCACCACTACGCAGCCGGGGGGACCTTGAAATGTGCGCCGCCCCATCACTCATCATACTCCATCACGTCTCTCCCTCCCTCCCTCCCTCCTACTGTCTGCTTGTCTTCCTCTCTTCCCTCCCTTCCCCTTTCCCTTCCCCCCCTCCTTTCTCCTTTCATCCAGTGTCTGCTTGCCTCGCCCTCCTCTCTCCCTCCCTTCCTCCCTCATTCCATCCCTTTCACTGTCTGGTTCCTACTCACTCCATCCCTCCTACTGTCTGCCTCCCTCTCCCCCTCCCTACATGCCTATCTGCTTACCTTCCTCCCACTCCCACTGTCTGCCTGCATCCCCCTCCTCCCTCTCTCCCTTCCTCTTTCCTTTCCTCCCTCCCTTTATCTGTTTCTCTCTCCCACCTTCCTTTCTCCCTTCCGCTCCACTCCATTCCTCTGTCGCTGATTTGTGTCTCCATGCGCGTCTTCACTTGTTCCCCTCTCCCTCCCTGTCACCATCCCTCTCCCCCCCTCACTGTCTGCTTGCTCCTACCTTAACCCTCCCTCAGTTCCTTCCCTCTTCCCTCTTTCTCTCCCTCCATCTCTTCCCCCCTCACCTCCCCTCCCTCCCTCCCTCCTTCCCTACCTCCCCGTCTCCCCTTTTTCCAGTCTGCCTGTCTCGCCTGCTCTCTTCCTGTCTGTATGGATTCCCTCTCCTCCCTATGTCCCTCCCTCCACCCCAATTACCTCCCTCCCTCCCTACCTCCCTCCTTCCCACCGTGTCTGATTGTCCTTCATTTACTTTCCTCCTTCCTTCTCTTCCCTCCTCCTCTCCCTTTTTCCCTCCGACTTAATGCATCCCCTCCCTCCCTCCCTCCCTCCCTCCCTCTGAATGTCTGCCTACCCTCCTCTCCTCCCTTCCTGCTTCCGTGTCTGTCTTTCTTCCTCCCGGTGGTGCAGTGGTTAGCATACCCAACGCGACACTAGAAGACCTCAAGTTCGATTCCAAGGCCGGTCAGACTGGTGGACGAAGTTTGTTCCTCCCCTTCCCTCCCTCCTTATCGCTGCTCACCCCGTAGTATAAATGGGGACCTAGATGGTAATTCGATTGTTGAGGGTTGTTTTCTAGGGGGAGATTAGACCTTAGCAAGAGTTCATTCCAGTTGCCTGCCTGCCTACCTGCCTGCCTGCCTGCCTACCTGCCTGTCTGCCTGCCTGCCTGCCTGTCTCACTTTAACACCTCAGCGCTGATAAGATGTCTGGTACAATGCTGACCTAGCCTACCCGTCTGGCCTTGTGCTTCTCTCTCTCTCTCTCTCTCTCTCTCTCTCTCTCTCTCTCTCTCTCTCTCTCTCTCTCTCTCTCTCTCTCTCTCTCCAGGTATACGAGAAGGACACTTGGAGAAAACTTTCAAATAATACCTACTTCACCTACGACCGTTTTCTCAGGGACAATTCGTAACACTCCTTCCTTAGCGATTTATTTTCCAACCTAACTAAACTATTTTACATTGATATCTCCCCACCTTTCCATCTATCTATATTTCTATCTGTATATCTATCTGTCTGTCTCTATCTATCTGTATCTAGTGACAGACGTCTTCTTCCCGTAAAGGGTGGCCACAGACTAATCACCTCCACGTTGCCCTGTCCTCTGCCATTCCACTGCCCTCCCTCCACCGCACACACCGCTTTCTCATATATTTCTCCACTCCATCCCCCAGTCTCATCCTTGATCTCCTCCTTCTCTTCTCCATCCCTCCATATCATCCTTGGTCTCCCTCTCCTCGCCATCCCTCCATCCCATCCTAGATTTCCCCCTCCTCTCCATCCTTTCATCTTATCCTTGGCCTCCATCTCATTCTCTCCCTAAGATGAATAAAGTCAACTGGAGGCAGATGAATAAAATATGCATCGCTGGACTAAAAGGTTAATTTCTTTTCGGTGTCATGGAGCGATCTCGATAGAAGTGAAAATGGGGTTGTGCGACCGTAGAATTATGGATAAAATAACAAAAATAGTGTGTACAGAGCTGATATGAACTACTTTTGCGGAACGTCATAAAAAAGTTATGATGATGATGAACACACACACACACACACACACACACACACACACACACACACACATACATACATATAGAGAAAGAGAGAGAGAGAGAGAGAGAGAGAGAGAGAGAGAGAGAGAGACGATAAACCGTGATAAGAAACCCGTAACTACGCAGAACTACACCTTGATACATAGTTCTTACGATCAAATTTCATTCGTAACTAAGATATTTTATTCCTAATTATTTTTCATCAATTTTTTAATTCCTTCTCTCTCTCTCTCTCTCTCTCTCTCCATCCTTCCTTTTCTCTTCCGCCACTCCTTCCCATCTTTCTTCCCCTCCTTCCTCTCTCCCTGCTCCTCTTCCCTGTACCCCCCTCCTCCCTTTCTCTCCTAACTTCCT
>NC_137008.1:53810931-53840931 GCF_032717465.1 Coenobita brevimanus
GTTTCAAATAACAATAACACAGCAGTAAATCCCTTCCATCACTTTATCTCAGCCATCACCTTCTCTCTCTCTCTCTCTCTCTCTCAAGAATTATCATCATCATCATCATCATCATCATTCTAATACCCACCTAACAATACGGAAAAAAACATTCGACTGTGTGTGTGTGTGTGTGTGTGTGTGTGTGTGTGTGTGTGTGTGTGTGTGTGTGTGTGTGTGTGTGTGTGTGTGAACCGATATATATTTACAGACACCGGCTAAATGCATGAGAGAGAGAATGAGTCCAAGCTAAGAAAAGATTTAGGGCCAAGAATGCGAAGTAAACCCAACCCCCAGTGCCACCAATAATAGCCCGCCCTCATGCACCATACCCCTGACCCAATTCGGACGCATTCCCCAACTTCCGGCCGTCGGGGAAGGGGTGGGGGAGAGAGAGGGGGGGTGGACTCAGGTAAGGCAACACCTGTGGACGCTCAGGTGTACTAATCAACCTCTTCAGTACGGTAACGTCTTCTATCCTTGTATTATTCGTATCTACAGACGAGAATAATGCATCACTACTACGGCGGTGCTGGTGACAGGGACGCCTTCACGTGGTGGCACTGATATAACCGGGCGGATCCACTGCTCAAATATACTAATGTCCCTCAGTTCCCCCCCCTATCCCCCAAAAGGAGGAGGGAGGAGGGCAACTTCAGCCTGCCTTGGGTTGCAAATACTACCACTACTTTTACTACTACTACTACTACTACTTTTATTACTTTTATTTCAAGACTAATTCTTTCCTTTATTTCTACTGCATATTCTTCGTTTTATTCATGTTGTCTCCAAGGAATTATTTTTCATTTTTATTAATTTACTTTATTTTCAGCTGGGATGGGCAGGTGTTTCGTCTACCTGTGCTAATCTACCTTTACCTGTTCTATTGGATTTGGATTTTTTATTTTTGACTATCCTTGGACGATTTTATTCTCTCTCTCTCTCTCTCCCCCTCTCTCTCTCTCTCTCTCTCTCTCTCTCTCTCTCTTTGTCTTCCTCTTCCCTTTATCCTCGTTTCCCCTCTCCTTCCGCTAGCTTGGACTCGTGTGTGTGTGTGTGTGTGTGTGTGTGTGTGTGTGTGTGTGTGTGTGTGAGAGAGAGAGAGAGAGAGAGAGAGAGAGAGAGTAGAGGGGTGGGGGGAGGAAACACAGGAAGAGGAAGACGAATGATGAGAAAGAAAGGAAGATGAGGAAAGGAACAGGAGGAAGAAGAGACGGATAGGTAGATAGATGGATAGACAGACAGATAGATAAACTGGAGAGGGGGGAGAGTGGGAAATACTATGAGGGTAGGGAAGAGGAGGGGAGAAGGGAAGGGTGAGTGAAGGGAGGCGAGAGTGGGGTGAGGGGAAGGTGTTAAGTACAAGAGGAGATTAGGGGGAGAGTGAGGGGAAATGGGAGCGCACACACACACACACACACACACACACACACACACACACACACACACACACACACACACACACACACACCACAGAGAGAGAGAGAGAACATAAGAACATAAGAAGAGAGAGAGAGAGAGAGAGGTGAGCTGAGAGTGAGAGGATGCGAGGGGAGGACGAACAGAGGTCAAATAACAGCGAAGGGAGAGGGACAGTGAGGGGAGAGGCAGGATGAGGGGAGAGGGAGGGCGAGGGGAGAGGGAGGGCGAGGGGAGAGAGGAAGGGTGAGGGGAGAGAGGGGTGGTGTGGGAAGAGGGAGGGTGAGGGGAGAAGGAGATTGAGGATGGGTGAGGGGAAGGTGAGGAATTTATACTTTCGGATAAAACCTTCATTAACCCTTTTGCTCACCAGGTAACCAAAATAATCCTTCAGACGTAGCAAGATATATATAAAAAAAAACACTCGTCCTGAAGGGGTTAAGTCAAGGTTGAACAGTGTCCCTTAGTGCTGTTAGTGCGATGAACGGAACCTACCCTTGGCTCTAAACCTTTGCGAGCTATAGACTGGGGCGCATGAATCCACTAAACCACTTGACAGCCTGAATTTTAATAGAGTTATGTGAGGAGGAGGAGAAGGAGGAGAAGGAGGAGGAGGAAGATAATAATAATAATAATAATAATAATAAAACCCTCCTCACCTGCACACTATCTAAGGGAAAGCCCGTAGTGTGGGAAAGAGTACAGGTGTGTGAGTTAGCCTAATTAGATGGCCAGGTAAGGGTAGGCAGGTGTTGTCCTTGTACACACATACGTACATAATTATACACATACACTTAAGCACACACATGAGTAAATAGACAGATGGTAGATAAACAGATAGAGACTAGAATAGATAGATAGAGATAGACAAATAGATAGATGAATAGATAGACATACTTACCTGTTACATTTTAAGTGTATATTCGAAAAACTATTTACATTACAAATTATATTAAAATTCTCTCTCTCTCTCTCTCTCTCTCTCTCTCTCTCTCTCTCTCTCTCTCTCTCTCTCTCTCTCTCTCGCTGAATAAAGGTGAGGGGTAATGACAGGAAATAGTAGAGTGAGGGGAAAGGAGTGAAGAGGGGAGGGGAGAGAAAACTGAGGGGAGGAGAGGGGAGATAGGTGAAGGGAGGAAAGGGGAGAGGGGTGAGGGGAGAGGGTAGGGGAGTATGGAGAGAGAATCGGAAAGAGGGGAAAGACGAGGCGGGAAAGAGTGGAAAGAGGGGAAAGAGGAGGGGAGACACGAGAGGGGAGGGAGTAGGGGCAAGAAGAGGAGGGAGATGAGGGGAAGATGAGGGAAGGGGAGGAAAAGTGGGGGATGGGTAGAGGGGGGAGAGAGGAGAGAGGAGAAGGGAGGGAGGAATGGGGAGAGAGGAAGTGAGGGGGGGAGACGAGAGCGGGGAGAGAAAGAGAGGGGAAATGAGGGGAGAGACAGAAGGGGTGAGGGAGAAAACAAGAGGGGAGGGGAAGGGGAGAGGGGAGAAGGAGGAGAGAGGGGAAAGGGAGGGGGGAGAAGGAGGAGAGAGGGGAGAGAGAAAGGAGGCGACAGAGGGGAAGTGAGGGAAGTGAGGGGAATTAGGCTTAGGTCCAGAAGTCACATCATCACATTCCCCTCACACACACACACACACACACACACACACACACACACACACACACACACACACACACACACACACATAGATAAACAGATAGACAGAGGGAGAGATGAAGAGATAGATAGACAGAAACAGAGACACAGATATGGATAGACATACAGATCGATAGATAGACAGATAGATAGAGAGAGAGAAAGGGGGGACAGTAGGATGCTAGCAGAGTCGGGGAGGTGAAAGAGAGAGGAAGGATGGAAGAGAGCAGGCTATAAAGAGAGTAAGAGTAGAGTTTAAAGAGAGTAGAGAGTAGAGAGTAGAAAGAGAGGGAAGTAGGCCAGAGAGCACAGATTCCCTCCCATTTCCTCCTCCCCCTCCCTCCCCCCCTCTCCTTCCCCGTCCCCCCATCGCGGTACCTTTACATCTCCGTCTCATCATCTACACCTCTCTCTCTCTCTCTCTCTCTCTCTCTCTCTCTCTCTCTCTCTCTCTCTCTCTCTCTCAATCTTAGGAGAGTTACGGACCTATTTAATCCTTTACCCATGCTAGCAAAGTACGAAATAAGCTTAAATTGCCCTCCTGCTACAGTCCACCATCCTTCTTTCTGGGGATAGGGAAGCTACAGATGGACGTTTGTATAACCAGGCAGTGGAGCCGCCTAGCTGTATCAGTGCCACCACATGAAGGCGTCCCTCCCCACGGTATATATACAGTAATCAAAACAGTGCACGTAATAGTCGGAGTTTTGTATTGATTTCTTAAAGGCTATTCCAAGACAAAATGTGTAAATATGGAAAAATAAATCGCCATGGAAGAGGTGCTACGGCATGTTTCTAGGGAGGATACAGCTCCATGTATATATGTACGCAATTATGTACTTGTATAATGATGATGATGATGATTCCCATGTATTTATATGTTTGGATTATGTTTGTATGTACAGTATGTAATGTATAATGTATGTATGCATGTATGTTTATGCATGAATGTATGTAATGTATAATGAGTGTGTGTATGTATTTATGTATGTCTTATGTATGTATGTATGTATTACGACACAGGGTACGAACCAGAGACAGTCAGGGACAAGAATTTGCATAAGATTTCACGCCTCCTACTTCTCACCTCCCTCTGCAGGCTAATATTCCCAGGCTGAGAGGGGCGGGCTATGTTTCTCTACCCATTGAGGTTTCCCTTCGATATGATGCATCGGGGTGGAAATTGACGGACATGCCCTAAGTGTGAAGCCAGGTTAGTGCCATTAGAGGTTCATTTTTCACTAGTAACCAAGGAGATCTCATTTCCATTACCTCATAACTAAGGCTTATCCATTTTCAGGTGTGAGATTGGCCCAGTTCCATCGATGAAAATATACATCCTACCAGTACCCACTTTCACTTCACCCTGATGACGCATTTTTTATTTATAGTCTTCCTGCCTTTAGAGGAATAAATTAGTTTACGAGCGACTTTATGATTTCGAGAGTTTGGGTAATAACAGCCTCCATTAACCTCTTCAGTCCTCATACCCCCCTCACCTGTTATACCCCAGCCCCCCCCTGCCGTCCCCCCTACGACCCCCCAATAATCACCCTACCCCAATTCTGCTAACTTCCTACCCCCCCATCGTCCCCTCAGGTTTTCCAGCCCTTCATTCCCCTCTTCCGCTTCTCTGTCTATATTATACTACCCCTCTAAGTCGCCCCCACCTCCCCCACTGTCCCTTCCAGTTACCCCCACACATTCACACTCACCCCCTGCTTACATCATTGCCACCCCCTCCCATCCGCCCCCTCCACGACGTTCATCACCACCACCACCACCACTCCCCCCTGTTTACACCTGCCCCTCTTCGCCCCCACCCCCACACCCTCCCCCGCCCGGTCCTTACATAACCAGCCTCAGGGATACGGTGCCAAGTCGATCACGGGTTTTATGTCCCCTGCTGTTATGTGTGTGTGTGTGTGTGTGTGTGTGTGTGTGTGTGTGTGTGTGTGTGTGTGTGTGTGTGTGTGTGTGTGTGTGTGTGTGTGTGTGTGTGTGTGTGTGTGTGTCCTGTTATGTGACGCAGGGCGGTGGGAGTCTGTCTGTTTTGGCACTGCGGAGTTTGTTTGAGAGAGAGAGAGAGAGAGAGAGAGAGAGAGAGAGAGAGAGAGAGAGAGAGAGAGAGAGAGAGAGAAATAAGACTTCAAGTTCGAATACCACACGAAAAGGATAAATCATGAATATTCACATAAAAAACTGATTGACTGATTGATTGATTGAGTGAGTGAGTGAGTGAGACTAGGAATGAGTGAATAATTGATTGATTGATACTGGATTGAGGCTAAATTGGGTTATAGTTAGAATAGGATCTTCACTCATCTCAGCACCCAAACCACCCGGTGCAGGAGAAAGAAGCCTTCGTGTGGTGGCACTGATATAAAGGAGCTGTTCCTCTGCCAGGCTATGCAAACGCCCCTCGCCTCCGTCCCAATCCCCTGCAAAGAGGATGGTGAGTTGAAGGGGGCGGGGAAACGTGTGCCTGCTACTACCGCCTTCACTACCACTACTACTACTACTGCTACTACTACTACTACTACTACTACCACCACCTCTACTTCTACCCAACCATCGTTCCTTTGATCCCCAACTACGCAGCGAAGCATCGTAAATTGAATAGCTAGCCGCCTTTGACGATAGGTTATTTAGTTGGGTTATTTGGGGGTAGATTAGATTATACATTAGACTGAGGACAGTGTATAACCAACGCTCTTCATCGTCCACACACCAACACAGTTCCTTATTTAGATGTCGCCTTCACGTGGTGGCACCGATATAACCAGGTCGCCCATCTGTCTGGTTATACGAACGTCCCTCAACTACTTCCCCATCCCCCAAAAGGAGAATGGTAAATTGCAGATCAACGATTCAAATGATCCTGGGGTTGCACACACTACTACTACTACTACTACTACTACTATTACTACTAGAAGAAACTGGATTAAATTTGATTCAATATAGACGGTCTCTACCACGACGCATCCTCCACCTTCTTCACCCTTGACATTTACAGCAGCGATTCACGTGTCTAACCTGAGCGCAACGCCGTCTAGAAACCGGTTTATTCTCTCGGGCTTACTTCGGATTAGACTGGAATTGGTTAGTGTATTGACTGTTTTTACCTCTAGTCATCTCTCTCTCTCTCTCTCTCTCTCTCTCTCTCTCTCTCTCTCTCTCTCGCTGTATTATATTTTGGTTACATATCGTCTTCACCCGAAATCCATCCATCCATCCGTCCATCCAACCATCCATTAATTTATTAGTCCAATCATCCATCCATCCAGCCATCTATTCGTTCATCCAACTATCCATCCGTTCAACCATCCATGCATCTACCTATTCATTCATCCAACTATCCATCCGTTCATCCATCCATCCATCCGTTCAACCATCTATCCATCCATCTACCCATCATTCAGTCCATCCATCCATCCATCCATCTATCCATCATTCAGTCCATCCATCCATCCAACCATCCATCCAACCATCCACTCATCCAACCATCCAACCATCCATCCATCCACTCATCCAACCACCCATCTGTCCAACCATCCATCCACCCATCCATCCAACCATCCATCCGTCCATCCACTCATCCAACCATCCATCCATCAATCCATCCATCCTCGCCTTTGACACCTGCAGCTACACGTGCATAACACCTAGAAATGCGTTACGTAATTCATCTCACATTGGCTCATATGATTCTGACAGTTCACATCCCGAATTCGACCTCCTATCCTCTGACATTTCCAACTTATGTGCGATTAGATGACGTTAGATGGCATTAGAAGGTATTAGATGGCATTAGATAGCGTTAGATTAGATAATATTCAGTACTGACGGTTCGCACCCCTGATCCATGCTTCCTGACCTCTAATATTTGTCTTTGTCTTACGTTTGACACCCTCTAATGGCTTGTATGGGAAAACAACAACGACAACAACAACAACAACAACATACCCTCCCTCTCTTCCCCCCTCCTCTGCCAGCCATCTAGTCTCTGGAAAACCCCACACACAATGACACACACGCACACACACACACCTCAACCCCTCTCTCTCTCTCTCTGTCTCTCTCTCTCTCTCTCACCGCTGCGCAGGGGTGGAAGTGGAGCAAGAGGCGCGTGTGGAGGAGCCAGCAGGGAGATTGAGCAGCAAAACGAGGGACTGGTTTAATCTCGATCTTTCTTCTTAGGCCCAAAGCTGAATCATGTACCCCTGAGCCAGAATTTTAAGACCTTTACTAATATCCAGTTCTGTCTTCATCTGAGGGAACTGGCCCACTCACAGACCTTAAAGACTGAGTTCGTGGCTGCGTGGGATTCGACGAGGCTTAGGTGTGGCGTGGGAATGAGTCTCCTTGGTTACTAGTTGGGAATAATCGACTCTGGCTACACCTGGCCATCAACGGAGATAAATGGGGATACCTGGAGATCTTCGGCAGGTGAGGCTAGTGATTATGTTGCTATATTTGGGTTTGTTTGTAGTACACGCAGAACTGACACATATTAAAGACAGATAGACAGATAGATAGATGGATAGACAGAAAGGTAAATAGATAGATAGATAGGTACTGTAGGTAGGTAGGTAGGCAGACAGACAAATAGACAGAGAGATAGAGGTAGACTGATCAATAACCCGGATCATTTTGCGCGCGCTGGAGTACCCTAAGCTTCCCTTCTGTAGTTCTTTCACCTTAACCTGGCCCAGATTTGCGTCTTTTTGCAGCTTATTTCACCTTACTGGAATGAAAGAAAAAAAAATATTACAGCTCTCCATTTCCATAGCTCTTCTTCGTGACTAGCAGCATAATCTTTTTTTAATCTATTGCTACAGTTAAGCATACGTATGTGACGGGGAGCAATTGTAGGCCAGGTTAGAGTGAAAAGAGTGTAGCATTTTTCAGTGGTGGTGGAGATGGACGCCTTCAGGTGGTGACACGGTTATAACCAGGCGACTGTACTGCCTGGTTATACGAACAACAGCTACTACTACTACTACTACTACTACTACTACCACCACCACTACTACTACTACTACCACTACTACTACTACTACTACTACTACTACTACTACTACTACTACCACCACCACTACTACTACTGCTACTACCACTACTACTACTGCTACTACTACTACTACTACTACTACAAGCACATTTCAGTGGCATTAACTATGGGCGCAATTACGTAATGATGCGCAGTTGTATACACTAATATCACGAATTGCGCTGAAAAAAGTGGGGAATCCCTGCAGGAAAACCCCCTAGAGAGAGAGAGAGAGAGAGAGAGAGTAGGGATAACTGCGTTTCAGAACCATCTAGGACTCTCCACACCCTTCCCCTCCCCTCACCTCTCCCCTTCTCCCTCATTCCCTCTCCCTCTCCCCTTTCGTCCCCTCACCTCCCCTCTCCTTTTTTCTCACGTCGCATTTCCCCCCTCACCTCTTCCCTCACCTCCTCTCTCACCTCTTACATCATCATTCCTCTCCTCTCCTCGCGTCCTACCTCCCCTTACCTCCTCTTCCCTCACCTCACCTCTACCCTCACACCATTTCACACTCCCCTCACCTGCCCTCATCTCTCGCTACACCTCACCTCACCTCTCCCCTCACTTTCCCCTCTCCCCTCACTTTCTCTCTCCTCTCACCCCTCCCCTCTCCCATCACCCTTCCTCTCCCACATGACAAGGCAATTATAAACAGTACCAAAAAAAAAAAAAGTTAATTCCTTTTTTCCATTTTCCTTTTTTCCCAAATCCTGTTACGACTATGAACAGTACTAAGAGGTGGAGGATGTTGATGGCTTTTTCCGACCACTGTGTTTTCCTTTTTCCTATTTTGGACTCATGGGAAAATGGGGAGTATCAGGAAAGAAGAGAGAGGGTGTGTGATTTTCCCTGCTTATGTGTTTTCCCTTTTCACAGTCTTGGATTCCAGGTATGTAAACAATGGTAAGAAATCAAGGAGACTGATTGCTATCCTTGTCTTTTTATTTATTTTTCCCATTACCTATTTGTGGATCATAGAAATACTAACGGCACTGAAAAAACAGACGTTGATTTTTCTTCTGTAGTTTCCTGTTTGTCCCTCTAAAACCTATGAACACTAACAATCGTACCAAAATAAATGTTGAATTATTTTTCCTACTTCATTGCTCTCTAAATATGAAACTACTAAAAAAAAATGGATATATAGTTGGCACCATATACACCTGGGGCAGCCGCAAGGTGTAGCAGAGGTGTAGAATTTGGTACACCTGACACCTGCTCTTTCCTACTCTTGTGTTTCCTCCTTCCTCGTGTCTCTTTCCTGTTACTATGAAAGATATTGGGAAATCCTATAGGCTGACATTTGCCTTACATTTTCTTTTTCCCCTATCAGTTTTCCTGTTCTTGGATCGTGCCCACCGTTCTGAAATTAAGGAAAATGGTGGTGGTGGTGGTGGTGGTGGTGGTGGTGGTGGTGGTGATGGTTGTGGTGGTGGTGATGATGATGATGATGATGATGATGATGATGATGATGATGATGATGATGATGATGATGGGGTCGAGGTAAGGGTAGGAGAGGGGAAAATATGAGTGGAGACAGGAGGGGAGGGGAGGGGAGGGGAGAAGAGAAGTTGAGAAAAAGAGTTGAGGGGAGGGAACCGGGTCACGAGAGGAGGGAGAAAAGAAAGGGTGGGGAGGGAATGGAGAGGGAAGGGAGAAGAAATGACGGGAAAGAAGGGGAGGGAAGGGGAGTGGAGGGGAGAGAATTTATGTGAAACGGGGAGGGATAGGGGGAGGGAGGATGCAAGGACGGAGACTAGGGTAAAAAATATATAATTAAATGACTAGAAAGGTGGGTGAGAGAGAGAGAGAGAGAGAGAGAGAGGGGGGGGGAAGAAGGAAAGGATGATACTGATGGGCATTTGAAGGAAGGGAGGGAAAGTAGAGATTATGAAGGTTGGAAGGGAGTGAAGGAGGGCAGAAGGGAAAAGGTGTACGGGAGGGAGGGAGGGAGGGAAGGAGCTAGAAGGTGTATGGAAGGGAGGGAGGGAGAGAAGGAGGGAGGAGAAATGAAGAGGAAGGGAGGGAAGGAGGGATGAGAAGGGGTATGGAAGAGAAGGAGGGAGGGAACGAGAAGGGGTCTGGAGGGGAGGAAGGGGGGAAGGAGGGAGGAGAAACGGTATGGAAGGAAGGGAGTGAGGGAAGGAGGGAAAAGATGTATGGAAGGAAGAGAGCGAGAGTACAGGGGTGAGAGGGAGGGAAAGGGGGAGGGAAAGGGAATGGGAGGGAGGGAAAGGGGGAGGGAATGGGAATGGGAGGGAGGGAATGTAAGACTCTGACAATGGAGGGAGGAAGGGTGTTAGTGGGCAGCAAAAGAGGGAGACTCATGGCCAGAGAAGGGAGGGAGGGAGGGAGGGTAGGAGTTAGGGAAGGAAGGGAGAGAATATAAAGGAGTACAAAGGAGAGCAGACAGCAACAGACCTATTAATGCTTTCGAGGAGGTTATCAGATTGGTTAAAACTACGGTAACTACTGTATGGGTCAAGATAAGGGTAGAGGAGTGAGGAAGAGAAGGAGATGGAGGAAGGGAAGGGGAGGGAGGAAGAGAAGGAGAGTGAGGAAGAGAGGGGAAGACGTAACTAGTGTCGCCATGTTATCGTGGGGTCGTTCATAACCTTGGTATCATATTCGGGGACTCCCACCCCTAGACTCACCTTCACCTTCAATACAGCCAACTCTTCCCCCTTCCCTTCACCCCTGCCCCCTTCCTTTCACCCCTTCCCCCTCACCTTCACCTCTTCCCCTCACCTTCCCCCCTTCCTCCCTCATCCTCACCCCTTCCCCCACACCTTCACCCCTTTCCCTTCACCTTCACCCTCTCCCCGCCACATTCACCCCTTCCCCCACACCTTCACCCCCGTCCCCACACCTTCATTTCTTCCCCCTCAAATTCACCCCTTCCCTTTCACCTTCACCTCGTCACCTTTTCCCCTCACCTTCACCCAATCACCCTCCCCTTCACCCCTTCCCCCTCACCTTCACCCCTTCCCCCTCACCTTCACCCCTTTCCCCTCACCTTCACCCCTTCCCCCTCACCTCCACCTCTTCCCCTTACTTTCACCCCTTTCCCGTCACCTTCACCCATTCCCCCTCCCCTTCATCCCTCCCCTTCACCTTCATCCCTTCCCTCTCACCTTCACCCCTTCACCCTCACTTTCCCCTCTTTCCCCTCACCTTCACCCCTTCCTCCACACCTTCACCCCCTTCCCCACACCATCTCTTCCCCCTCACCTTCACCCCTTCCTTTACCTTCACCCCCTCCCCCTCACCTTCACCAGCCTTCCTTTAACAGCCCATCACCTTCACCTTCAGTAATATCTTCACCTTCACTACAACAAGCACTTTCACCACTCTCACCCTTCCCATCACTTTCACCGGTAACAGTATCTATTTCACCATCATCACCATCATCATAACAATCACCACTCACTATCGTCATCTCTTTCGCCATTATCATTGCCTATTTCACCATTTTCATCACTTAGCATCAGTATATCAGAAAGAGAGAGAGAGAGAGAGAGAGAGAGAGAGAGAGAGTTGAAATTCCGATGACGGGACACTGACACATTGTTGCTCAAAATATTGCAATCATATCTCGTAGTTGGCAAACATTAGACGTTTTTGGGTCGTAACGCTTCTACCTTAGAGATTTAGTCTGCACAAAGCACATCAATATCCTCTGGTATATTAATGAAACTATATAAGCACTATAAAGAGAATGTTAAGGTGTAATATGGAGAATGAATAGCTAAATAAGAGGTGTTTAGAGGGTTCCTATCTCTCTCTCTCTCTCTCTCTCTCACACACACACACAGGGAAAACATTTAAATTCCTTCACCGCTGTCTGTTGTTGCCGAAGATGGAGCAATGGCATCCCCGTAGATCGTAAATATTGAACATTCTTTATTTTGCGGCTGCTTTGGTGTCCTTGGTAACATGCAACAAAGCCTCGCATTCTCCAGCGTCTTTACGATTGAATGTATGTTGCAACCTCTGATGTGTTCTTGCAAGGAGAATCAAAAACATGGGAAAGTATGCGATCTTCTTTCTATATCCTTCCCGATAGTAGTAGTAGCAGTAGTATTAGTACATCTGTGCAGCTTCACCACCCACTAATATCGGTGCCACCACATGAAGGCGTCCCTCTCCATGACCTATAAATGAATATAACGTCCTCTCCTAAGATTTTTTTTCTTTTCATAGGAGAAAGAAAAGACATAGAAAGACATCGTACTCTTTCCTAAAGAAAAAAAAAAAAAAAAATCGTAGTTACGACGGAAAATTGATCGTTGCTAAGTCGGTTTGTGAATCCGGGCCAAGGAAAGTTACTCAAGGTGACGACAGACCCATATCGTGATGCAACGAACACACCAAACATGCGCTGAAAGTTCGCTGTCGGAGGGAGATTCACAGACATTTTTAAACAGATACAATGTCGCAAGTAGGTTTTGGTATTGTAGGGAGAATGAGGGAGATGGGAAGATGCAGCCCTCTTATTTTCCTTGTCTTTCCTACAGAAATAAAGTTAACGACAAGTGGATTCATCGTAAGACAGTTTGTGAATCCCGGGCCCTGAACTTTTGGTTGTTACTTTCTTAACCTTACGTTGCACTACCTCATCCCGCGTGGCCCCATTTCACCACACAGCGCAAGAGGGAGCATATTGTGTGGATAACATGGACTCAGATAAGCCATATCGTTCCATACATGTGGTATGGCGGAGGAGAGTCAGTCTGCTACGGTTAGACTATCCGTCAGTGAGATAAATATGGTCAGTCAAAGCTGCTAAATGTTGACATCGTGGCATCTTCCATGCGCATGCGCGAGTGAGAGTAAAGATGCTAGATATTCCTTGCGACCAATATTCTTCGACGGGAAACTCAATTATTTCTGCATCGCACGAAGTCAACGCACTACGGTAAGAGAAACAAACGTTATTTACTATACAAGTAACTGCAGATTTCAGTTAAGGATACTTTGTTTCGAAATAATAATATTTGGAGTCATGATTTGGAGGCTCAGGATGTCATGAGACTCTTCTCTCACCTCGCGTTCCAAAGTGATGACGTCATACAGCCTCCGTACCGCCAGGACGTAAACATTACGCCCACGTGATGAAGTAGTGCCCAGATGTTCCCAGGGAGTCTTAATATTGTGTAGTATCGCTCTGTGCCTGTCAGTAGCATATCATGTGACTCTATTATGTATTTGGTAATGACAGGTGTACACATATTCCATCAAAAATACACAGAATCAAGCTGTTCCCATTCCAGCAGCTGGTCGCGCGCCCGCTTTTCCTGCTGGCGCAACGAAGCAGTGAAAGGTTGTAAGTTGACACCAAAACAGTCAGTAGTAAGCTGGACGCGGTGAGAAGAGGACGGGTTGCCGAACGTTTTCCTCGCCCCGTGTCAATGTGAATACCCCCATATGGAGTATTTGTACGAGTTATTTGTCGGCGGGAATTGTAGTCGGGTGTTACTGTTGGCCCTACGATATCCGTGCAAGTGACTATACAGTGAGTTTGATAACTATACCGTCACGATGTTGATGCAGAGAATGCTCAATGTCTTTACCCAGAATTCAAACCTCCCGCTCCCAGTTGACAGATCCAAGCCCAAACCAGTCCTTAATGGTAAGTACATATGTTCAGTAGTGTAGCAGATAGTCTAAGTTTTATCATAAGCCACTGATAACGTCCAAACTCTGAAGGGAATAAGAACGGGGCGAGATTTTGGTGGCTGTGAGCGCGTCTGGAGGAAGTAACGGCAACTCCCCGCCAACGTACTGTTCCCCCTGCTACTATTGGCCTCGATGTACTCTTTCTTCTAGGATAAGAGCACATCCTTCCACGCAAACCATCCTCCATTTCCCCTCCTGGTCCATAAAATATGCCTCCAAGGACGGTGGTATTTACGTTCAACATAAGTAGGCCGTTACTCCCCCTCCAAGGCCACAGACCCGAGTATGGTGGCGTCACTCAACTCCACTCCTCCCCCTCCAACCCGCCTGCCTGCCTTTAGAGATTCACGAAAAGACTTACGATTAATTCTCTGTCGTAACTTAAGACGTGGTTGTTGTCATCAGGGAGAGGAGAGTGCAGGATCTCCTCGTGTCTCTCGCTCCTCCTACAAAAACGAAGTTACGATGGGGAATCACGTGTAAATATTTTTGTGAATACCTCTCAGAGTCCGGATTCACCAGCTCCTTGTAACTCACATTAATTTTCGTATGAAGAACGAGAGATGTTAAGAATCACCACTCTTGTACATCCTGCAAGAATGAGCTATGACAGATTTGCTTTTAAGTCCGTCTGTGTATTCCAGCGTACGAGGAAGTGGCAGGGGAGTGTCAGTGTAGACATAATCAATTACTCTCACTAAGTCCTCGGTAGCAGCACGTATGTTTCATGTGAGGTAGGTTATTTGGTGGGTAAGGAGTAAGGGGACAACATTGATTCTCATCATTCGGGTTAGGAGGTCATGTGTTAAAGCTTTATACGCCTCAAGTCATTGATTTCTGCCTTAAATAAATCCCATCTGGGTCTGGCGTACTGCTGGATATGGTACGTTTGTGCTTACTAAGAATTTACGATAAGAATGGATAGACCGCGAATGTAATGGTACCTTGGTGTATGGCTAATCTTGAAAAAGTACGAAGCTCGAAAGTTGAGGTGAAGTACTGTACAAGACTAAAGGAAGTCTCACTGAAGCTGTGTATTGACGTAAACCAGAAGGCACAACAGGATACCAAAGTCCCGCCTGCTTCCGTTACAAGTGTTATATTACACTGCAGTGCTTGTAAGGTATAACACGATACCCAAGTCCTTCCGGAATGCTAACGTTACAAAGTGGTATATCGCACGAAAACGTATTTTACGGTATAGCACTGTAGGAAGCCGCCTGCTAACGTTACGATTATTTTACGAAGAGGCTCTTGTATAAGACGCAACATAAATCCTGCTTACTAATGTTACAGAAGTGTTATATTACAGTGAAATATTTGTAAGTTAGAACTACAGGAAGTTTGTATCATGTCTTCCATTTAATCAACGGACATCGCAGTGTTTTGGAAAGCACTGCGCAACGCGTTAGCAAGACCCCAGATTTTTTTTTTTTTTTTTTTTTCCAGTAACATTTGGTACGAGATAAATGGTTTTCATTAAATTTCGCCGTCCCATTGTTGTGTTCACTATTTTTAAGATGTGTGAAGCTGGGCAACAAGGAATTCTTGTTGTTTGAGACAACTGCGGTTCTTTCACATTGACTTAGCCCAGATTTCCGTCTTATTGCAGCTTTTTTCACGTAGCAGAAAGACAGAATAAGAAAGCGCAGCGATTTCTTATCCTCAAAATAGCACTACTTCATGACTGTAGTGCCTGTGTTCAAGTGTTAATCCCTTGTCACAGTTCAGCAGTCAAGATGGAGAGATAGCAGTTTTAGGACAAGTAAGAAGTTTAAAACACGTGCTTGAGAAACAACCATGTGTAGCCTTGTTCCTTTTTTTCTGGATTGTAACTAACCCACTTCCACATCCAGAAGCGGAAATGTATAATTTTCATTTTTGTTGGTACATTTAGATTTATTCAGTTTATGGGAGCATTTTAGCAGCGAAAGAGTTATTGAAGGCTGTATCTAACCCCTCGAGTTCGGGAAAGTTTCTATATGAGCTGAAGGAAATCGTCTGCAGATAGCGAGAATACGATACGAACGATACCAAAGAGATGCCATTAACACAGCAGATGAAGGTAAAGATGCAAACACGCCTCGGTGCAGGATTTGGGTCAATTGGTTCGGAGCTTACGTGTGTGTGTGTGTGTGTGTGTTCCTTCCCTTCCCCAATCCTCCACTCCCCATCCCCCAACATCTGTTTTGGAAAGTCTGTTTACTCCACACAATTTGCAGTCTCATGGGACAACACTTCCTTGAGTATGTCTGTGTGTGTGTGTGTGTGTGTGTGTGTGTGTGTGTGTGTGTGTGTGTCAGCACTCAAGGTTAGTTGGGTGGTAAGAAAATGAATGTTGCTTGGTTTGGTCGGGGGAAGGAAGTGAATGTTGCATGGTTGCTTGGTTGGGAGGAATGAAAATGAATGTTACCTTGTTGGCTGGGGGAAAGGGAGTATATGTAGCCTCCTTGCTTGTTGGGAAAAGATATTAATGTTTGCTTGGAAATGGGAGGAAAAGAAATTAATGTTTGCTTGGAAACTGGGAGGGAAAGAAATTAATATTGATCGCTGGGTAAGAAGGGAAAGTATGTTGGTTAGATAGGCACCAATAATGGCATACCAAAGGGAGATCATTTGTAACCCTCCACTTCAACAGATGCATTCCAATATGAGTCAAAATTCGTTTGTTGGTAGGAATACAGGGATAAATTTCGTCTCCTGGCGGCAATATTGAGTTAATTAAGATCGAATGGCACAAAAAGGGCCCAGGCATGCTCTTATTTCCGTGTTTGTTATGCTAATTTTACAACCCGGTTATTCACTTCCTGTACTAGGATGACATAGAGCCGTTTTCTGGTTGGCATAACTTCCTAACAACTCATCATTGGCGATTTAATTTGCTTTTTTTTTTTTTTTTTATCTTGATCCTTTCGTGGACATAGTAGCTATGTTATATTACGTTTTTAAATATCGGCATAATTTCCATCAGTATCATACGGTATAAGAGACTTTTGGTTATTTCACCTTAATTCTTTATTGTGAAGAATAAATCTCTATAAAAGGGGTGTTAAGAAATCTCAGTAGTCCATTAGAATACAACCCTTTAAATGAACGCGAATACGCCCACAGTTCTAATATACGTTCCTCTTTATTTTGACGTCATTCGCTTCCTTTTGAATGGACCTCTCTCTCTCTCTCTCTCTCTCTCTCTGAAAATTAACCTTGCATTTCAAAACCTCGGTGAAATAATCTCAAGGTGTGCTAATTAGAATATATAGGTCACTTAATGGGAGGAGGGTGAGGAATGGGGGAGGGAGGTCACAGCGTCTCCCCTCCTCACATCTCAGTCTGTAAGTTGGATTTTTCGTAGCACCTCTTACTCTGGGGTTTGTTCAGCGTTATTATCTTCATATCCTCATATAAGCCTATGTTGCTGAGGTAAACTGTGTCGATAGAAAAATATAAATACCAGACAAGTGAATATCGGTGTACTAAGTTTAATAAATCGCAAAGGAAGATAAGTTACGATCCAAAATTTACAATACGACCCTTACGGCTATAGTAGTTATATGGCTAATTGACCTTTGTGTAGTTCAAAAGTGTAAGGCTATTATGACTAAAGGAAATTGATACTGATGTACGGTAGCTAACATATTTTGTTCATGGTTAAAGTTGTAAAATGAGGTGAACATACTTTCGCTGTTGTCTTCTTTGATTCAGCGCCTACAGAATGTTATTGAGATGATTTTATTAACCCCTACAGTGCAATTGACGGACGATTATATTAAGCTTTAGGGAGAGACCTCGTAGTGAAGGGGGGAAAGGGTCTAAAGCAATTTTCATCGACGTTAGGACTCACTTTCCACAGACTCTTGGATATCACGAGGCCCACAACGTAAACATGATTCTCTGTGTTATTGCGTCGTGATTAAGGTCGTAAAAATGCACTTCCTTCCGTCTTGCTGGCCTACGTCCCAGCTTCCGTCAACACTGGTACCTATAGAATGAATGTAAACAAGCGGTGTTTCGTTTGTTATTTAACTACAGCTTTGAGAATGAATATAAACACTGAATTCACGTCGATTTGTATTTTGTTTTATTGGGATGTTACTCAAGTTCTCTCTCTCTCTCTCTCTCTCTCTCTCTCTCTCTCTCTCTCTCTCTCCCTCCACATACTATCTCACCTACCACTACATCTCTCGCTTCTCCACACACCTAACTTTCACCTCTGCATATCTTCCTCACATGTCTTACACCACATCACACCTGACTCCCCTCCTCACACCTGTCGCACCCTTCCATACCTGTTTATTTCTTTCTCACACGTAACTTTCACCTCCAGTTATGTACCTCACCCTCTTCCCCCCACACACCTGTCTCGCACCAGTCACACCTGATTCATCTCCCATCACAGCTGTGTCACCACGCTTAACACCTTGCATCCCCTCAAATGTTTTGCCTCTCATCACAACTAACTCTACCTCCACAAACCCTGCTCACCTGATCCCCACACTTATGTCGCAGTTAAGTCTCTCCCTACATCTGTTTCACCTCCCCTCACACCTGTCTCACCTTTCCACACCTGTCCCGACTCTTCTCACAGTTAACTTTCACCTCCACATGCCTCTTGCCTGTCTTGCACCACAACACACTATCTCCCTTCTCTCACACCTGTTTTGCCACTTCACATCTGCTCTTACCTCTCGCCACAGCTGTCTCACCACCTTCCACACCTACCATCACCTCCCCACACCTACCTCTTTAAATGCTGCGGTACTAGCTACACCTCGATTTCGTTTCACATGTTTTAATGTCATTTCACATCTTACCTGTATAATCGTCTTGAAACACACACACACACACACACACACACACACACACACACACACACACACACACACACACACACAGACCTCCCCCACTTCCTCGCAGTACCTAACTCCTCCCCCTCCCGGAAAAGCTGTTGACCTGGATAGAATGATTGGGGCAATTTAGCAGGCCTCGGGAACACAGGTGAGGCAGCTGTACTATCCATGAGCCAGATGAAGTACCATACTGTACCTGGGGTATTTGGCTGGGTACAGGTGCGAGCAAAAGTTAGTCGACGGTACTGGGTCAACACTCTACGCCGTTCCATATTTTTCATTCCTCCCCACACGAGAGTATACTTCCTTCTCATACTCTTCCCGTCTATTGCCTTCCGTATTTCTCATTCCGCCCCAAACGAGAGAGAGCCTCCTTCCTTCACATCCTGTTTGTCTCCTGCCTTTCATACTTGGCATTCTTTCCCACACAACAGAGAGTATCCTTCCGTCTCATACTCTCTTGTTGCGTGCTTCATATTGCTATCACATGAAAACAGTTCTTGCCACACCTTTCATTTCCAGTGCCGGGGAAGAATTGTTGGTGAATTTTTGCAGCTGGCGTTACTATCGGGCTTCTCTTCCTTATTCCAGCACATTTGTATAATAATGGTTTCCTCTCGAATGAATCATATATATAAAAGAGAAATATCTGTTGGCAGAGGAACATACGGTACCAAGCCTCTCTCAACGTGATAATATTAGCCGACAGAGGAAGGTGTGAAGTAATTGAGGTGAAAGTGGGAGAACTTTTGTCCTTGATTTTGCCATCTCTAAACCATTTGTCTGCCGAATTGTACACCGAGGGATAAAAGTTTGCTGCCATTCCACTGTCTCTGCTTAACACTTAAGGCATGTCCCCTCACTCTTTGCACATTACACTTCAGTCTCCCGTCGTAGCTTCTGTTATTGGCACAAATTATATTGATTTCAAAACGGTGAAAATAGCATAAACGAGATTCTTCGTGTATAATGCAAAAAATAAATCGTTAAAGAACAGGCACTACGAAGCACAGTGCCACCCAGAACACCACACAAATATTCATTCTGATTTGTTGTGAAGTGTGGCAGCTGTGAGTGAAGACGAAAAGTGTGAACAAGGAATCCTAGACATAATCTCAGCTCAGGAGTGTACCGTAGCTGTGTTAATATGGCTGCCTTCCTAACACGGCTATTAGACTACTTTTGAGACAGACCATAAGCAAAAACTAGCTCATATATTTATAGGTCCCGCCGCTGCATGACGTAGTGTTGCAGGTTTGACTTCCTGGACAGTATTTTTTTTTTTTTTTTTTTTTTTTTTTTTTATAAGCTACAGTGTATTTAACCTCGCTAGTTCGAAGACCCTAAAGGTAAATAAAATCCCTGGGTAGAAGAGAGTGAAATTTAGGTCACCGTATTGAAAGGGCGGAGGGTGTTTGAGTACTTTCTCTTTTACATTCTCTCTCTCTCTCTCTCTCTCTCTCTCTCGGGTACACGCGTCTTACAAACTGGTGCACCTTCGTATTATTACACACACACACACACACACACACACACACACACACACACACACACACACACACACACACACACACACACACACTAATATTTCCTTCCTCTTATACGTGTAGCCTACTCCTGTAATATACCGATATAAAGCTAGGGTACAAACGTCTTAAGTACGGTAGCTACATATCCTCAAATTCTCACACACATAATTACCATCGCATAGAGTACCTTTATTATTGTTGCTGTTCTTATTATTATTATTATTATTATTATTATTAACTAGCACTATTATCATCATCAGCGTCATCAGCTTGGGTAAGGCGTCTGGTAGTGAAAGGGTTAACTGACTTCGTTTCTGTCCACACGCCGGAAGGTAATAATACAGCCGGGGACAAAAAGTTCGCCAGTTATTTCACTTCCTCTCATTTCCTTCTGCTAGCTAATAGGCTATGCCTGAGCTGGGAGAGGATTAGCATGCGTCTCTGTTCGTAGATGATTCTTACAGATATAATGCGTCAGGGAGGAGGTGACAGACATGCCCAAAGTGTGAAGTAGACGCAGGGGAACATAACACGAACTTCTGACCCCTACTGTATTGGACCCGTTCTTGGACTTCAGCCAGCTAAAGTTTAGACTCTATTCCTGGACTGAGGACTTTTGTTTGGTGTAGAGTGACTTAAAAACAGATGTACAGACGGAAAAATAAGTGTCTTCCATGAGTTTGATGAATACATGGCGGAAAAATCGAAATCTTCTGAAACGTACGGTAGCTATTAGTTGATATGGGATTTTCATTACATTTTGCCAGTTGTAATTTTTCTTCAGACAGAACTAGAAGAATAAGTTATAGTGGAGGAGATGTAAGGTATATTTTATCTTCATGGTGAGGAAAGACGGAGAAGAGGCGATAAAATTAGGCTGGAAGGGTGCAAGTTGTTAGATTTCATGCGTAATGGAATTTAATGTTGATTAGATTAAGTGTGGAAAGGCACAGGTTAGTTAGGAATGGAAAGGAATACAGAATAGGGATAGAGACTTTGCTAGATTAGGTTTGATTAGTTATGTTAGGTAGGAAAAGGAATATAAGCCTAGGTCAGTTGAGGTTAGATACTGATAGAGGTGTAAGCTGTTAGATGTAGAAAACGATATAGGGTAGAGTAGATTACCTGTGGAAAGGAGATTATGTTTGGTGTGGAAAGTGGATTCAGTTAGATTACATGTGGAAAGGGATGTGGAGCTTAGGCTATAAAAACGATGATTACAGAGGTTCCATTTTGTAATCAAGGGATGTGGCAACGTGTGTGGAGAGAGGGATATGTGTGGTATGTCAGACGGGGTTAGGTTGGATAGGGTTCGGAGGGGGACATTTACTGAAGAGCGCAAGTCTCCTGTTGTAATCAGGTTATGGAGCAACTGTGTGTGTGTGTGTGTGTGTGTGTGTGTGTGTGTGTGTGTGTGTGTTTGAGAGAGAGAGAGAGAGAATTAAAGTACGCCTGCTTGTATTTTCCCTGACTGGAAGGGGACGGAGGGAACCAGGCTGGGGTAGAGAGAGAGAGAGAGAGAGGATCGATATCTCTGGCGCAGTTGGCCGTGGGGACATGACCAACTCTCCATTATGCAGCCGTAGGATTCGAGGTGCCATAGGAAGCTCCGTAGCACCTTCTTTTAAGCAGTTTAGTTTCCTTAGTGCACGTTTTCTTCCAAGTGTGTGTTAATTATATCTTTTATTATCGACACAGTTTGCATCAGTAACAAGAGGATTACTAAAGTGTTATGTAGAATAACTCGCTAAGGGAAATGTGTTACGGAGCTCCCACGTCACCCGTAAATTTATAAGCAGCACAAGAACTGGATGGGCGAATGGAGGGTAACTGCTTTCAAAAATCGTCTGGAGGTAGGAAGAAAAATAAACCTTCGAAAACATCCGTCAACACGTTCCCAGCCTCCCCCAGTGGAGGATGGTGGACTGCAGGCAAAGGGCAGCGGCATCCCGTAGTCCACCGGGTTCGCGTTGAGATGACCCTGTGACCTCAACACCAGCAGTACGCACTCCGGTAGCTGAAGAAGAAAACCGTGTAGCCGTAGAGGGAATAATGAGGTTGTAGTGAAGTAATTAAGGTGAGGTGCGTAGTGCGGACCGCAGGAGGGAGGGGAGACTAGCCTAGCTGTGGCAGGCTCTCATGTGGGTCACTTCCTCCCGCTCCTCACACCAGGGCACAGGATGGCTGGGAGAGAGAGAGAGAGAGAGAGAGAGGCGTGGAGTGGGGTGTAGGGGACGGTGGAGGGAGGGAAGGGGGCTGTAGGGGACGGAAAGAGAGAGAAAGAGTCAGGGGACAGGTACCATGCGGAAGGAGGGGTACACACACACACACACACACACGCACACACACACACACACACACACACACACACACACACACACACACACACACACCTATTGATCCTTGAAGAGACACAGGCGCAAAAAAAAAAGGAAAAAGAAAAAACGTGTGTGGGGGGGGGGGACGTGAGCAAACATCAAACATACTTCCGTTCCAGGCTGTTTTTAGCGAAGTGGGATTTTAGCATCTTGAGAAAAATGGATCTCTCCTAAGCTGAGTAAAGCTGAATGGAGGTTGCGAAAACGAAAGAAAAAAAAAGTATATTGGAAGGATGAAAAAAGCAGTGAGACTAAGAAAAAAAGACAGTCCTTTTCCCTTCCCCCTTTCGCCTCCTTGTCATGTTTTTTCCCCTCTGCAGTTTCCTGTTCTCCTCTCCTCTCCCCTCCTCTCCTTCCCTTCCCCCCTTCTCCCCACCGTTTGCTTTTCCTCCTTCACTATTCCCCCCACCGCCACCTCTTTCCTCCCCCACCCATTCGCAGCCGGAAGATAAAAAAAAAAAAAAAAAAGAATCCCCCATCCGGTAGGAGAGATAACAGAAGCTTTACAGGAAATGCAAGAGAAAAATAAACACATTTGGTGTCTAATCTGAAAGGAAGATGAACTACAGTAAGGTGTGATCTTTGCCTACGTATCGCTGTTATTCATCTTTGCCATACGTAAAGAAGTTAAGAAAATACGAGAGAGAGAGAGAGAGAGAGAGAGAGAGAGAGAGAGAGAGGACGCATTTTATTTTACTTCTGTCATCTGGAGAGGTTGATGTAGCCTACCTTACCCTTCAGTACGAGTGACAAGAGTAATCTGAAATAAGACGTCACTTTAGTTAGAGATTAAACCACTTCATTCCAAGAGCGTCATTTTTATATACCGGGATCATTCTTGCTGCTTCCAAACGACGGAATTAATGTTTGGAAAGACCCCCCCCCCCGTTTTGAATGGATTAATGAAGGCCAATAGCAGCTTCTCAATGTTTAAGACTCTTACACTGACCTATTTCTGTATCATGTTATTATTTACTTGAGTTTGGTCTACCTGGTTATTAACAGGTAAGGTTCAAGTACCTATGCCTCACTTTAACCAATATTTGTGTGTGTGTGTGTGTGTGTGTGTGTGTTTAGGTTTGCCTGTCTTTAATGTTTTTTCCAATATGGAGACTAGAACTTGAAATGTAGTTTGTGTGAGAGTGGGGGGGAGTAGTGAAGGGAAGAACTGCAGGCTACTGAGGGAAGGTGGGGAGGCAAATGGAGTGGGGGGGGGGTGGAGGGAAGTAGTGGTGGTGGGAGAGAAGTAGGAGTGAAAGTTAAATCAGGTGGAAGTGAGGGTGGATGGGGGCGGATGGGGGGACTGGAGAGAAAATAACGTATGTGGATGAAGGCTAAGTATATCTGTGTGGATGATGTTTATGTATGTCGGGGTTACGTGTGTGTGTGTGGGTGGGTGTAGGTGGGTGGGCGGGTGTGGGTGTGGGTGAAGGCTGCGTAATGGATTGGAAGTGGAGGCAAGGTGGACTGGGGAGACTGATTATTGCATGAGTTGACAGATTGAGCTGTAGGAGTGTAGAGGGGATGGGAGGGAAGGGTGGAGGGATAGAGCCCGGGAGAGTGAAGTGGACTCTAGACGATGTGGGTAGAGTTATGGAAGGGACAGTGAAAGGGTGGAATGATGGACTGGAAGATGTGGACCTGGAGAGGAAAGTTGGCAAAAGAAGAGGGAGGAAAAGAGAGGAGGACAGGGGTAAGATGGAAGGAAGAATGAAGAGAGCGAAAGAGGAGAAATGGGAGGAAGGAAGAAAAGAGTGACAGGAGGAAAGTAGAGAAGGGAGGGGAGAGGAAAGGGAGGACTGGAGCCCTGGGGGGGATGGGGAGAGGGGAAGAGGGCCTCGGGAAACTGGGTCAGCAGGGTCCCCTTCCCTTCCCCCTCTCCCTCCCTCCTTCCCGACCCAGTCCTGGATGGTGGAGTTAGGTCAGGCTAGGTTACTTTGCATCCTTCCATCGTTCCCCCTTCCCTTCCCTTCCCTTCCTTCCTTCCTTCCTTCCTTCCCTTCCTTCCTTCCTGCCTTCCCAATCCAGTCCTGGATAGTGGAGTTGGGTCAGGCTAGGTTGCTTTGCATCCTTCAGTCCTCCCTCCCTCTCTCCCTTTTTTCATCCTTCCCTCTTCAGCCTGTAGATTGCAGGTAAGATTAGATTAGGTTAGTGTGGCATCTAGGTTGTTATGATAAACTGGAGTAGCTCAGGTTTGTTAAACCAGTTTGTATCCTCATTCTGTTGTAGTTTATGCTGTGCTGCGACAGTTTTTGTCCTGACTCAGAGAGAGGGAGAGAGAGAGAGACAGTAACCCAAATTGCATCTCGCGCGGTGAACTGAAAATATCCGGAACCTGATTAGGATTTATAGGCTGCCCTCCTTACGCACCTGTGGATAAAGGCCTGTAATTCCATCAGGTAGGGAGACCCCCCGACACCTCTCCCTGGTTGCCAATTTAAATCAGCATTTGACACACTAATTATCTGTATCTCTCTCTCTCTGTTGTTATACGCCTTAATCCCATAAGGGGTAGCCTCCACGTCGCTCTGTCCTTTGCCATTTGGTTGCCCTCCCTCTAACCCCACCCCTCCTCATAACTCTCCACTCCACCCCCCATCTCATCCTTGTTCGCCCCTCCACATCTCTTACATACACATCTAGTCTATCTCTCATCGTTCATCTGTCTGTGGGCTCTATTACTGAAACTGGGAGCGGGATGGTGTGAACGATAGCCTACTCTTTTCATGTTAACTTGGCCTAAAGTTGCCATCTCCAGGTTTTAATAAGCATAGCCTATGACAAAGAGACTATTTGTGTGTGGGTTGTATTATTGAAACCTGGGGACGCGAAGGTGTGGACGAGTTGCAAGTTTCCGATGATAAAATATAAAACACTTTTGATAGAACGTGCCTGATCGTCATGTGCTGTTATCGTACTGAAGAGGCGAAATGCGGAAGTATGTGTGTGGCCGGGGGAGGGGGGGGTAGATGGAAAATTCCCCTTCCTTGGCCTTCCTAGTATTTGTTTAGGACGTAGCGCCCCCACCTCCATACCCTCCCCATACCTCTCCTCACTTCCCCTCTCTTCTCCCCTTCCATTTCCTCCCTTTTCCTTCCCTCTCCCCTCCTTTCCTTGTAACTGCTTAGGTTGCAATACAACATCCCTGTTCACCTCCCCCTTCCCTATCCCTATACCCCTCTCCACATCCCCCTTCCCTATCGAACCCCCCCATCCCCCACTTAAGGTACAGGCTAACTCAGAATCTTGGACACAGAGGTGGAGAGGGGAGAGAGTTTTCGTGGAACTTCCTTTATCCCTTGATTCATGTCCCACAAGAGGTCAAACAACTGTTCCTTTTGATGTTTCATTCCCCACGAGTAGGGTACACGAGAAAGAAAGTTAGGGAGGTGGTGATAGTGACTGTGATGATGATAATGATGGTGAAAAGGAAAATTACGATGATGATAAGCAGAAGAGGTGAAATATTAGGGCAGAGAAACATGCCAAGCCTCTCTCTGCTTAAAAATATTAGCCAGCAGTGGAAAATGAGAAGTAGGAGAGGTGAAAATCAGTAGGCAGACTTTTGGCTCCGATTGTACCATTACACTAATAGTTTCTCTCTTAATTTTAATAAAGAGTAAAAGCGTACATTAAATTCCCTAATTAGGTTAACAGCTCTCTATGGTAATTGAGCGTCCACTGAGAATTAGCGTAATAGGGTTGGGAAAGTGATACTAAAAATGATATTGGAACGAGGACGATGAGGATGGAAATAGGGTTAGAATGATGAATATTTAAATGCTGATCGTTATGATGATGATGATGATGATGATGCAAGCAGGTTTCAGTGGTGATGTAAATAAGCTAATGTAGGATAATTATTTAAAAAAAAAAATTGGATGATATTAATGATAATGCTGATAGGGTTAGAATGATAGTGATAAGGAATAGTAGTAGTAGGATGATGATGATGATGAAGCCCTGTTGCATGAGAGGGTAGGGTTGCATGGACTGACTAGGGGATGGGGGGTTAGAGAGGGTTAGGGGGGGGGGACCGGCAGAGCTTAAAAGTAGGCCACCACCAACCCCATCAGCTGATTCCCACCACGGCCTCGACTGCTGGATATTGCGTCGTAGGGTGGAGAGTGTGTGGGTGCATGAGAGAGAGAGAGAGAGAGAAATTTGGAGAAAGGAAGGAGAGGGCAGATGTATGAAAGAGTTGGGAGGAGGAGGCAGAATGGAAGGAGAGGGAAGGAAGAGGAGGAAGATATAGAAGGAAGGAGAGGAAGATTGGTGCATAGGGAGGTAAGGAAAGAGAGTGGAGATGAAAGAAGGCAGGAAGAGAGGAAAGGAGTGGGGAAGAAGAGAGTATAAGGAGAGACAGAAGAAGAGCGGTGCATGAGGGAATGTGTGTGGAGTGGCTGAAGGTGGTGATACGCAGTAGGCTAAAGATTCCTTCCATTCTTCCTTCCCTTTTTCCTTCCTTCCTTCCTTCATTTCATCATTCCAAGTTTTTTTCTTCCTTCCATTCTTACTTTTCCTTTACTCAACTTCTAATGAACTCTCCCTCCTTTTTTTTCCCTTCCTTCCTTCCATCCGATCTTTGCCTTCTACTCCCCTTCCCTCTCCCTTCTCCTCCACACTCATCTCCTTTCCCCTCCCCTTCCCCTCTCCACCTCATTCTGTCTTCCACCTCCCCTACACTTGACATCCCCTCTCTTCCCTCGCATCCTTGACAACTCCCTCCCCACGCCCCTCCCTTCCCCTCCCCTCCCTACACACTTTGCTTTCATGTCTCCGCTTCCTCCCTCCCTCCCTCCCTCCTCCCTTCATTCCTTTACTTCTCCTCTCAGTCTCTTCCCTCTCTTATACATTTTCTCCCTTCATTCCCCTCTCCTTCACCATCTTACCCTCCCCAC
The DNA here is from genome assembly GCF_032717465.1 of Coenobita brevimanus. Classification (NCBI taxonomy): domain Eukaryota; kingdom Metazoa; phylum Arthropoda; class Malacostraca; order Decapoda; family Coenobitidae; genus Coenobita; species Coenobita brevimanus. The sequence continues at coordinate 53,838,411 of NC_137008.1, forward strand.
CCCTCGCATCCTTGACACCCCCTCCCCTCCCCATACCTCCCCTCCCCCACCTTCCCCTACATCACCTTGGTCCCTACCCATTGCATCCTTGACACTCCTCTCCCTCTCCTCTCCCCCTCCCCTCTCCTCCCCCCATCACGCCCACACTGGGGTCCCGTCACTCTATTGATCTACTACCGTCTCGTATCCTCTCTCTCTCTCTCTCTCTCTCTCTCTCTCTCTCTCTCTCTCTCTCTCTCTCTCGGCAAGTTATTAATTTCTTTTTACTTTCGCCGCTTGACCAGGGCCATATAGAAGAGAGCAAGAACGGTTTCACTTGGCCCAGAGAACCGGTTTAGAGAGAGAGAGAGAGAGATGGGGGCATAATGGGATAGGGAAGACGATAGGCGAGAAGGAGAGAGAGAGAGAGAAACTGGATTGCGCAAAAAAAAAAAAAAAATCATCCTAGCCACACAACAGGACCTTCTTGTTTGTTCCATTTACGATAGGCCCTCTTTTTTTTTTTTTTTTTTTTCTGTGACCAGACGATTTCATTCAGCCTTACGAGATCCCCTTGTGGTTGTGAAGTTATTAATGCCTTACCTAACCCCTCCCCATCTCGAAAAGCCTCCAGAGCTGAATAAAATCGTCTGAAGGTAACGTAACAAGGGTTTAGTTTGAAAAATTGCATGGATGTGTGTTTTGTGTCTGGTTTTGCTTGTGTGTGTGTGTGTGTGTGTGTGTGTGTGTGTGTGTGTGTGTGTTACGGCATTATTGTGACATCCATTCTTAACCACTAATCTTCTCCTTCTTCCTTTTGTCAACACAGGGGGCGGGCGTGAGGATAACAACTCCAGCACCTCCCCCTCAAGCAGCAGCGCCCCTTCAGGTCAAGCCATCATAACCAGCGACCACCATTCCCCTCTCTTCCTCCCCTCACCCTCCCACTCCTCCTCCAAGCCAGGGGGAGGGGGAGGAGGGGGGAGGGGATGCGGGCCGGGAGGAGGAGGAGGAGGAGGGGGGGGAAGAAACGGAAGGCCGAACCGGGAGAGACTCTACCTGTTGGACAAGACGGTGGACGAGACAGGACGAGTGACTTCTAAGGTACTGGGCAAAGGAGGTTTCGGCACGGTGTATTCCGGCTCCCGATTGAAGGATGGTGCGCCCGTAGCTGTGAAGGTCATCGCCAAGGACAGAGTGCCTGCGTGGAGTGTGGTGAGTAATTTTTATTTTCATTTCTGTGTGTGTGTGTGTGTGTGTGTGTGTGTGTGTGTGTGTGTGTGTGTGTGTGTGTGTGCGTGCGTGCGTGTGTGTGTGTGTGTGTCTGTGTGGAAAATAAGGTTAGATGATGTGCGTGATAGTTGTTGTACCACTAATATTATTTGTACCAAAAATTAGCTTTAGTTGATGATAATGTACTTATCTGCTGAGGCACTTTTTGGCACTGTGCTGTGTGGTTGTGGGGCTATCACTCGTCTTAAAGGAATATTAAGAATTTTGCGTTACGCCAGGCAAAACCTGAAGGAGTATATAGGACTAATATTACGGGTATCGTACCAGAATGAATGCTCATGAAGTAGTAAAATGGGCACAAATCTGTTAATATATTCCAGGAGAGATGTTCGTAAATACACCAATAATCCTACATAATCCATCCTGAACAACTACAGTGAGTGCCAGAAATAGCCTGCATGCTGTATAATATCGCTGCTTGTCTCTCATCATAGTGAAAGGGTAAAAGAACAAAAAATTAGCCTGCATACCGTAAAAATCTGCGCCTGTCATCGCCGTAAAAGGACTGGTGCACAAATAGTCTGCATACTGTATACTATTCCTACCAGTTTACCTAGTCGTAGTGAAGGGGTAATTGCACCAAAATCAGGCTGCATGCCTTATAATATTGTTGCTCGTCTACCTCGCTTATAACACCGACCTTTCGTTCTGGCCTTCACTGCGAGTCCCAAATTGGTCATCTCGTGTTAGGTCACGGTCGACTGGATGAACTTGCAGCCGATCCCTAATGAGAGAGAGAGAGAGAGGGAGGGAGGGAGAACTAGAAACAGACCATATGCTGTCGTGTGTGTGTGTGTGTGTGTGTGTGTGTGTGTGTGTGTGTCTGTGTGTCAAAATACGGAAGGATGGAAGAGAGGTAGCCTAACTTCCTTGTTCGTGAGTGAAGGCCTATTATTTGTTTCGTAGGCAGAGTATAGGCTTGTGGAGAAGTGGGGGGACGGTATAGAGAGAGGAGAGAAATTTGTAGGAGAGTGTGGAGAGAGGAGATAAGAGTGGAGGGGATGTAGATGGAAAGGGAGGGGACTAAAGAGGTAGTAGAGGAGAGGAGGGGGGGAAAGGGGGATAGAGGAGAGAAGCATGTAGAGGAGAGGTAGAGGAGATAAAGTAAAGACACATAGAGGAGAGGGGAGGAGGGGCAGAGGAGGAAGAGAGAGACTAGGGGAAGACGTAGAGGAGGAAGACGAGGGGATGGGGAAGAGTGGAGGGTAGAAGAAGAGGAAGTAAACAAACTCTCATGGCGGGGGCCGGA
>NC_137008.1:53845931-53863431 GCF_032717465.1 Coenobita brevimanus
AGATTTGACTGAATTAAAAGGAACTGCATGTTGGGCCTTGGCGGAGGTATGCGCTTTACTGAGTGCCAGTCTAGTTTAGAATCATATTATTTTGAGTACATGGTGCGTAGTAATAAAGTACATTCTTTGGAAATGAGCCACATCTGTCACTATGGACATGTACGAGACAGGTTGGTAGTCTCGCATCAACGGCTCAGGGCCCTGCCATGGCCCTCAGACGGCAGGCACCACCCTCCCTCACTGGTATCGGTATCGGTACATCTCTATCCGTACCTGTCAGTCTGTCTGTCTTTCTGTATCTGTTTCTGTCATTTTCATTATACTCCTAAAAGCTAGGATGAGGTTAAGTTCCGAGCCAGCGAAGGAGAAACGAAAAAATGATTACTTCAAAACAGCTTTCCTAGTAACTCTTCAGGACTTTTTTACAATTTTTTTTCCCCAGCACTAACCACCCTCTCTCCTTCTTCGTCAGGTGAACAGTGAATGTGTCATACGGAGGTGACCCTTCTGCGTTTTTTTTTTTTTTTTCCCTCCATGCCTTTACCAGCACCCTTTTTTCCCTCTTCCTCAAAGCTTCACAGCACTAACCAGCCCTTCTTCTTCTCCTTCGTCAGGTGAACGGCGAACGCGTGCCCATGGAGGTGGCTCTTCTCATACGAGTGGCCCACGTTCCCCAGGTGGTGAGACTCCTGGACTGGGTAGAGAAAGAGGACTCCTTCTTGTTGATCCTTGAGAGACCGGACCCCTGCAAGGACCTCTACGACTATGTTACCGAGAGGGGCCCACTGCCTGAAGAGGAGTGCAGAGATTTGATGATGCAGGTGAGTTTGGGGATTGATGTTGATGATGATGATGGACTGTACTGGGTTGTCGGATGCTGTCGTTTTCTCCATCTCTACATCTATCTCTGTGTCGACTATCGAGAGGGGTGCACTGCCCGAACAGGAGTCCAGAGATTTTACGATCCAGGTCCGTTTAGGAGTTGACGATGATGGATTGTGTGTTGGTTTTCTCTTTTCTTTCCTGTCTTCCTATTTGTCTCCTTTTCCTCCTTATCCATTTCCCTTTTTGTCTCCTCCTTTTGCTCCTTATCCATCTCCTTGTTTCTTGGAGGGTCCCGCTGCCTCACATAAGGTGGATGGACACCCGAGTCGAGTGGCTCCACCTCCTTGCGCGTGAATTCTAACTCCCTCGTGGTTGAAACACAGCCAGGAAGCTTCCGACTCGTGACCTGTCCTCCAGCCGTCATGAGGGAGGGAATCTGGGAGCTGTCTCAAATCCCACGCCTCTCACTGGCTCTTACCTTTCATTTCGTGCTTCTCTCCTTTATTCAGTCGTCTCATTTTCTCAGTCTTCTTGTGTCTTCTGTCTCGTTTTTATAGTTCCACACTTCTCTAGCCCCATTTCTCTTTTCTTCTCGTTTGTCTAGTCTCTTTCATCTCTTAGCTAGGCTCACTTTTCTTTCTCTTTTCTCGTTTGTAGTCTCACTCATCCCTTCTCTAGCCTCACTTTTCTTCTTTTTATAGTCTTACTCATTTCTTCTCTTGCTTCACTTCTTTTGCCACTGTTCCGCTTATTTTTGTCACAGGAACATAATACAGAAAAATTACAGTCTGTTGAGTTAGCGGAAAAATAAGTCTGTTGAATTAGATTTAGGGCATAAAAACAAAAATGCGGTTCACTCCTCCCTGCTTCCTCCTTTCTCCTTCATTCCCTGTCTTTTTTCTCCCTTTCTCCCCAGTCGATCAAAGCCCTCTACTCTTCGGTCACGTCGCTCTTGTCTCCACTCAAAATCTAATCCTCCGGTGTGGTTTTCTCCCGCAGGTAGTGTCAGTGGTGCTATAATCAAAGCTCTCAGACAGTCTTTCTCTTCTGTCTTTTGTTCTTTGTGTCTCCTGTCCACTGTGCATCTAATCCCTTTTCTCACATACTCCCCTGTCGTGTGCTGTCTCTAGTCTCACCTCTCACAATCTAATCTCCTCATTACATCTGCGAAAATCTTTATGTGTCCCTTACTTTCCTTTCTGTTCTTCAAGTCGTCCAGTTTCCTCTCCACACCGTTCTTGTCCTGCTGTCTTCTTTCTCTTGTCTCCTTTCATCCTTATGTTTTCCATGCCCTCCTCTCTCATCCCCATCTCCCCAGATTTGATCCTCTATTGCCCATCTCTTGCAGGTGATGCCGTGGTCTCTCTCTCCTCACCCTCTCCCAAAGACCTCAAATCTGATCTTCTCCAGCTCTTCTCCTACAGGTGGTGGTCGCGATGTCTCCTCTCCATGCTTCTCATTCACTCCAGAACATCCTTTTTCCTAATCCTCTCCTGCTCTTCTTCCGCAGGTGGTGTCCGTGGTGGTGGCGTGTCACATGGCGGGCGTGATCCACCGAGATATCAAGGACGAGAATCTGCTTGTAACCACGGACAGACAAGGCAAGGTCACACTGAAGCTGATAGACTTTGGTTCCGGCGCCTTCTTCGTCAGGGATAAAGTCTACACGGATTTTGAGGGTGAGTGGACGTGTTTCGTGTGTGTGTGTGTGTGTGTGTGTGTGTGTGTGTGTGTGTGTGTGTGTGTGTGTGTGTGTGTGTGTCTTTTTTATTTATGCTTTGTCTGAGATGCACACCTATCTGCCATACGTAAATACATTAGTATACCACTACAGTATGCTGCACACACACACACACACACACACACACACACACACACACACACACACTCATCAACAAAGCACAGTTGGACCCAAGGATGACCATGTTTGGGGCGAAAGTAAGTGGTTGTCTGTGTGTGTGTGTGTGTGTGTGTGTGTGTGTGTGTGTGTGTGTGTGTGTGTGTGTGTGTGCGTGTGTGTACATAGCTTTAAGACCGTGTATTTATATCGCCGGACTAAGGAGTGCGTGCGCGTGTGTGTGAGTATATGTATGTGTGCGTGCTTATGCTTTGAATGGGTATGTATATATAGCCATAAGATCATGTATTTATATTGACGGACCTAGGAGTGTGTGTGTGTCTGTGTGTCCGAATTATGAATAAGTCAAATTCAATCTCAAGGTAGTTTTTTCCCGTTACCTCCTTCCCCTCCCGCTTCAGTCACCATACCCTACCTTCCCTTATTCCCTCCCTTTTTCTCTTCCCCTAGTGTCCTATCAGATCTCTCTCTCTCTCTCTCTCTCTCTCTCTCTCTCTCTCTCTCTCTCTCTCTCTCTCTCTCTCCTCCCCGTAACAAGCGGAGGAGGTCAGTAGGTGGACGAGGCAAGTGGAGCGAGACTGACAGTGGAAGAGACGAAACTAGATAGGAGTAGGGGAGAGTAGGGTAGAGTAGGGAGGAGTAGAGGAGAGAAGAGGTTAGGAGAGTAGGGTAGGAGTGTGATAGGATAGGGTAGGGTACAGGAGAGTAGGGTAGAGTAGAGAAGAGAGGGAATAGCAGAGAGGAGAGGAGAGGAGAGGAGGGTAGGGTACAGAAGAGAAGGAATAGTAGAGAGGAGAGGGGGGAACAGTAGAGGAGAGTGGGATAGAGGGAGTTGAGAAGAGGAGAGGAGGATAGAATAAGAGCAGAGAAGGGGTCTCAACAGAGGAATTACAGTGGTCAGCCCTTAATTGGTACTGACCGACACACACACACACACACACACACACACACACACACACACACACACACACACACACACATTAATGTTATGTAACCTGTAGGTTTGGATATTAATGTTTTCAAGGTTTCATATTACACACACACACACACACACACACACACACACACACACACACACACACACACTTATGTAACCTCTGTAGGTTTGGATATTAAAGCTTTCGCGGTATAATATTGCACACACACACACACACACACACACACACACACACACACACAAAACGATGAAGAGGCAGACTGGTGAACTCGTCGGTACAACTCAAGATGGGAGAATGGCAAGTTTTTTTTTTTTTTTTTTTTTTTTTTTTTTTTTTCCCGTTAAAGTTCTAAACGTGGCTAGAGTTTGAAGATGGCACTGACGAAGATGAATATGTTGGGTGGTACGGAGAGGCGAAAGATTGGCAGGAAAAGATGGAAGATTGGTAGAAGAGATGGTAGACTGCTGGGAAGAGATGGTAGGTTGGAAGATTGGTAGATGATAGATGGAATGATTGACGGCAAGATATGGCAAACTGTAAGACTGGGTGGAGATCAAAGGTTGAAAGACTGGGAGGAAGAGATGGTAGTGCAGAAGACTGATCAGTAGAGATGATCAACTGGAAGGTATGGAGGATAAGATGTTAGACAGGAATATTTGTAGGAAGAAGTTGAAGATAGGACGACGAGTGGTAGATAGGAAGAGATGGTATTTTGGAAGACTGGTGGGAAAAGGTGGTAGATTGGAAGATTGGTTGAAGAGTTGGTAGATTGGGAGCATGATGGGAAGAGATGACAGATGAGAGAGAGAGAAAAAAAAATAGAATTGTAAATCTAACTAACCACTTCTATTTTTCATTCCTCCCCTCAGGTACCAAAGTGTATTCCCCTCCGGAGTGGATCCAGCACAACCAGTACCAAGGCGTCCCTGCCACGGTCTGGTCCCTGGGCATCCTTCTTTATGACCTTGTGTTTGGGGACATCCCCTTCGAGTATGAGGACCAGATTGTCTCAGCGCGACTGCAGTTTCGGCTGCCGATATCTGAGGAGTGCCAGAGCCTCATCCGGTGGTGTCTGAGAGTTTCCCCAAGCGACCGTCCCACCCTTGAGCAGATCATCCAACATCCTTGGCTTCGTGCGAAGGATACCCTAACCCGGTCCATATCCACGCGCAGTGCACCCGCAGCAACACCTTCCTCCTCATCAGCCCTTGCTGCTCATGCCGCAGTCACCTCTCCTGTGGGCTCCCTAGGGTCTGTGGGATCGTCTCACAGCTCTGGGTCTCTCCCCCCAACCCCGCGGCCACAGGACAGACTGGCATTCAGCTCGGCATCGTCTCTCAGCAGCCACGCAACTACTTTGTGACGCCGGCGAAGGGTAACCACTACTTAGTTAGTCCCGCCCAAGCGTCACCATTTGTAGGGTTGTATTCAAGGTGGCTGAAGAGATCCCATAGCACTTCTTCCTCTGTGATTTATTATGCCTGTTGCATCGCAGTGTTCTTTGTATGATATTGATTCAGACAATATGAATAAATACAAGAGAATATTTACATGTAAATTGCAAAATAAATATCCCTGAGGAAGAAGTGCTACAAAGCATCCTGTGCCACCTAGAATATGATGGCCTGTAGCTTCTCGTCATACCAACTGGGTGAGATATATGTACTGTATATGGGTGCCCAAAGAACCAAAGCCCCGTCGTCGCAAAACTTGTAGTGACTCACATCATGTATATAACATCACCGTCACCACTTTCATCACACCAACTTCTCATTTCTCACGGTATTTTTTGTATTAAGAGACTCAGACTTTTGCGTTGTGGCCTCAAGACTTCATGTTATGGGCTCAGAGACTTCGCTTTGTGGCCTGAGACAGACTTTGCATTGTGGCCTAACCCCGTTGTCACCAGCAGGGCAAATAGGAAAGATCCAACCATTCACAGGACCCATGATTCACAAAAAAGTCCTACAATCAGTTCCCTGTCGTAACTTAGGGCTTTTGTCTGCAGGATGGACAAGGCAAGGGAAGCACTGAAGTCTTCCAGCATCTCCTTATTCGACCTGTAAAGACGGGTCCAAGTTAATATAGTCACTTTATTTTCATCTGACGGAACTGGGCCACTTACATGAGTCAAATACTATATCATGGTTGTAATTTGATGAGAATTAGTTTTGAGGTAGGAATGAGTCTCCTTGGTTACCAGTCAAACTTACCCTCCAGCTCTACTAAACGAAGGTGAAAAGGGGTTACAGATATTAGATGAGAGTAAATGCACTATAGAGGAAACTGATTGTATACGGTGTTTTGCGAATCTCAGCCCAGATCTGTAATAAGTGTTCCTATATTTTGTGCCGCTACGCTCATAATCTCTGACTAGCAGAAAATATTTATGTGCAGTTCTAGACAGAGGTGGAAGGAAACTGCAAGCCTAGTTGAAAAATACGTGCAATTCTAGACAAAAGTGGAAGAAGGCAAAGGAGAAAAGCCCTATTTTGTGAACCACAGTACCCCTTTGGTGAGTTCTTGCAGGGAGGTAAAGTATAAAGTTCCACAGATGTGCGGTATCATTCACAGGCAGAGAGTAATGAGTGCATCAGTGTGTGAGGAGCAAAGCCTTAATTCTACCTAGTACATGGGGGTTGCAGCCAGGCGATGCAACCTAAGACATGGTGTGTAGTCAAGATTTCTTTCCCTCTCCCCACCTCCTCCAGCTGCACACCAGGATATTCCAGCATCCCTCCTCCCCCCCCCCTTTTCCTCTGCCAACATATTCCAGAATTCGATTCTCCCCTTTGCATATTCCAAGATTCCCATCACCCCTTGCAACGTATTCCAGAAATCTACATCACTTCCTGCAACACGTTCCAGTCCCTGCCATCTTTCAGTCTATTGCTGGTAAAGGTATTCTGGAATGTTACTGGCATCCGATGATAAGTGGAGGAGAGAGAGAGAGTCCTATTCAACACCAGGTCAAAGAACAAGAATCCAACCCCAACACCATGTCAAAAGAAGGTAGAAGAATCAAGCAAGCTTCCGTCATACGAGATTTGCCTTTTAGTCCCACAAACTCTGTCTTTATACCCCCCAAAACCAGTCCAAATCAGCCCTCCTCATACCTACATTCCAGAGATTATTATAAAAACCTTCAGTATCCCTTAGTAATAATAAATATGCTGCTGAATGTTGAGTGTTTGTGTACAGTGTGTTAGAGTTTTAGTCGGATTGTATGATGCTTTTATCCTTATCACATAGAGTTATTATTATTGTGGAGACTTATTTATTCATTAGTGTAATTTATTGATAGGCCTGTGTGTACCCCACCCCCTCCCCTTTTTTTTTATATATCTTGGTCACCGATAACATAATTTTTCTAAGGACGGGGGTGTATTTGTTTATGGTTTGTTATAGCAGTGTGCCTTGCCTTTTCCATTTTATTTCATTTATATTAGAATGCCCTTATTTATTTATTTTTGCCGTGATTTAATTTTCTCCCCATTTTATCATGGTGTACTATGCCATTTGTCATTTATAATTTTTAGTGAATGATTTTCCATGAATTATTAGTACCGGTAACTACGGTGCACCGCCATTTTTATCATCCTACAGTTTGTGGAATAATTCACTTCATTTATTTTTATTATTTTTTGGTATATTGCCAGGCTTTATTTTATTTTATTTTAAAGGTACACTTCGCCAGGTTTTATTATTTATGGTTAGCTTGGTTTTATTTTTATGGTTAGCCAAGTTTTATTTCATTTTTTAATTAGTTTTTTTATGGTACTGTTTGCCTGCTTTGTATCCCATTCTCCTGTATAAAACCGTCTCCCCTTGACCTTAATAAGTATCAGCTCTGCCGGTACGTACTGTTTTATTCATTGGTGCTATAAGTAATTTGCTAAACAAGGCTTTTAATGTATTCGATTTTTTTCGAAGTTAAGTTTTATTTTGGCTCTAGGAGTCATGGATTTGTATGAAGTAGTTTTTTTTTTTTTTTTGTAGATAATTTACTTCTTCAGTGCGCCTGCCTGCCTGTCTGTCTGTCTGTCTGAAGGTGTGTGGTTCTTGCCGTATATAGGAGGGAGTGGTTTTGTGTGTGTGTGTTCCTGGTGGCCATGAGTGAGTATACTACACACACACACACACACACACACACACACACACACACACACACACACACACACACACACACACACACACACACACACACACACATACACACACACACACACACACTCGCCCGCGCGGGTAGGTGTGGTGTGTCCTGATGGCCCTGAGTGAGAGTACCAGGACACACACACCCACATACACACACATACGTACACACATGGCGGGGTTCAAGGTGAGGGTGTGGTGTGGCCTAGTGTCTGGAATTATGAGTATTAGGACACACACACACACACACACACACACACACACACACACACACACACACACACACACACACACACACACACACACACACACACACACACACACACACACAAAACCTCTCCTCAGATTTAAGAAGGTCATTTATCTATCCCGTGCAACACATTCTAAGTCAACTTCTAGCCTCGCTGCGTGTCAGATGGCCTAATTGAGAAAACTGGGTGCACCGAGGTTCAAGAGGGCCTCTAATCTTCGACACTCATTTATGGGACACCTGGGAATCGTTATAGGTGTGTGATTAGCCTGCATCCCACATTATGGAGCGCAGACAGCAGTGATACATAAAGGTCAGGCATGTTGTATCACCGTCACTGGCTTTGAATATTCTTTTTAAAAATTCTAGGGGTTTGGCCAGACCTTCGTGCCCTCAGTTTTCATAATAAGGCCCTACAAGCTACTTCTATTGGTTTTATATGTGAAGAATTTTTTTAGTTTTTAATTGGTCCATTTAACCCTTTCAGTACGACCACGTCCTTGTTTTTTCTTGCTATCACCGGACGATTTCCTTCAGCTTACGGGGTGATGGCGATTGATGGAGACTTCCTGTAATTCGTTCTGTAATATAGTTTTTTTTTTCCCTAAGCTGAATAAAATCGTCTGACGGTATCAAGAGAGTTTCTGTCATTGTACTGAAGGTTTATTTACGTGGAGCTCATCTGGTAGTCAAGTTAGGTTTGGCGGTATCAGTGAGGGGAGCTGGTTGGGTCGTTAGAGGCCTTCGGTGTGAGGGACCCCCATTAGCAGAATAAAATCGTCTGTCATATTGGTTGACTGCAGTGTCCGAAACCGTTTTAGTATAAAGGGTCTCTCCTGAGCTGAGTAAAATCGCCTGACTTAGAAATAAAGCCCCATCGCACTGGAGGGGATCGAGTCACCATCATCCCATCTCGCCATCCCAACCAGTTCCCCTCCCAACACACAGTTCCTTTGCTGTATAAAGAGCTAATGCTATTTTTTATTTTTTTTTGTGGTTTATTTATTGTTCGTTCCATTATTTGGCACTGTCGTAAGAAGAAACCCTCTGGCCAAAATTAAATATTATGTCCGTAGCAGTGAAAGGGTTGCAAATGATGTCCGTAGCAGTGAAAGGGTTGCAAGGACGAGTGAGACATGTTCTAATCGTGTCATGAACGCGAGCGAAACGTGTTATTAACCGTCGTATTATCCAGGAAACTAGTCTTGTGTGGAACGATTGTGTTTGTGGCCATGTTTGTATCGGGGGTGGGGGGGTTACAGGGCAGTTGTCTTCGTCCCTTAAGCACGAGAGGTCTTTCCAGATGTGCATAAAATCGTCGTGCGGCACCAAAATTGTTCGTAGCAGGTTCATTACGAGTAGTCTCCCAGAGGCTGAGTAAAATTTTGTTTGTGGCAAGAATTAAGTGAAAATAATCTCTTATGCTCTGTTAAGTCTAATAAAAACTTAAATGCCCTGAAGATAAGTAATTTGGCTAAAACTGTAATATAAGAGTTCCTAGTAGTAAAGGAGTTAAGAATACGACTCTCAGCCCCCCCCCTTCTTCACCATGACAGTTGAATAAAACCGTCTGGTATCATCAAAAATTTAATGAAGGGTATCAGTACGTCACCTGGAGTCAAAGAATTAATTTACCTGTGCCATGGCTTACACAAAAAAATAATAACTCGATTTTTTTATCCATTTCGGTTATAATTTGATTTTTTAGAAGTATCCGTCTCAATCGCAATTCGTTTTTTTTTTTTTTTTAATCATTTCTGTCTGTTGGTGAAATACAAAAAATGTATATTCAGAAGTATGATCATGTGCTAACCCTTTCAGTACGAGGGTTTCCTTTATTTGTACTCCAGACGATTTTATTCACCTTGGGGCAGACCTCTAGAACGGGCGAGGTCAAATTAGGCCATACCCAGTTCGGTTAAGCTGAATAAAATCGTCTGGAGGCAGCAAGACTACGAGACATCATGGTACTGAAGGGGTTAAGTATGTAATATGTACTTCCTGTAAGTCTCTGTACTTCTAAAACCACAGTCCAGCGTATATAATGTAAATATATGTAAACCATTACATATATACAGTATATATATATTTATACTATATACACGTATCTGTTAAAAAGAATGTTAAAGTGATCGCGCTGTACTGGCATACGTGAATCCAAATGTGTATTGAATCAATTTTTTTTTTTCTTCTTTTAAGAATAAATAATTCAAGCCATGTAATGTTTGTATACTTTGACTTGAATTATAGTCATACAGTGCTACTAATTGAGTCATGTGAATAAATTGAGTCATAAATCGTGTATATCTGACTCTGATACTTTGAGTCATGAGTCCTATAATGTGTATCGGAGGTAGAGTGTACATGTAATAGAGGGTCGTATTATAAGTGGCCTTGGGAGTACCATAACACCTTTTCCTAGCGATTTATTCTGAACATTTTCACCCCAGTATGCTCTTGTACATTAATGATGCAAACTATGTCCATACCAAAACGTGCTAAATGACACAAGAGAATGTTAAATGTGTAATATGCAAAATAAATCGCCAAAGAAGAGGTGCTACCAAGCCTCACATGCCACTTAGAAAATGGCACACAGTCCGAGGTGGAGGGGTAACCACAGTATTATAGGGACCAGATGGGCGACTATGGCACTAATCCCCACTGTCCTTCCACCATTATTATTATTATTACTGACTCGGGCCCTCTATATAAAGCCCTCAGAACATTTTTTAAGTTTAATTTTGAAGATTTTTTTATGTGGTGAGGCCAAGAAGTGCTTTATTTTATCTAGTTTTTCATTATTTTGGTAAGGGCAGCGGGTTCTAGCGCCAAAAGGCCGTCATGTCGCATTATGCGTTATGTGCAGTGTCGGGGGTAATGTGGCCAGGGGAGGGAGGGAGGGTGTTGGGTAATTTCCCATTTATAATAAACGGATTTGATTCTGGGCAAGCCACTATAATTAGTCTCTCTCTCTCTCTCTCTCTCTCTCTCTCTAAACACTTGTCTGGTTAAAATATAGATGTCCCTATAAACTATGCTTAAAATTAACACGATAGTCATCCACATCACAAGTACAATAGAGAATCGAGATCAACCAGCCAAACAGATCACCTGAATATGCAGTTGATATGACACGAATATTCTGTTTATATGACACGAATACCCCGCTTATATGGCACACGAATACAGGCTTCTTATCAGGAGTTGACCTAGTAATGTGTGAGATCAGCCAGCCCTATACAGATCACAGTGGCGTTTGTTTACACCGGGTAGACAGGTGAGGGAAGTGTTTACAGAGGCTCACTGTGGCGGATGTTGTCGTCTCGTCTCTTGTTTACACCGTAGACTCGTTTTCTTTAGCAGGCTCACTGGCATGTCTCCCTAACTTCCTCCTGCCTTTTTTTTTTTTTTTTTTTTTTTTTTTTTTTTCCCCAGATCGAGTACGACTTTTATTTCATTCTTGGTATCTCTGGGTGATTTTATTCAATTCAGGGGAGAAGACACAATTGATGAAAAGAATAAATTACGAAAAATGATCTCTGTCTGAAGTAGGGAGAAAGATACGAGTAAAATACCATAGACTGCAGATAGAAAGACCACATGCAATGGGAGAAATTCGAGGGAGACTTCTAACACCACGAGAAAACGGGTCATTGGATCGCCTTGAATCACCCAAATCCCTGGCCACACCCTCCCCTCTATGCTCTTCAGTACGGTGACACGTTTTGAAATCTGCCTAGACGATTTTATTCGGCTCAGAAGAATTACTGATAGGGATTGATGATGGTAATTCTCAACCCTTTCAATCCGGTACTTTTTCTGTTGATATTTTTCAGACGATTTTCTTCAACTAAGGAAAAGCTTTTGGTACTGAAGGGATAAAATCATGTGGTAGCCAGAAAAACTACGTCACCGGATTCAAGGGCTAAATAAATGAATAAAAATAGTGTTTTTCCAACCCCCACCCGCCTCGGAGCTCCACCACTAACATGACTGAATGAAGATTTATTTAAAAACGAAGTCAGAGAAAGTGTTTGTAATGAACGTATTTTTGTAGAAAAATTGTGAAAAATCTGTGTAATGAATAAATTTGTAAATAAGCATCCCATGTGTTTTATTTGACACTAAGTAATCTTAGTGTTTAGTAGTAGGAGTAATGGTAGTAGTAAAGCGGGAAGCAGTCCTAGGTTCATAAAATACAGTCGAAGAATAGAAATGAATCTTTTTGTAAACAAACATGATGGAGGGGACATTATATTATATATATATATATATATATATATATATATATATATATATATATATAGATATATGCACACAGTGAGTCCTTGTTCTAAATAATGGACTGGAAATCTGGAGTCTAGATGCGGCCACACGTGCTCCAAACATGAGATCGACAAGAGGAAACGAGGTTCAGGGGTCCGACTAACGTTTACAGACTCGTGATATTGCAGCAGCTCTAACCCGGTGATTCGTTTCATCTTGTCGATCACGTGTTTCGAGCAAGTGTGGCCGCAACCTAACAAAATCCTCGAACCTGCCGTAAACCAAAGCATTCAGAGGAATGGGAAGGTCTGTGCTAAGTATGGCAAGGAGAGAGAAAAAAAAAAAGAATGGAAGAGGATAAATGGACATACAAAAGTAAACGATATTATCAACCAATATGCAATATTGTATGGAGGCAGGTCACGTCCTTCATAGATAAAGATAACAGATAGATAACCAGGGTAAATATATTACATCCCAGCGATGGAGTGAGAGGAAGGGGGAATGATGTGGAAGGGGAGATGAAATTCGCACAAAAATGAAGATACGGAGGCAGGACAACGCGTGCCTACAGTACTTAAAATCATATATTAAAACCAGGTAGGTAAAAATGGTTAAGCACATACACACACACACGTACGTTTACCTGGCGTGCAAATGACGTACGTACAGTTTGCGGGGCTTCAGCGCAAAAACAAGACCTTCTGACGCAGAGTTTTGCAGCTCAGGAATGTTCTAAGTTTTCTCGGTAGTGTGTGTGTGTGTGTGTGTGTGTGTGTGTGTGTGTGTGTGTGTGTGTGTGTGTGTACCATTGCATTTTCTCTCCACTCAAAGACAAATGTAATTTAACATCATGATTATAACCCAACCTCATATGCATTCTTTGAGAGAGAGAGAGAGAGGAAGAATGTCTGCGGTTTCCAACAGGTTCTACCCTTCCCAGTGACTCACCCTGTCCTATCTTTTCACCCACCTCGCTCATTCTCACTCACTCACTCTTTACTGTCTTGTCTTCCATTTTCTTTATTGTCTTACCACCATATCTTTCTCATCCTCCCGCTCTCGCCTCTCACCTCTGCTCTCTCTCTCTCTCTCTCTCTCTCTCTCTCTCTCTCTCTCTCTCTCTCTCTCTCACACACACACACACACACACACACACACACACACACACGCCTTCCTAGCAGCTGCAGTGAAAACGCACACCATCACTAGAAAAAGCACAATTTTGGCAACGTAGAGGGGAAACTAGCCTAAAATGCCAAGGCCGCAAGCATCACGAAGAGCAGGGAGGTACGATGTGGTAAAAAGGTAGGGAGTAAATAGGTTTGATTGGGTGTGAATCGTAATTAGATAAGGTGCAGTCTTGAATCTCCTCTGTTTGGGTGGAGAGAGAGAGAGAGAGAGAGAGAGAGAGACAGACAGACAGACAGACAGACAGAGAGACAGAGAGAGACTTATGGGGCAAAAGGGATAGAATACCAAGAAAGGGTAGAACGGAGATGAAGTGAGGTTTAGTTAGGGCAGTATAAGTCGCTATAAGGTGAGTGTTAGATGCCAGTGCCTGATACCTAGACCACAGGCACGTCAGACCCCTACCCCCCTCTGCCACCTGACACCAGACACACAGACAGACTCACGCACGCGCCCTACCTACAAGGCCACAGACGCTCACTCAACCTACAGCTATGTCCTTAGGTTACAAAGATGACTCATTCACGGCAACATAATCATTACAAGTTTAAAACAAAAAATCAAATTACGCGAACTCGACTACTTTTTTGTAACTAGATCGCTATTAACAAGGATTACTGGTTGATAATAAGCGCCATATTCACTGTTTACCTTGTGTTTTTGATCTCGTGTTTCGTGGTTGCATTTTTCTACGAAGCTGCCAGCACGATAACGTCAGGGTTGGACTCCTGGTATGGGCAGCTGGCGCCACTCAGCTCACGTGTCCATTCGCCCTTTATGGATGTAGGTAAGATGAGTACCCGGCGTAGGTAAGATGAGTACCCAGTCTAGGTAAGATGAGTACCAAGTGCGCGTTAGATGAATACCTAGCGTAACAACCAGGAAAAGTAACTGTGGTAACCTGGGCGATGCAGTGACCACGTATCCCAGGGGAGAGGGTGAATAACACACCACACGCTCAAAGGCCTAAGTTACGGAGACGGGCACCCTAGTTATGCGTCCCATAACCCCCGCTACCCCCACCTTAACTTTTCCTTCTTTACGACGCACAAAAGCACTCTTGAGACACAATCACACGTCTCCGGTGAGTCACGCGGGTAACAGGATAGCCTCGTCATTACGCCATGTTTCCATCCTGCGTCGCTCAGTATATAGTGGTTTTTCCGATGAAGTTTGCCCGTTGAGTTGTCCCTTGCCCCAGTCCACGCCAGCGAGAATGTAGAGTATAGATTTTTTTTTTTTTTTTTTCATTTGATGGAACTGGGACTACTCTCACGAATACTAGGTCGTGGTGATTGCGTGAAATACTGTAAGCCTCCGTTATGGGACTGGAATAATTCTCCTTGGTTACTAGTCAAATCACCCCCCCACCCTGACTACACTTGGTCATCGACGGAGCTGAAAGAGGTTAGGAATCTTTGTAAGGTAAAAAAAAAAAAAACGAAACGTAACTTTATCCGTTTTACACAACTAAAGATAGTTTCACATAATTATCTATTCTCACCTATAGCACTTCTTCGTGACCAGCACCATAATCCAGGGTTGATCTGTAACAACTCAGTATTCTAGACGGAGAGATGGCAATTTTAGGGCAACTTAGGGTAAAAAGGACATAGCAACGCGAAATAAACTGCAAAAGGACAAAAATCATTGACAAGACAAATTGAACGAAACACACTACCAGGACCTCTCAGAGTGAAGGGGTTGAAGGATATAATTAATGTTGTTAGAACTGTCTCCTAGGTAGATTATTATTATTATTATTATTATTATTATTATTATTATTATTCGTAGTAGTAGTAGTAGTAGTAGTAATTACTACTACTACTACTTTTATTATTATTTAGTAGTAATTACTACTACTACTACAACTGTTACTACTACTAGTACTACTGCCGCTGCTGCTACTACTGTTACTACTACAACTACTACTCATTATTAGTATAATTATTATAATAATTATTATTATTACTATTATAATTTTCATTAATACTTCGCAAAGGAGGTTATGTTTTCATCCCCGTCCGTTTGTTTATCTGTTGGTTGGTTTGTGAGCAAGATTACACAAAAACTACTTGACGGATTTCCACGAAACTTGGTAGAAGAATGGGCCTTGGCCCAGAATAGACTCCATTAAATTTTGGTGCGGATTCGGATAAAGGTGCGGATCCAGGATTTTTTTTTTTTTTTTTTCACCTTTAACACTGCGAGATGGGACGTCTTTTTGTTGGGCGTTTGCGGAGGTATGCGCTCTGCTGAGTGCCATTCTACTTATAATTATTATTTTAGGACATGCAGGCCACTGACAGGAATAACATCGTGTGGTGTTAATACAGAATCCAAGAGTTAACCCAACCAGGAGACGGCAAATGACGCCAGAATCACCACTCTCAAGCTCCTATGACCCACCATCAGCCAGGTTAATTAGTCTAGTGCTAATTGGGAGAAAATGCAAGACTTATCCCGACCGTGAAAGTGTTGGTGCTGCCTTATGTGTATTCAGAGTCGACGTGGAAAATATACAGATTCTATGAGAGAGAGAGAGAGAGAGAGAGAGCATAGTAGGTAATGAAGATGGGTATATGCCTCAAGGGCACAGAGTACACTATGTATGTACTGTACACTCCTCAGGTATTGTGAGTGTGGTGTATGTGTGTGTTTGTTATATGTGTTTTTTCTCATACTCTGTGTGTGTGTGTGTGTGTGTGTGTGTGTGTGTGTGTGTGTGTGTGTGTGTGTGTGTGTGTGTGTGTGTGTGTGTGTGTGTGTGTGTCTGTGTGTTATGTGCTGTCTCTATTAGGGTTTGGAACATCCTGCCAAAATAAAATCATATGGAGGAGTGAGAGAGAGAGAGAGAGAGAGAGAGAGAGAGAGAGAGAGAGAGAGAGAGAGAGAGAGAGAGAGAGAGAGAGAGAAACAAGGAAAAAACAGGGATGTGGGAAGAAAGGGGGGGGAAGGGTTATGGGAACCATATACAGTACCTCTCTCTCTCTCTCTCTCTCTCTCTCTCTCTCTCAGGACACTGCGTAGGAGGAGGAGGAGGAGGAGGAGATGGGGCAGGAAACACAAAAAGAAGAAAATGCAGATGAGAAAGAAGAAAATGCAGATGAGAAAGAAGAGAAGGATGTGAATAATGAAGAAGAGTAAGAGAAGCATGCGTTGCTCCCATTAACCTTGCGTGGGCGGCGCAAAAACTACGAGTACCATGGTAACATTTCCTCTCTCTCTCTCTCTCTCTCTCTCTCGACCGGACTGTATTAGAAAAGATTTATTTTCTCCATCTATCCATGTATCTATCTATATCTGTATCTATGTATCTCAATAAATTAATGAACAGCACTCTCTCTCTCTCTCTCTCTCTCTCGCTTTCTATTTGCCTGTATCTATGAAGCTCAATAAATTAATTAACAGTATTGTATTAGATTCTCTCTCTCTCTCTCTCTCTCTCTCTCTCTCTCTCTCGTGCGGGGCGGCGTGGGAACATCCTAGTTCGTTCGTGCGTCTGTTCCTGTCTCTTGTTGTTGCTGTTGTTGTCGTTGTTGTTTTCCCCACGTAGTGCCATCCGACTTTCTCTCAGCCTGGCACACTATTTAATTCTTCCTGTATCTCATGCTACTGCTACTGCTACTACTACGACTACTACTACTACTACTACTACTACTGCAACTACTACTGCAACTACTACTACTACTACTAATAATAATAATAATATAATATAGAAATTATATTTGTACCGTTAACACTTACTATCATCATCACCATTATCATTATTACCATCATTGTTATTACTAGTACTATTATTATTATTATTATTATTATTATTATTACAAAATGACGATGACAATGACGAGTCCTAATGTTTCTCCTGACATTAATACACTAAAAGATTCTCGTTCTGAAGAGGTGCAGGCAGGTGACACAGGTGAAGTGAGGTCAGGTACAACTCACTCGGGAAACAGGTCAAAGGTCAAGGTCACACGGGTTAAGGGTCGGGGTCAAGCATTCACGGCGGAAGAT
>NC_137008.1:53865931-53883431 GCF_032717465.1 Coenobita brevimanus
GGGGGAGGGAAAGGTGAGGGGCAGGGGTAATTTGTCCATTTCATCCTTGGAATTATCGTGGAAACTCTAGATGACGAGGTGAGGAGAAGGATTGGCCGGACGAGGAAGGGGGGGGGGAGAGAAAGGGTGAGGAATAAGGGAGGAAGAGGAAGAGTAGGGAATGGGAAAGGGGTATAAGGAGAGGGAAAGGGGGGGAAAGGAAGAGGGTAGGAGTAGATGCAGGGATGGGGGAGGGGGAAGGAGAGGGGAGAGATAAAAAGAAAAAATGGCGAGGAAGAGTGGGGAGAGGGGAAGGAAGAATAGGAAGTGAAGGTGGGAGGGAAGGAAGAGATGAAAGGGGAGAGGGTGAAGGGTCAGAAAAGAGAGGGGGGGATAGGAGGAAGGGAAATAGAGGGAGGGAGTCGGGGGGGGGGCAGGAAGAAAAAGTCAGGATAAGGAGAGGGGAGGGGATACGGGAAGGATGGGAAAGGGGGTAGGGTGAGGGGAAGTGGCAGGGGGAGAGGGTAGGGGGAGGGGTGGGGAGGGGTAGTTCATTACTCTTTACCGGAAATGATGGAAATCCGAGGCACTGCTGGATGAGGCAGGGATGAACAGGGTGGAAACTGCGGAGTGAGGGGAGGAAATCAAGATGGAATGATGATGATGATGATGATGATGATGATGATTGATAATAACAGATGCAATAATAACAATGGAAAAATTATAGTTTCAGACAAATACATAATGACGAGATTTTGATCCGTTCTTTCGGCACTCTGGACATTCCTAAGACACTTTTCTTCTATGGCATTTTCAACGCAAATTATTTGTATTTTACTCCTGAATACAACCTAACCTAACCTGACCTAACCTGACCTTACCTAACCTAACCTAACCTGACATAACCTACCTTAACCTGACCTGACCTGACCTGACCAGACCTGACCTAACGTAACCTAACCTGACATAACCTATCCTAACCTAACCTGACCTGACCTAATCTAACCTAACCTGACCTGACCTAATCAAACCTAACCTGTCCTGACCTGACCTAACCTAACCTGACCTAACCTAACCTAACCTAACCTATCCTAACCTAACCTGACCTGACTTGACCTAATCTAACCTACCCTGACTTCACCTGACCTGACCTGATCTAACCTAGCCAAACCTAACCTAACCTTCAGGAGTAAAATAAAAATAATTTGCACCGAAAATGCCATGGATGAAAAGTGTCACGGAATTGTCTAAAATACCCAAAAACCGGATCAAAAACACGCAACTGTGTTTTTGGCTGAAACCATAATAATACCTTAATAAAAAATGAAAAAAAAATAATAACCGTAATAATAATAATAATAATAATAATAATAATAATAATAATAATAACAATAATAATAATAATAATAATAATAACAACAACAACATAGGTGGCTGTGGGGAGAGGCTCAAACCTTTAGTCTCACACCACAAGCATCCCACTTTTCCTGCACTTCCTCTTTCTCACACCCACCTCTCTCTCTCTCTCTCTCTCTCTCTCTCTCGTCCCCAGCAACACGCCCCTTCAAGGTAAGCGAGGGGGAAGCCGTGTGACCGCCCCTTCAAGGCCCTCTGACGGAGACGCCCAGACGGGATGCGACAGGGATAGCGACGATTTTGAGAAGTTTTGGAACGATTTTAGGGAGTTTTGGGACGATCTGGGGGATTCGGGGAGTGTGAAGGAGTGCCTGAGGGAGCGTGAGGGAGTGTAATGAAGTTTAGAATTGTGCTACAAGGAAAAAAAAAGACGAAAATCATTTATCTATGTCTGAAGTGAATGCGGCAGATATGGGGACAATTTTGGGAAGTTTGGGACGATTTTGGGAGGTTTTGGGACGATTTTGGGGAGTTTTGGGACGATTTGGGGAGTTTTGGGACGATTTTGGGTAGTTGGGGAATGTGATGGGGTGAGTGAGGGAGTCTGCAAAGTTGAGGGGGGGAAGGTAAAAATTTAGGACCTATGCCTGACGGGGATGCGATGGGAGTAGGAACGATTTTGGGAGTATGAGAGGGAGTGTGAGAGGAAGTGCGAGAAGGAGGGAGTGGGATTTGGGGGATAAATTTGAGGAGTTTAGGAATGATTTAGGGGAGTTTTGGGGCGAGTTGGAGATCTGGGGAATGTGAGGGAGTGTGAGAGAGTGTGAAAAATAATACCCTCCCATGGAATCGCTCAGATGGGATGCGGTAGGGGGTTTCAGGACGACTGGGGAGGAATTTCGGGACTTTGGGGATAAGTTAGGGAGGATTTTAGGTTGTGGAGAGGAGGGGAATGTAAAGGAGTTAAAAAAAAGGCCCTTTCGTAGTGACACTATAACGCACCTCTCTATGTCAGATGGGGCAGGAATTAGGTAGTGTGTGTGTGTGTGTGTGTGTGTGTGTGTGTGTGTGTGTGTGTGTGTGTGTGTGTGTGTGTGTGTGTGTGTGTGTGTGTGTGTGTGTGTGAGAGAGAGAGAGAGAGAGAGAGAGAGAGAGAGAGCAACACCCCCCTCAATAAAGCCACAACAGAGGCTCTTACACACGAGAGAGTAACGCACAATAATTGATAAAAAACGCCAATTAGCCAGATACACTCTATTAAGTAACGCTCTCTCTCTCTCTCTCTCTCTCTTACACACACACACACACACACACACACACTACCTTATCTGCCAACCTTTCTAAATCATCGTCCCAAGGGAGAAATCTGGACCATGCACAATAAACTCTAGGTAAAAAAAAAAAAATAAAAAAAAAAAATAAAAACTATAGCAGCAGTGATACGGACAAAAAATAAAAAATGAAAAACTAGAAACCATAAATAAAGACAAGAAATAAAAATAAAGACAAGAAATAAAAATAAAACATATAAACCAAAAATAAAGACAAAAATACAAAGACATCTATGACTGGCAATTTCCTGGCTTGGGTACGAATTAATCAAGGGATCAAAACAATTAAGCAGGTGATTTCGACCTTAAAAAGTGGATGTGAGTATCATGTCTTATCGTACGACACTGCTGCTGGGCCAGATTTCACTACGAAGATCTTACGAAAACAAGCGAATGAAGCACTGCCATGCAATACAAAGTGCCCTACTGGATGATAACCACACATACGCCTACAGTATGTATACAAAGTGGGTATGACAGCAATACGTATGTACTGTGTACACAATATGGGTATGTAAAGACCTTGACCTTGGCAGTGGATGGCTTGTTGTTTTACGCAACACACCGTCATGGTATAGCCAACAACTGTGTGAAGTTATATCAAAATCCGTCACTGCATGTGGACGTTGCAGAGAGGACACGAAACTGAGGACGGACTGACGGACGTACTGACGGAACCGCAAATTCCAATAGTCCCCGACCGGTTTGACCGGTTGGGGACTAACAATTGCGATGGTGAGCAATATAGGTTACATGACATTCCTCTACCCCGATCAGTATTATACCTTATTCTCTTGACCGCTTGCGAGTTTAGGACTAAAATGACACTGGAAATATCGACATGGATGATTTTCGTAGTATCACCACCAGTCGCGTTTAAAACAGAAAAATATCGTGTGAAAAGAGCTTTGAAATTATATGAAATACTTGCTGACAATTATGCTTCCACTTGGCCGTAAATATGGAAAATGCGATATCTAAGACTGTATCTTTTCACTATGATTGAGATATAGATTATTTTATTTTTACTGCTAAATTGAAGCATAAGAGTGTTCACCAAGTACTTTTTATAATTCTGTGTTGATATTTTCACCTTCCTTGCAAATCAAAAATCGAAACTGGTACATTTTTGTTTTCGTCTGATATTTCCCTTCACCTCCTTCAATCGTCCCTCCCCTCTCCGCCATCAAAACACCCTCCACCTCACCTCACCTTCACCACAACTCCAACACTAATCTGAATGCCCCCTCCACATCCCCCTTCACCACCCTTAATAGCCCCTCCAACCCCACCACACCCCTTACTCTATTCCTCCACTCCCATCCCCCACCTTCACCAGCACATCCCACCCCAAACCTCATCCCCAACTTCCCCACCATTGCCACCCCGTTCCCCACTTTCCCCTCACCCTCCTTCCAACTCTCACTCCTCATACCCTTCCCCTAACCATCTCCCCAATCCCCAGCCCCACTCCCATCCCCCCCTCTTCCCCCCACCACCCCCATCCCCCCCACTACCCTATTTACGTGTTGATCATCTCCTCACCTCTTTTACTCTCCTGCTTATTCTCCTTCTTCATTTCTTTTTCCTTCGTGTCTAATTAGTCTTCTCTTTTCCTCGGTCGTGCTGTTCCCTCCTTGATCTTTTCTTAATTAGCTTCTTTATATTTTCTTTCATCTTTCTTATTCTTGCTTTCTATCTCCCATTTTCCTTCTTTCTTTCTTTCTTTCTCATTCTTCCCTGTGTTGTCTTATATCTTATTTTTTCATCACCCAACCACACTGATCTTGCTCTCACACATTCTCTCTCTCTCTCTCTCTCTCTAGGTATAAAAGATTCAGCAATTTTCATCCACATCTTCACACCATCCCAGGCATTTCTCTCTCTCTCTCTCTCTCTCTCTCTCAATGATTGGAGGGGTTAAAAGCGGTCTCCATCAACTCCTTCAGTACGAGGCCGTCTTTTTTTTTCCCCCCCAGTTCACTCTTCTCTAGGCCAGACGATTTTCCTCAGCCTGGGGAGGAAAGGGTTAAGCAGGTCACTATTTTTTTTTTTTTCGTTTTCATCTTGGTCCCTTCAGACGATTTTGAGAGAGAGAGAGAGAGAGAGAGAGAGAGAGAGAGAGAGAGAGAGGAACCTATAGCAACCCCCTTGACCACGAGAGATCCTTGTACAGCTGAATAAAATCGTCTTGAGCGAAAATTAAAGAAAATTGACCACCCTTGCGTCCCACATCTTACGAATCATTTTGGGAAGATACATTAAAATAAAAAAAAATATTGTTCGTCCTTGGAGAATAATTTGGCAGGTGTTTGTTGTTTATTTACCGTTTTTATTTTTTATTGAGGCCGATTGTGTGTGTGTGTGTGTGTGTGTGTGTGTGTGTGTGTGTGTGTGTGTGTGTGTGTGAGAGAGAGAGAGAGAGAGAGAGAGAGAGAGAGAGAGAGAGATTACTAATTTATCAATCTATCCACCTGTCTGTCTATTTGTATCTATCTATCTATGTCTATCCACCGACGCTAATTCCCAGGATAGCCAGCACCTCCATCCCTACACAGTAATAACCTACTCCCACACACCTCCTCCTCGCATTAGCAGCCAGCGCAGGGACCCGAGGCTAGGTCAGGTAGTGCCGTAGATTACATCCACATGCTTCTCCTCTAAGCTAAAAGAAAGAAAGAAAGAAAGTAGCAAGGAAATATAGAATGAATGAAAAAGAGAAACAGAATAAAGAGAAAAGAAAGAAAATGAAAATAAGAGAAAATGGTGCCTGGGGGTATGTCTCCAAGGAAAAAAAAAAAGTTTGGAAGAAAGAAGAATGAAAAGGAGCAAATACAATATACTTTCACACTACGGCATGGAGACCTAATGGCTACATGAAAAAAAAGAAAAAAGAAAAAAAGGAAGCATCACAGTGCGCATACCTCCCCCAACATCAGTAAAATTTAAGACTGGCTGCCGTAATTCCTCTTTCCTATCAGACGAATACTTTTACGGTCTCACATAATCAATAAAATCTTCGGTCTTGCTTTGCCCTGTTTCTTAAAATCTGAGATCGCACAACCCCTCCGACAACGATGTAATTTAAGATTTATTTCTGTATCCGGATTCAGATCAACCTCAAAATCTAATCAACTCTTCTTTGACCCACTGACCACCTGTCCAGCAGATGTCACTGAAATTCGATAATAACTTTTTTAGATATCTTGTCCACACACACACACAAACAAACACACACACACACACACACACACACACACACACACACACACACACACACACACACACACACACACTGGTGAATATAATCTCGCCCAACTTCGCGGACGGAGGTAAAAATCCAGTCACCTTTAGAAGGGTTGGAAGCGAGGCCTAAAGGACCTATCCTTCACCCTGTGTGGCGCCACGGAACACCACACCTCCACCTGCCTTGGGATAATTGACCACGGGAAGAAATGTTAAGGTCACAGGATATCGTGTAGCATTATAACCTTTCAGTCTGAGGACGTACTGAGTTAAGTACAGACAGTATTAGATGATTTATTCACATTAGGAGAGCCCTCTAGTACCGAAGTAGTAGTAGTAGTAGTAGTAGTAGTAGTAGTAGTAGTAGCTGTTATTGTTGTTTTTGTTGTTGTTGAGGTTATTGTTGTGTATTGTTGTAACCACAAATTCATCTGAAACTTAAACTCAGTGGACTGCGGGCTGATACTGTCCTAATCCTGCAGTCCACCATCTTCCTTTTGGGGGTTAGGGAGTTGAGAGACGACTGCATAACAGGGCAGAGGAGTCGCTCAACTGTATCGGTGCCACCACGTGAAGGAGTCCCTCTCCCGAGCCACTAAAAGGACAAATTATAACTATATCTAATTTCGTTTTTACAGTTTAAAGTCTCTCAGGGCAACCCTGGCAGGCCTATTAGATGGGTTATAGGAGCCTGGGAGTGTTAATACTGGTATCATTAACCCCCTCAAGGTCGGGACAACTCTAGTGTGCGATCTCATGCTGAATGATTTTATTTAGCTGGGGGTGTGACAGAGGAGCCTAAGAGTAGCAGAAATAAAATTCTCTCTCTCTCTCTCTCTCTCTCTCACACACACACACACACACACACACACACACACACACACACACACACACACACACACACACACACACACACACACACACACAACCTACTAACAAAAATAACACATACAAAAAACACACCAAGAAAACATACAAAAGTAAGGACTACAAAATTACACACACACACACACACACACACACACACACACACACACACACAGGCGGGGCGGCAAGGAGAACTGGTTGGCAAGGTCGACTGGGGACTCGGTGTATCTGTGTGTGTGTGTGTGTGTGTGTGTGTGTGTGTGTGTGTGTGTGTGTGCAATAAAGGCTTAATCCTGTACGTATGTATGTATGTATGTATGTACGTGTGTGTGTGTGTGTTTTTTTAGGTTCTTTGTGCCACTGATATTTAATTTGATCACGTCATACTATTCTTGAGAGAGAGAGAGAGAGAGAGAGCAAGGCCAGACTGTGAAAGTAGGTAACTGTGCCTAGTAACTAACACTACCAGACCACTTAACCTCTTCAAGGCAAGGACGATTATTCACCTTTGTAATCTTGACACCTGTGCAGGGGAGGGACGCCTTCAGGTGGTGGCACTGATATGACCGAGTGGCTCCCCTGCCCGGTCATACAAGCGTCCCTCAGATCCCTCTCTATCTCCCAAAAGAAGGATAGTGGACTGCAGGAGAGGGATAAAACTTCAGCCTGCAGTCCACCGGGTTCACATGCATATGGGCCTGAGGTTGCAATTACTACTACTGCTACTACTACTACTACTGCTGCTACTACTACTACTACTGCTACTACTACTACTACTGCTGCTACTACTACTACTACTGCTACTACTACTACTACTGCTACTACTACTACTACTGCTGCTACTACTACTACTACTGCTGCTACTACTACTACTGCTGCTACTACTACTACTACTGCTACTACTATTACTGGCAGGAAAGTTCCGGACTCAACGACATATACTCTGTTCACCTTGACTTGGCCCAGATTTTCGTCGTTTTGCTGTCCAGTGCCAAAAAAGGGGATACTATGGCCCTTCATCTTTCCATAGCACTTCTTCGTGACTCGCATCATATTCTAGTGTTAATCTACTGTTGCATCTCAGCGTTCAAAATGGATAGATGGTATTTTAGGCCAAGATAAGGTGAACAGAGCATAGAATATAACGTCATCGTAGTGAGGGGATCAAGGATGAGTTCTTTTCTTCCCATAGTCTTTCTCTCTCTCTCTCTCTCTCTCTCTCTCTCTCTCTCTCTCTCTCTCTCAATTCATCGCTCGTCCGCCCTCAATCTGTTCTGCTCAACAATTAGGCGAATGACCTCTGTGTAAATAGAAGGTAAGGACGAACTGAGGACGAATTTAAAGTGGAAGAAGACGAATAAGAATGAGGACAGGATGTAGGTGGATAAGAAGGATAGACGGACAATAGATGGACAGATGGGGGTAGAGGATGGGGGAGACAGAGTGTTAGAGAGGGGAGTGTTGAGAAAATGTGAACAAAGAAGACAGAAAGAAAAGTGATAGACAGACAGAAAGACTGAAATACAAGAGGCAACAAAACAGACAGACAGACAGACAGACAAGAGGCAGCGAAAGAGAGAGACAGACATACACACAGACAGACAGACAGACAGATAGATACGAAGACCGAAACGAAACAGACAGACACAGATAGAAAGGCCGAAAATAAACAGGCATGAGACAGACACAGACACGATGACCGAATAGAGACAGACAGGCAGACAGGGAGACAGACAGACAGCAGGGTCGAGAAAGAGGGGTTAGAAGATGGGTGAGGGGTAGCGACAAAAATGAACCGATCTCCCAAAGTGATCCTCAAGGTTGTCCCATCCCATCCCATCCCATCCCACCCCATCCCACCCCATCCCATCCCATCCCATCCCATCCCATCTCATCCCATCCCACCCCGCCCCATCCCATCCCATCCCATCCCACGTGACGTTAAAGGGAATGTTACGTAAGACACTGGGAAGAGCGAAGGTTGAAACACTATCTCTTACTAGCTACGTAGAACTGTGTGTGTGTGTGTGTGTGTGTGTGTGTGTGTGTGTGTGTGGTGAGGTGTTTATCCATTGGGTCTCCCCCCCCCTCTCTCTCTCTCTCTCTCCTCTATATTTCAGTAAAGGGAAACTCTTTGTAAATAGGCTAGATAGACAGACAGACTTAGATAAAAGAAAAGCTAGACAGACAGACAGACAGACAGACAGATAGATGGACAGACAGATCGGATAGACAGATAGGTACAGACAGATACAGACAGACAGACAGATATACCAACAAAGTGGTAAACAGACACAGACAAACCCTCAACCAGACACCAAGTGAGAGAATTAAACACACACACACAAAAAAAGGGAGAGAGAGAGAAAAAAAGAAAACCTCAAGCTTCCCAACTCTACCACAGTCCCCTCCACACCTCTCTCACCACATCCTAAAACTGCAATTGACCTTAGATTATTTAGGAGGGCAAAGTGGTGCGTGCAAGGACTACGAAGGGCAGGGTGAGAATTTGCCTTTTTCATTCCTAGGTTAGTTGTCTTTCCTGCCAGATTGAATTGGAAAGTTGGGGTGATAAGGGGAAGCGGGTGAGAGGGAGGGAGGGGGAATGAGGGAGAGGGGAAGTGAGAGGGTTGGGGTGAGAGGGAGGGGGATAGGGAGAGAGGGAATCAAATAAAAAATGGTGAGATGGAGAGGAATAAAAGAAGGGAGATAGACGGAAGGAGAGAGAGAGAGAGAGAGAGAGAGAGAGAGAGAGAGAGAGAGAGAGAGAGAGAGAGAGAGAGAGAGTCATAATGGAATCTCACACGGCTAGGTAAGGTTTGGCACTGTCCTACCCTGACCTTCACCGTACCACCATAAACAACCACTATCTTCTGTTTCACCGTCACTACACCGTATCTGTGCTCATCCCACACCATACCACTATTTTCTGTGTCATCGTACCTTGCATCTGTCCTACCATCCTTCACCATACCTCAATGTTTCACCGTCTGTGCATCGTAGCTCTCCTTCACCGTATCAAAATGCTGAGACTGCTTTATATTTCACTCTCTGTGTGGTGAGTATGGTAGTGTGGGGTGAAGGAGGTGATGGTGAGGGGGGTGAGGGTGAAGATAAGGTGTACGGGAAAGATAAGGGCAGGTACGCAGGACGTGAGAGGGTGAGGGTGAGGGTGAGGGAGCCTGTAGTGAGAGAGAGGGGTGAGGTGAAGGCATGGAGTCAAAGCATAAAGTGAGCAAGAGGGGTGATACATGACGGGTGAGCACAGACAGGCAGAGTAAAGGGAGAGGGGTGAGAGGGTATGGTATGTGGGGTGAGGGAGATTGGGTGTGGGTGAGGGGAGGAGGGGTGATTATGGGTGAGGGGGGGGGTGAGAGGCTAAGGGTATTGGGTGCGGGGGGTGTAAGGTGTGATGTGGGGTGAGAGGTGTGGGATGTGGGGTGAGGGGAAAGGGATGAGGGGAGTGAGGGGAAAGGGATGAGGGGAGTGAGGGGAGAGGGGTGAGGAATGCGTACGAGAACAAGCCTGGCGGAAACAGCTCATCAGGGTAACAGGCAGACCCAACCACCTGGACGAAGGGTGGTTGGGTTGTTAGCGGTGTGTGTGTGTGTGTGTGTGTGTGTGTGTGTGTGTGTGTGTGTGTGTGTGTGTGTGTGTGTGTGTGTGTGTGTGTGTGTGTGTGTGTGTGTGTGTGTGTGTGTGTGTGTGTGTGTGTGTGTGTGTGTGTGTGTGTGTGTGTGTGTGTGTGTTTGCAAAGTGCATGAAGAGAGAGAGAGAGAAAGAGAGAGAGAGAGAGAGAGAGAGAGAGAGAGCGGGGGGGTGAACCAATCTCTCTTTAGCCGGACATGACGAGGAGTAATACAGCTCTCTCTCTCTCTCTCTCTCTCAGAAATGACATGAGGTAAAATAATGTCCTCTTCATACAGTTTATGCTCATAATTTTCCCTAAGAGAGAGAGAGAGAGAGAGAGAGAGAGAGAGAGAGAGAGAGAGAGAGAGAGAGGGGCTTGTGTGGACTATTTAAAAGGTTGCATCTATCAGTGAGTGAATCTATCTATGTATCCATCCACCCGTCTGGCTATATCGTCGTGTCTGCTGTATATCTATCCATTCATCTATATCTATCTGTACATCTATCTGCATCGATCAGTCTATCTATTTATTCTGTCTGTCTGTCTGTCTGTCTGTCTCTCTCTCTCTCTCTCTCTCTCTCTCTTTTTCATTCTGCGTTGCATGATTGGTCGTAAAGGGGATGTCCCGGATGAATGAGAGAGAGAGAGAGAGAGAGAGAGTGCGCATGAATATGTCCATGTATGTATGTATGCATGTATGTGTGTGTGTGTGCATGTATCTGAAACCCATCTCCTCTCTTGTCGAACCGAATATGAAGGTAGGACAATGGCGTCACGAATTTGAATGACGTCACAAACAAACTCTGACGTCACAGTTTTTCTGACGTCACCACCAAACTCATGACGTCACGCAGCATCTCTGACGTCACTAGCGGCTCAGGCTCCACCCGCCCACGGAGAGGCGGGGGATGCGAAACCGGAAGTGCAGAGGTGAACATGTTTAATTTTTAGTGGATTCCGCGTGTGGGAGAGAGAGAGAGAGAGAGAGAGAGAGAGAGAGAGAGAGAGAGAGAGAGAGGTTTTCATGACGGGAAAGATACTATACTCTTTTCACCTTAACTTGGCCTGGCTTCTCGTCCTTTTGCAATTAATACCACGTAACCCAGTGGCAGGAAAAGATGATACTACGGCTCTACATCTTCTTCACAGCACTTCTTCGTGACTAGCATCATTATTGGCCTCTCCTTACGACTCAGTACTGACGATGGAGATGGCAATTCTAGGCCAAGTTAGTGTAAAAGGAGTATAGGACCTGGCAGTGTTTTGCAGGAATTTTAATATAAAGTGGATATACATGGAAAGAAAGACAGACAAATGAGGAAGGAGCGTCGTGGTGTTAGTGTGGATGTGACTAAGTGTTATGAGATATACTTTGAGATGGTTTGGCCACGTGGAGAGGATGGAGAACGGGAGACTGACTAGAAGAGTGTATGTGGGTAAGATGGAGGGGAACAGCAGGAAGGGGAGACCAAGGATGAGGTGGAGAGTGTGTGAGTGGAGTAATATATGAGGAGGGGGTGAGGAGAAAAGGTTGCCAAATGGCAAAAGGGGAGAGAGAGAGAGAGAGAGAGAATACTTAAAAGGGGGAGAGGGAGGTGGAGAACAAGGGGAAGAAGAAGAGGAAGAGAAAGAAGGGAAGACTGTGGGTTGGAGGTGAAGGGGAAGAGGGGAGGAGGGAAGGAAAGTAAGGGGAGGGGAGGGGGGAGGGATGATTTAATACTCCAAGGGGAAGGGTGGAGGGGGGAGGGAGGGGGAGAGGGGAGTCAGGAGAGGGAAGGAAAGTAAGAGTAAGAAGGGGGAGAGGGGAAGGGGGAAGGAAAGTAAGGGGAGGGGAGGGGGGAGAGATGATTTAATACTCCAAGGGTTGCTACTGAATTTCGTAAAGGATGACCTCAGAATCTCTCTCTCTCTCTCTCTCTCTCTCTCTCTCACATCTACAAGCATCGCCCCCACAAAAACCGGGCGACCCCAGCTTTTTGCACACCCTGTAACTTATGGTCCCCTGTTTTCCTGAGGTGGGGGGGGGGAAGGCAACAAAAAAATACTTGAAAATAAAGGCGTAATTAAAGACTCAGGAATAAAGACCTTGATAACAAAGATGTAATAAAGACTCAGTAATAAAGATCCAGACGAAATAAAGACTGGGAAATAAAAGCATAAAAGACTAAGAAATAAAGACTTGAAAAATAAAGATGTAATAAAGACAGAAACAAAGACTGCAAAAATAATGGCGTAATAAAGACTAAGAAATAAAGACCTTGAAAATAAAGGTGTAATAAAGTCTCAGAAATAAACTTGAAAAATAAAAAGTTGTAATAAAGACAGACTTAAAAATAAATTCCTTACCGTGTGTCCCTCTGGAGGATGAGAGACTGACTAGGAGTGTATTTGAAAGATGTAATAAGTGGGTCTCGATACAGACTTTGTTAACTGTAAATACCATTCCATATCTATCTATCTATCTATCTATCTATCTATTTATCTATCTATCTATCTATTAAAAAGTGGCTTCAGTCTCGCCTTTCCCTTATAATTGTAGGAGAAAACGGGATACTGACCTAAAAAAACTGGGGAAACTAGAACTCTTGCTAAATGTCTGGACGGGTGACTAAATAAATTGGTGCTGTAACTGTTGTAAATAAGACCTAACTGCCGCCTTTCCCGCAGACTGGTGGCAGAGGAGAAAGGATGATAATATGCTTGCAAAAATAAATAATAAACACACACACAACTAAATACATAAAGAAACAAAAAAATGCATAAATAAAATACAAAAATCTGGGAGCCATGTTAAATATTTGTACGTTTTTTTTTTTTTTTTTGCCCACCATCACCTCAAGTAATGATGCCTTCAAAATCATTTATTACGCTGGGTGGTAACCATATAACCAAACAACGCCTAGTGGTCTAGTGGATTATGAAGCTCCAACTGGAAGGGGCCTGGAAGGGTTTACATCCCAGGGCTAGTTGGGATTTATTGCTCATATAATGCTACTCAGTTGCATGTGAGGCTGGTCACCCTCACTTTCTATGTTGGGAATGGGAGTCTAACCCCGGGTGCCTACGCTCCTGATGGGGCAAGCAAGGAATGGATGGATGGATGGATGGGTGGATGGATGGATGAATGAATGAATGAACAGATGGTTGGATGAATACATGGACGAACAGATGAGTGTATGTATGAATAGATGGACGGGTAGACGGATGGATGGGTGTGTGAGTGAGTGGGTGGATGAGTGAATGTGTGGATGAATGGATGGATGGATGAATGAATGAATGAATAGATGGGTGGATGAATAGATGGATGAAGGAATGAATGAATAAATGAACAGATGGATGGATGGATGGATGAATAGATGAATGAATGAACAGATGGGTGGATGAATGGATGGATAAACAGATGAGTGTATGTATGGACAGATGGACGGACGGATGGATGGATGGATCAAGACGCTTTCATTCAACCTGGGGCGGATTTTTCAAAGTAGAGGGGTTAAGAACAGTTTTAAATACTGGCATTCCTTTTCACACGAGGGGGTTTTCTGACGCTGGAAAATAATCGTCTGGAGGATGCAGGAAAAAAATATACTGACGGCGTCGTGGTGAAGAGGTTGTGTAGAATGGCCTGGCAAATTTAATAATAATAATAATAATAATAATAATAATAATAACACCATTCTTCCCGCAATATCAAGGACGGTTCACCTAGACGGGACCTCTCGATGTGGTCTGTATCTCTATGTAACTTATTGTCCGGAAAACTGGGGGTGACAGGTGCGGGGGAGGGAGGGAGGGAGAAAAGGAGGGAGGGGAGAGGAAAGACAGGAAGGTGAAGGAGAATGGAGGGAAGGAATGAAGGAAGAAAGGAAAGAAGAATGGATGGAAAGAAGGAAGGATGGAATGAGAATGGAAGGAAGGAAGGGAGGGAGGAGGAAAGCGAATAAGAATGGAGGAAGGGAATGAATGAAGAAAGGGAGGAGGGAAGTAAGGAATGGGAATGAATGGAGGGAGGGAGGGAAGAAAGGAAGGAAGGAAGGAGAGTGACCAGAGTGAGGGAGACAGGAAGAGTTAAAGGGAAGGTGACAGAAGGGAGAAAGGGGGGAGAGAGCCAGAGGAAATGAGTGAGAGAGAGAGAGAGAGAGAGAGAGAGAGAGAGAGAGAAATGTTTGTGTGTATAATGACCATGTATGCGGTTTCCATGACAACAGAGAACGCCAAGCATCAGCTGATTGCTTCCTGCATGCCAACCTTGACCACAAAACACCTCTCACCCACTCCCTCACTCACCCACTCCCTCACTCACCCACTCCCTCACTCACCCACTCCCTCACTCACCCACTCCCTCACTCACCCACTTCCTCACTCACCCACTCCCTCACTCACCCACTCCCTCACTCACCCACTCCCTCATTCACCCACTCCCTCACTCACCCACTCCCTCACTCACTTGCTCTCTGTATCCGGGTTCAGACTAAAAGAAAGAAAGAGAGAGAGAAAGAGAGAGAGAGAGAGAGAGAGAGAGAGAGAGAGAGAGAGAGAGAGAGACAGACAGACAGACAGACAGACAGACGGACAGAGGAAGAAGAAAAAGAAAAAAATGGAGATGATGATGGCTTTTGTGGGTAAATACTTCTCACTCCCTCGCTTACTCTCACTCACTCACTCACTCACTCACTCACTCACTCACTCACTCACAGCATACAGGTTCAGTAGGGCTTTAAAGAAATAGCGCTTTGTTCGTAAACACTTCAAGATTTCTGTGGAAGTGAGGGGACATAAGGGGAAGCGAGGGGAGGAGACGAGGAGGGCTGGAAGAAGTGGAGGAAGAGGAAAGGAAGGGAAGGAGGAAAAGGAGGATAGGACAAGGAAGGAGGAGGAGGAGGAGGGAAAGGGGAGAACAGTAGTGATCAGGAAGAGGGGAAAAGATAGGGAGATGGGAGCACGAGAGGGGAGAGAGGGGATGGTGAGGAGAGGGGAGGAAGAAACGGAGGAGGGGAAAAGGAGTAGAAAAAAAAGAGTAAGAGGGGAAAAGGAGGAAGAGAGGAAATGGAAGAGGAGGAAGAGAAAGGGAGGAGGAGGGGACGAGGAGATAGAGGGGAAAAGTAGGAAGAGGAGAAAAGGGGAAAGAGGGAAAAAGGAGGAAGTAAGGAAAAGGAGGAAAGGAAAAAAGGAAGAGGAGGAGGAGGGAAAAAGGAGGAGGTGGATGAGGAGGAGGAGAAATGTAGGAGGGTTAAAGTCACTGTGGAAGTAAAGGTGGAAGGGAAGGAGATGGGAGAGAAAAGGAAGGAAGGAAGGAAGAATTGTAGGGGAGGGGGAAAGGGAGAAAGGGAAGAAAAGGAAAGTGGGAGAGGAGGGAGGGAAAGAGGGAAGCGGAAGAGGAAAAGAGGGAGAGGAGGAAGGTGAGGAGAGGGGGAAAAAGACGAGAGATGTGGTCATGAGGTCGAGAAGGGGAAAAATAATGGGATTACTGCATTGTGGGTAAACACTTAAAGATGGCCAGGGATGAGGCGATGAGGAGGGGAGGATATAGGGAGGAAGGGGAAGGCGAAGGAGGGAGAGGGGGAGGGAGGAGAAGGAGAAGGAGGAGGAGGAGGGGAAGGGGATAGGGAGAGATGGAGGGGGAAAGAGAAAATATGAGGGTTGATGTCATGAAGTTGAAAGAGGAAAATTTTGATAAGATGTTTTCTGCGTATATACCTTAAGATCTTTGAGAATGTGAGGGGAAAGGAATTGAGGTGAAGGGTTGAAATGAGGGGAGATGGGAAGTGAGAGGCAGGGAAGTGAAGTAAGGACAGAGCTGAAGTGAGGGGAAGAGGAATGACGTAAGGTGTTGTGGAGTGAGGTGAGGTGAGGTGAGGGGAAATGAGGAAAAGAAAAGGGGACGAAAAATGAAGTCAGATGTCTAGGGATGAGTTGAAGGGAAGGGGAAGTGAAATGTGAGGAAGGGGAAGTGAAATAAAGGGGAGGGGAAGTGAAATAAGGGGAAGGGGAAGTGAAATAAGGGGGAGGGGAAGTGAAATGAGGGGGAGGGGAAGTGAAATGGGGAGGAGAAGTGAAATGGGGAGGAGAAGTGAAATGGGGAGGGGAAGTGAAATGGGGAGGGGAAGTGAAATGTGGGGAGGGGAAGTGAAATGGAGAGGGGAAGTGAAATGGGGGAGGGGAAGTGAAATGGGGGGAGGGGAAGTGAAATGAAGGGGAGGGGAAGTGAAACGAGGGGGAGGGAATGTGATATGAAAAGGAGGGGAGGTAAAACGAAGGGAAGGAACAGTAAAATGAGGGGAGGGGGACAAGGAAGTAAGGTGAGGGGAACTGAGGGGAGGACAGAAATATCCCACCACTCAATATTCCTTTACTTCCATTGTCGTACACACAATGATTACCTTCTATGAGTGAGGGAAAGAAAGGAAAGTGAAGGGAAGAGAGGGGAAAAGAGGGGAAGTGAGGGGAAGAGAGGGGAAGTGAGGGGAAGAAAAGGGAAGTGAGGGGAAGAGAGGGGAAGTGAGGGGAAGAAAGGGGAAGTGAGTGGAAGTGAGGGGAAGACAAAAACCTCCTACCACTCCATAATCCGCAGCAGCTTTCGTCACACCTGTCCATAATTACTTCCGGTTCCCAAGAGGTGACCATGACGTTGTTGTTGTTGTTGTTGTTCCAGGCACATCTAGACGTGTACCCAGTGGACTACCTACTGATATTTCCTTTCAGCTGCAGTCCACCATCCTCCTTGAGGGGGGGATAGGCAGGGAGGTGAAGGACGTTTGCATAGCCGGGCAGAGGCGGCCCAATCCAGCACCAGGAATGTAAGTGCGTGTGCCTGGTTTCAGTGTGCCTAGTAATTCTGAGTATTAAAAGAAAAAAAAAAAAAAAAAAGGAAAATAATCATGTCTGCCGTTACACTAAAAAAAAAAAAAAAAAATCTAGTTTGTGTCAAGGTACAGAAAAAAAAAAAAAAAAAAAAAGGGCTCTGTGCCAAATAATATATACACATAAAATCAGGTTTGCGCCAGAGTTTAATGAAAAAAAAAAAAAAAAAAAAAAAATCAGGTTTGTATTATTTCAGAAAAATCAGGTCAGTGCCTATGAATAGAAAATT
>NC_137008.1:53888431-53900931 GCF_032717465.1 Coenobita brevimanus
TTTTGTGGAGGTCTCTTGCACGTAACCTCCCCCCTCGTCTCTCTCTCTCTCTCTCTCTCTCTCTCTCTCTCTCTCTCTCTCACACACACACACACACACACACACACACACACACACACACACACACACACACACACACACACACACACACACACACACACACAGCGTAAATCCTTCCAACACAACTGCATCTCTCATAATGCTACCTCCCGACGATTTTATTCAGCGTAGGAAGGATTATTTCGTACTGAAGAGGTCAAAAAGGCGTCAGATGGGCTTCTTCCTTATCTTGCTGTCATCTCGGGAAGCGTCTGACACCACACTTCGCCATTTTGTGTGTGTGTGTGTGTGTGTGTGTGTGTGTGTGTGTGGGGATGTAAACCTCAAGAATTCGTACATGTGTGTGGGTATATACAAAGGAAAGGAAAGCAAACAGAAACAGACCTTATAGTCCTTTCGAGGCTGCTTGTTACAGAGTAGAGGCTGCTTATGAATGTACATGTGTTTTATGTGTGTATTATACAAGTATGTATGCAACATGTATGTACGTATCAATGTATGTATGCATGTATGTCTGCACGTATGTATGTGTATGTATGTATGTGCCCAGTGTGTACATGTGTTATGTGTATAAGTATGTATGTATATATGCATGTATGTTTCTATGTATGTGCATGTGTGTATGTATGTATGCATGTATGTATGTATGTGTGTTGTCATGGCACATCGTTGTCGTGAGGGAATGTGCTGGTGATTCATGCCTCCTTAAGTGTTACAACTTCTTTTCCTTTCACTGCCTCTATTACTGAATTTATCCCAAGAACCATCTGTAGACTCTCTCTCTCTCTCTCTCTCCCCCCCCCCTTAGTTCTGTTTTCATCTGACGGAACTGGGCCACTCCCACAACTTAAATATATTCAGTGTGTTTTAGTTATGAGGCAGGAATGAGTCTCCTTGGTTACTAGTTAAATCCATCCTCCAGTCTGACTACACCTGGCCATTACCTGAGCTGAAAGGGGTTAGGGATCTTTGTCAGGTGGTAGTGTTGCAGCATCTATCATTCTGCTATCTGTCTGCCTGTCTGTCTGTCTACCTGTCTGTCTGTCATCTCAAAATTCGTCTGGCACATCTTGATCCATTCGTGTGTTGGTGATTCACGGTGATTCAGGTATTATTATTTTTTCCATTCACTGTGGCAATAATGGGTTTTGTAAGAAGTATTTATGTTTCTCTCTCTCTCTCTCTCTCTCTCTCTCTCTCTCTCTCTACTCTCTCTCTCTCTCTCTCTCTCTCTCTCTCTCTCTCTCTCTCTCTCTCTCTCTGTCCATCAGCGTGTTAGTGATTGACGGTGATTCAGGTAGTACTAAATTTCTTCCCTTCACTTCCTCGTTAATTACAGGTGTGGCAGGGAAAGCCAGTCAGCCTTTCCCGATTTGCACAAGTCTCTGAAGGTTGTATTCTAAGTAGTATTTTAGGATTCGTGGCGCCTATTCCTTTGCGATTTGTTCTGCCTATTACATCTTAATATCCTACTGTGCGCTTTGATGTCGTTTTAATAGACAACATACACAAAAGGATACTGAGGTGTAATGTGAAGAATAAACTGGTAAGGAAGAGGTGTTAGGAAATATCAGAAGCTATTTATAATACGA
The DNA here is from genome assembly GCF_032717465.1 of Coenobita brevimanus. Classification (NCBI taxonomy): domain Eukaryota; kingdom Metazoa; phylum Arthropoda; class Malacostraca; order Decapoda; family Coenobitidae; genus Coenobita; species Coenobita brevimanus. Next base: position 53,890,084 of record NC_137008.1, read on the forward strand.
TCTTGTATCTAGTCTGTTGGAATATTCTGTGTGTGTGTGTGTGTGTGTGTGTGTGTGTGTGTGTGTGTGTGTGTGTGTGTGTGTGTGTGTGTGTGTGTGTGTGTGTGTGTGTGTGTGTGTGTGTGTGTGTGTGTGTGTGTGTGTGTGTGTGTGTGCACAGGTGTGTGTACAAGTGCCGTCTGTTCTTATGGCATACTGACCCTATTCCACGACCTACCTACCTTCATTTCCCTTGTTCCATACCCAAACCTTTGTCTAATACACTCTTTTCACTTTTACTTGGCCTTTCCATCTTGAATGCTGAGTTGGAATACGGATTAACACTAGGATATAATGCTAGTCACGAGGAAGTGCTATGAAAATGGATGAAGAGCCATGGTACTGTCTTTTTCGGCCAATGAACTAAGAGAATTGAACAGCAAAAGGACGAAATTCTGGGCCAAGTTAAGGTGAAGGAAGTATAGTTATGGCAGTCTATCTTTTTCCTGCTCTATCTTTGTCTTATTCCTATTTCTGCCCTATTTTTTTTTCTTGTCCTATTCCCGTTCTCTTTCTGGATTATTATTTTCTTACTCTTGTCCAGCTCCTGTCCCATTCCTGTTCTGTACCTGCCCTATTATTGTCCCATTTCTGTCCTTTTCCTGTCCTGCGTCTCTCCTAACATTGTCCTATTCATAACTTATTCCTGTCCAATTATTTTCCTATCCTTGTCCTATTATTTTCCTGTTTTTCTTCTATTTAAGCTCTTTTCCTGTCCAATTCCTGTTGTGATTGTAGATTTTCAGGATTTTATTTGTTTTCCTTTTTCATTTTTATTTTGTATTTTCTATTTTTATTTTTTTTGAAAGCCTGAGTTTTGAGTGGATGTAAGTTTGACCAAATTTTCCGTTTTCCTGTTTTTGCCATCTATTAAAAAAACAGAGATAAGATGATGATGATGGTGATGATAATGATGATGATGATGATGATGATGATGATGATGATGATGATGATGATGATGATGATGATGATGATGATGATGGTGATGATAATGATGATGATGATGATGATGATGATGATGATGATGATGATGATGATGATGATGATGATGATGATGATGGTGGTGGTTCTCCTAATTTTACCTTTTTTTCTTAACAACCTTTTTTTTATTTTAATCACCAGACAACATAAGATGATTGTATTGGTCTTTCGAAAAACCTCTCGTGGTGAAATGGTTATTAAAAGCTATATCAACTCCTCCAGCTCTCTCGCTCTCTCTCTCTCTCAAGGTGAACAAAATCGTCTGGAAATTGCCACACACACACACACACACACACACACACACACACACACACACACACACACACACACACACACACACTGCACGTTCAAGATGGGAAACGTGAAATCATCTCTTGCTGTGACGAAACGCAATGAAAACATGGCCGTAAAGTGAAGAAGCAGGGCGAAACAAGAGGGAAACATGCTTTGGTAATTTTCCTTTCCTCTTTTCCACAGCTGGCTCATTCGTTCCGTGTTGGGGTAATGAGAGAGAGAGAGAGAGAGAGAGAGAGAGGGGGGGGAGGAAAGGGGAGTAGAATAAAGAAAGGGAAAAAAAGTGAGCCAAGGGTAAACGAGAAAGACTCAGAAGGAAGAAACACGAAGGAAAACAGGAAAAGGGAAAGGAAAGGGAAATAACAGGAGAGAGGAAGGTGGGTGGGGGTGGGGGTGGGGTGTAGGGGGGGCGGACGGTCTCAAACCTACTTTCACCCACACCTGTCCCCCCCCCCCACATAACACTTGTCACACTTGTCTCATCCCCAGGTCACAGGTAGAGAGAGAGAGAGAGAGAGAGAGATGGAGGAGGACAGGTGTGTGTGCCTATCTCACCCACACCTGTCAGCCCAAGAGATATGAGAAGCAAGTGTGTGTGTGTGTGTGTGTGTGTGTGTGTGTGTGTGTGTGTGTGTGTGTGTGTGTGTGTGTGTGTGTGTGTGTGTGTGTGTGTGTGTGTGTGTGTGTGTGTGTGTGTGTGTGTGTGTGTGTGTGTGTGTGTGTGTGTGTGTGTGTGTGGAATCTAGCCAAACCAGTAACGTACAGAGGATTTACAGTTTTGTAGCCATCTGGGGGTATAGCCATCTGTAGACAATTTTTGCTGAGAATTAAGACACAGGTGGACAGAGAATTAGACAGGTGGACTGAGAATTAAGGCAGGTGGATTGAGAGTTATGGCAGGTGGACTGAGAATTAAGACACAGGTGGACTGAGAATTAAGGCAGGTGAACTGAGAATTAACACACTCCCCTTTCCACGTCTCTTCCATTCCCACCTCGGTAAAAACGGACGATTTACGGACGATTTTCCTCAGTGCAAGGGGAGACGTCTCGTACTGAAGGGGTTGAGGGATTAGAGAGAGAGAGAGAGAGAGAGAGAGAGAGAGAGAGAGAGAGAGAGAGCAAAGAATTCATCACTTAAGTCAATAGGATTTTTCTTAAGGGGGAAGGGAAGGGAAGGGAAGGGAAGGGAAGGGAAGGGAAGGGAGGGGAGGGAAGGGAGGTGATGAGAAAGGGAAGGGGGAGTAAGAGATGAAGAAGTGAGGGGAAAGGGTAGGGGAAGAAGAGAGCGAGGTGGAGGGGGAAGGGAGGAGAAGGAAGTAAGGGATGCCAAAGGGATGGAGGGGGAGGGGTAGGGAGGGGGAGTGAGGGGAAGTGGAGGGGAAAATCGGAAAAAGGGGAAAGAGGGGAGAGTGAAAAAAGAGAGGGAGCTATTGTTCTATTTTAGGTATTTTCCTTCCCCTTCTCCCCCCCCCCCAGCGTCCCCCACCTTACTAGATGTAGTCTTAATCCAAACGTACCCTCCCTCTTTCCCTCGTGTGTGTGTGTGTGTGTGTGTGTGTGTGTGTGTGTGTGTGTGCAAAGTGCATGAGAGAGAGAGAGAGAGAGAGAGAGAGAGAGAGAGAGAGAGAGAGAGAACCATATCCTAGCCGAAAGCGAAAATGGAGGGGGGAAAAGGGAGAAAAAAAAACAAATAGGTTTTTCATTCATTTTGGCCTTGAGAGAATAGGTGGGGGAGGGATGGGGAAAGGGGGACAGGGATGAAAGGTATATAGGGGAAAGAGGGGAGAAGGAATGGGAGATAAAGAAAAGGGGAGAATGAAGGGACGAGAAGGAGGAGATGAGGGGGATGGTAGGTGAGGTGAGAGGGGTTGAGAGGGGGAAGGGCGAGAAGGGAAAGAAGAAAAGGAAGGAGACAGGGAGAAAGAAAAGGAAGGAGACAGGGAGAAAGAAAAGAATATGGAGAGAGTAGGGAGACACAAAAGGGAGGATCAGAGATGTGAGGGGATGTGGGAGGAGAGAGAACAGGAGGAGAAGGGAGAGAGGGGAGAGGGGAGGGGAAAAGAAGGGGTGGGAGAGACAGGGAGAGAAGTGAGGGGAAACAGAGCCTTAGGAAAGAAGTTGATTGCATGTTCCCCGATAGATATTGTTCGGCATAAAAAAACAATGAAAAGAAAACTACAATAGATTCCAGCCACCCTTAACCTCTTCAGCCCGAGCACATCTTTTTTTTTTATTTGGTTCAGGTAACGTTAGGCTACTATTCTCACCCCAAAAATGATAATAAAAGGGTGGGGTTAGGCAGAGTGGGGTCAGGCAGGATGGGGTCAGGCAGGGTGGGGTTAGGCAGAGTGGGGTAAGGCAAGGTGAGGTGGGGTGATGCAGTGTGGAGTGAGGCAAGATGAAGGTACAGTGGGGTGAGGTGAGGCAGGAAGGGGGTGAGGCAGGGTGAAGACGAGGCAGGTTGAAGGTGAGACAGGGTAGGGTGAAACATGGCTGATTAAGGGAAGGTGGGGATTGCCTGGGTTATGAAGAGTGAGCAAGGACAGGGTGAGGGAGGAGAGGGTAGGGTGAGGCAGGGCGGGATGATGCAGGGTGAGGCAGGGTGGCGTGGGGTGATGCTAGGTGTGGGGTGAGGCAGGGCGGGGTGAATGGGGGTGGGGTGAGGCTGGTAATAAGGTCAGGAATGTGAGGGTGTGGCAGAGTCAGTCAGGCGCCCCTCTCCCCGACACAGTCCAAGGTCCACGCTAATTCCAGTGGGCTATTTCCACGCCTAGTGAAAGATGGAGGTCAAAAGTTCGTTTATACCCTCCAGCATCTGTAGTTGGGTCATTTTTCGTATCTACAGTATACTTCGTCCACTGTAACTTGGCGGAGTATTGTCGTCCTTTGGCAGCTCATTTCTCGTACCTCAGCGACAGAAAAAGACAAAACTAGTGCCCTGCAACATTTCCACAGCACTTCTTCGTGATTACCACCGTGTTCTAGTATCATTTCTGTCTGTCTGTCTCTGTCTGTTTCTCTGTCTGTCTGTCTGTCTCTCTCTCTCTCTCTCACGCGCACACACACACACACACACACACACACACACACACACACACACACACACACACACACACTCTCACTCACCAGAAACACACGGATCTAATTAAACCCATTATTCTCTGGGGAGGAGGAGGAGGAGGAGGAGGAAGAGGAGGAGTACAAGAAATGGAGGGGGAAAGAGGAAGAGAAGAGGAGGGGTGGAGGAGAAGACTATAAGGAGAGGAGACGAGAAGAGCAGCAGACAGGGGAAGGACTACAGAAGAGGAGAGGAAGAGGAGAGAAGAAGAAAGGAAGAGGAGAAGAAAAAAAAGAGGGGAAGAGGAGAAAAAGTAAGAAACATGGAAGATGACGGGATGAAGAGATGAGCAGACGAAGAGGAGGCAGAGGAGACGAGAGGAAGAGGAGGAGAGAAGACAAGAGGAAGAGGAGTGTGGGAAAAAAAAAAAAAGAAGAGGAGCTGAGGGGAGGGTGTGAGGACTGCGCCAAAGAAGAAGGCATCTCTGTAGTCTTTCTTTTCTTTTTTTTTTCTTTTTTTTCTTCTCACTTGGCGTGGAGATTTCGTAAGTGAACTGAGGCGTGTAAAACCAGGGTGGTCCATACATAGCGCTGGTCTTGTGCTTCGGGGACGGCTCAGTTATTATTATCCCTGTCTACCTAGCATCAGTTATTCGTTTCTTCAATGTGTGTGTGTCTTTTAAACGCGCCGCTGCCACACCCACGCCCACACCAGCAGACTGAGATGTCCCCGTAATACATAAATATAGGGGAGTGTCAAGTGCAGCGCTACATATGGACCATCCTATATAGTTGCCTGAAAATGGGTAAAAAAAAAATACAAAAAAAAAAAAAATCCCCAAACTTAAACTAACCAATTTTAACCAAACAAAATGAAATCTAACCCAGCCTAACTAAATCAGATTTAATATATCCACTGTCTGCACGAGAGAGAGAGAGAGAGAGAGAGAGAGAGAGAGAGAGAGAGAGAGAGAGAGAGTATAATGTGCAGAATACATCGCTAAGGAAGTTGTGTTAGGAAACCCCTCAAAGCCACTTGGAATGCTAACACGATCTCACAAGGAGGTTGGGCGGGAGAAAGAAGGAAAAATGAGCCTAAAATTCCCATGAGAGAGAGAGAGAGAGAGAGAGAGAGAGAGAGAGAGAGAGAGAGAGAGAGAGAGAGAGAGAGAGAGAGAGAGAGAGAGAGAGAGAGAGTGTGTATAGCGAATGCAGTAATTAGGGAATGGACAGTGTGACAGGAAATGAGGTGTCAGATCGGTGTCGTTGTAGTTGTAATAATGGTAGTAGTAGTAGTAGTAGTAGTAGTAGTAGTAGTTGTTGTGGTTGTTGTAGCCCCAAGTTCATTTAAAACAAGAACCCAGTAGACTGCAGGCTGTTTTTTTCTTATCTGGAAGCCCACCACCCACATCTTCGGAGGATAAGGAGTGAGCTGAGGGACGTCTGTATAACTGGGCAGGACAGCCACCTAAAAAAATATCGGTGCCACCACATGAAGGCGCCCCTCTCCAGCATCGTGAAACTGTGTGGAGTGGCGATGTGTGGAGTGGTGCGGAGGGGTATGGAGAGGAGTATGGGTGGCGCGCTTGACATGTGGAGTGCGATAAAAAAAAGAATGAAACGGAAAGAAAAACGTAAAAAAATAAAAAATGATACTGTATATACTTGTAGACAGATACACAGGTAGACAGAGTAACAGAGAGAGATACTGAACAGAGAGAGTTACTGAGAGACAGATCAATACTACTACTACTACTACTACTATCACTACTACTACTACTATTGCTACTGCTGCTACTACTACTGCTACTCTTCTCGCAAGCACCACCCTCAGCTTCAAACCTGTGTGTGTATGAACGCCATCAGGTCAATCATCCTTCACCGCTACACCTTGGGGGACCGGGGCTAGGCTAACAGGATAACGACTGCACCCACCTATACCCTCATCCACCCACATCCCTACCCACCCACACCGACACCCACACCTACGCTGCCACCCACCTACACGCACATCCATCCACACCAACCTATACCCACACCCACATGCAGAGCTATGAAAGATTATGATGATGTGGAGTAGGGCTATGTGGAGTAATGATCAATGTTGTACTATCCATAAGTCATGCTGATATGGAATGGACAGGTGACGTGGATGTGGTACCAGGTGGCTCCAGACTCCACCCCGGTCAATCCACCTCCTAGGGGCGCCGCCCTTGGGTGTTCGAGGCCCAGGTAAACCCCTTGATGGCGTGAGGGGGGTGTGGGGGTAGGAAGTGGAGGGGGGTGTGGGGGTAGGGAGAGGAGGGGGGATGGGGTAGGAGGGAGGTGGGAGGGAGCTGGGAGATGGGAAAGGATATGGGGGATGGTAGGGGAGGAAGGGGAAAGGATTGGGGAGGTAGGGGAGGAAGGGGAAAGGAGGGGGGAGGTAGGGGAGGAAGGGGAAAGGAGGGGGGAGGTAGGGGAGACAGAGGAAAGGAGGGAGGTTGGGGAGGGAAAGGTAGGGGGAGGTAGGGGGCTGAAAGAGGGAAGGTGGAGGAGGGAAGGGGGAAGGTGGGAAAGGATGGGGGCAGCTGGGAAGGTGGGAAAGGATGGGGGCAGCTGGGAAGACGAGCAAGGGATGGAGGGTGAGGAGGTAGGGGAAAGATGGGGGGCGGCAGGAGGTTATGGGAGGAGGAGGTGGGGGCAGGGGGCATCGTCACCCAAAAGGCACTAAGGGGCATTGACCTTGTGGGTACGAAAGTCCGTCTGACTGTTTATGTCTATCTGTTTTGTCGTCTCTTTGTTTGTCTGCTTTAAATCTCTTTCTTTCTTTCTCTCTCTCTCTCTCTCTCTCTCTCTCTCTCTCACACACACACACACACACACACACACACACACACACACACACACCTGGCAGTGACGTGGACATACACCTGATAAATAAAAAACAGGTGTGCATGGAATCACCAAAACACCTGTACTGAACTGTAATTTCTACACACCTGACTCCTTACCCCACCTTTTGTCCCTCCTCCCTCTTCCTCTTTATAACTCTTACCAATTTCTCCTTCCCTCTTTCCTCTTTTCTCCCTTCCTTGTTTCTCTGTCCTCTTCCCTAATTCTTCATTCCTCTTATCTCTTCTTACTTTCATTCTCCTCTTCTCTCTTTCTTTCCCCATCTTCCCTCCCCCCCCCCTCTCTCTCTCTCTCTCTCTCTCTCATTAACTTCCCCACCTCACTCCACCTCTTCCACCCACACCAATACCAGGCCACAATACAAAGCTCTAAATCCACACCACATCCTTCCACCCACTTCTAATCCACTTTCTGTAGCCTTGTGTCCGCCCAATACCACTCATTCTTTAGTCTTTTTCTGTGTAATATTGTATCTCTACCTTTTCTGTTTTCTCTCTCCATTTACCTATCTGTCTGTATCTATCTATCTATCTATCTATCTATCTAAATATTTATCTATGTATGTCCCTCACAACAATGTATCGATAACATCTCACCATTTGTCTATCTGTTTATCTATCTGTCTATCTATCTATCTATCTATCCGTAGCCAGATGCCTTAGTCTTGGAAGGGGTGGCCGCAAACGAATCGCCTCCTTGTCAGTCTGTCTTCAAATCATTAGGCTGTCCTTCCTCGAACTCACATCATAAGCCTCTCCACCCAACCCATCCACCTCATCCTCGGTCTCCCCATTCCCTGCTCCCCTTCCACCTCACTCACTCACACAGACAGTCCTCTCAATCTCTCCACCAATATGCAAATTTCTCTCTCTCTCTCTCCTCTCTCTCTCTCTCTCTCTCTCTCTCTCTCTCTCTCTCTCTCTCTCTCTCTTTCTCACTAAATCACTCCCTACCCACTGACCTACTTTCCCATCTTTTCTCTGCAGCCTTGTCCCCATCTTAAACTTAATTCTTTTCCCTTTGTCCACCATTGTCCTTCCTTTTCCTTCTCGTTCTTTCTCTCCTTCTCCTCCTCAAGCACAAGTTTCTCATCAGTTATAATGCTCCTTTCTGACTGACCCAGATTCGGCCTCTTTCCAGCAGCCTTGTGCCTGTCTCAAAAGGACATACTTTTTCCCTGGCTATGCAACTCTACTACCACCACCACCACCACCACCACCACCACCACCACCACCACCACTACTACTACTGCTACCTTATCCACCATCCCCTGTCCAATAAATCCAATATTCCTTCCTCCGACCTGAGCAATACTGTATTTCTCGTATTACCCTCGGTCTATCCTCCTTCCTGACACACCACTCCCTAGCCTTCGTCCATCCTTCTGACCTACATAGCCTACCCTCTCAGCAATCTTTTCTCTGTCTCATACCTTCCGTTTTTCCCTCTTCTGTGCAACATCGTCTTATCTGTAGTACATTTTCTTTACCCTCCTCTTATTCCTCACATAATCTCTCTCTCTCTGTCTCTCTCTCTGTTGCTCCATTCCAATTAACCTACTTTCCCAGCCTCTTCCACCCACACCCTCTGTCTCAAATAACACTCCCTGTGCCACACTGTCCTTACATATATTTCTTTGCCACTCTGTCTCCTCCCTCTCCAATATACAAACGCCCCTCAACTCCCTCCCTATCCCCAGAAAGGAGGAGGGTGGGCGGCAGGAGGAGGTCAGATGTCAGTTCAATTATCTCTTTCCCAATGACCTATTTTTCTTTTCGTTTTTTGTTTTTCTTTCCTCCTCTCCTAAACTCCCATCCTTGTTTCCAATCTATTCAACCTTGTGATGTTTATTCAGCTTTCTGATGTTCCCCCTCCACTTCTTATTTTCTCTTTCTCTAATCTCCTTGTCTTAAGGATTCTCTCTCTCTCTCTCTCTCTCTCTCTCTCTCTCTCTCTCTTTTCCTGTTATTTCGATAGCTTTTTTTCTTCCTTTTATAACATTATCTTATTTATCTCATCTCATCTTCTTTCCGTCCAGCCTTCCATCTTCCTACCTTCATCATTTTCCATCCTTCCTTCACTCCATCACTGTTCTATCTCTGTCCTTCTTTTTACTTTCCCTCCTATCACCTGTGCTTTCATCCTTTCTTCCTTCCTTCCCTTCAAAATTCCTTCCTTCCCTCCTTCCTACTCATCCATCCCTTCTTCCTCCCAGCCTTCTTTCAACCTTCCCTTCCTCCACTTACATTTCTCTTCATCCTCCATCCCCTTCCCCGTCCCTCTTCCCTACCGTCCTTCCTTCCATTCGTCCCTTTCTCCTCCTTCCTCTTCATCCTCCCTCCTTCTTTCTCTTCATCCTCCCCCTTTCTTCCTCTTCCTCCTTCCTCCTTCTTCCTCTTCATCCCTCATCCTTTCCTTCCCTCCTTCCCTTAATCTTACCATCCTTCCCTCAACTTCTCCTTCCATCATTCCTTATTCCTTCTCTTTCCCTTCATCCTCCATCCTCCTCTCCTCCCTCATTCCCTCCTTCCGTCCCTTCCTTCTTCCTCCAGTAATTCTTATCATCCTCCATCCTTCTCTCCTTTCCTCCATCCTTCTTTCCTTTCCTCCATCCTTCCCTCCTCCCTCTCCCCCCCTCCAAGCAACTGCGCATCAGGCGGGAATCGATCCAGGGCGGCTCTCAGCTTGCCTAAGAGGTGCTTCTTCGAGGAGGAGGAGGAGGAGGAGGAGGAGGAGGAGGAGGAGGAGTTACAGACGGCAGAGGAGGAGAAATAAAAGAATGGGAAGGAGGAAGAGGAGGAAGACAAGGAGCAGGGAAAGGAATTGGGGCAGGAAGGGAAAGAAAAAATAACAAAAACTCTGAATGATAATAATAATAATAATAATAATAATAATAATAATAATAATAATAATAGTAGTAGTAGTAGCAGTAGTAGTAGTAGTAGTAGTAGTAGTAACAACAATAATAATAATAATAATAATAATAATAATAATAAAAACAAGGGAAATGGGTAATTATTATATATATAGGAAGTAAAAAAAAAAAAAAGGACACGGAAAAAGTCAGATGAAGAAAATATGCATATAACTGAATAAAAACACACAGAGAAAAACAAATTTGGTGAAAAAATATTCCGGAAGAAAAAAACAGGTAAAGAATGGAAAAAAGTTCTGGAGGAGGAGGATGCAGACGTAAATGAGAGAGAGAGAGAGAGAGAGTCTTGGTACTATATGAGTTCTATGTTCGTGGGCTTAGTAGAAAACCTGATGATGATGATGATGATTTTATTTTCCTTCCTCTTCCTCCTCCTCCTCCTCCTCCTCCTCTTCCTCCTCCTCCCCTATACACGACCTTCCTTGACCTTTAAGTCGACTCCTCCCTCCTCCCTCCCCTTCCTCCTTTCCTCCATAATCTCCCTTTCTACCCGTCTCCCTCTCCCCCTTTCCTCTCACCTTCCCTCTCTCCCTCCCTCTTTTTTATTTTCTACTTCCCTCCCTCCTCCTCCTCTTTACCTTTTCCTCTCACCCTTTTCTTTCTTATTTTCCCTGTATTCTCTCTCTCTCTCTCTCTCTCTCTCTC
>NC_137008.1:53903431-53915931 GCF_032717465.1 Coenobita brevimanus
ATTTACGGTCTACCCTCTATTGAAGTGGATATTAAAAAAAAAAAAAAAAAAAAAAAAAAAAAAAAAGATCTGTGATACAATAGTCCGTTCACTTAAACCTGGCCCAGATTTTCGTCCATTTGCAAATTAGTTCACGTAGCTCACTTACATCCTTTCCAGAGCACTTCTTCGTGACTAGTATTATATTCCAGTATTAATCTCTTGCTACAACTCAGCATTCAAGATGAGACAAATTTTAAGCAAAGTTAAAGTTACAAAAAAAAAAAAAAAAAAGAGTAAAGAACAAAACTATGCTAAGGTTCAACATCCTTTCCCGAGCACTTCTTCGTGACTAGCAAAAAGAGTGTAGCTATATGGGAGACTCAGTGGTAAAAATAAATGACTTAAGAGCTTTAATAAATCCGGCTCAGTGGAAACCCTGTCTGCTTGCACCCCGTCAGGCACTTCAACTTTAAGTGTGTGTGTGTGTGTGTGTGTGTGTGTGTGTGTGTGTGTGTGTGTGTTTTCGGGGGTATGAGTGGGGTGCGTCCCTCTCCTCCCCCTTTTTGCCCCCCCTCTCGTCTCCTTCTCTCTCCGCCACTGCCCCCTCCTCCATCCCGGGTCCCCCCTTAGTGCCTGTCTGCTCTTTTTATACAGAGAGAGAGAGAGAGAGAGAGAGAGAGAGAGACGGGGGGGAAAGAGAGTAACATAGTGCTACGCAGTCACACATACGGTAACACTGATTTGTAACACATACCGCAGATAGAGAGAGAGAGAGAGAGAGAGAGAGAGAGAGAGAGAGAGAGAGAGAGAGAGAGACGGGGGGGAAAGAGAGTAACATAGTGCTACGCAGTCACACATACGGTAACACTGATCTGTAACACATACCGCAGAGAGAGAGAGAGAGAGAGAGAGAGAGAGAGAGAGAGAGCAGGGGGGGAGGGGGCTGTCGAACATGGCAGTCTGTGCAATTGCTACGTCATGCATCCCTCGGCCTTAAGGGGTTACGGAGGTACATTAATCTTGCTGGCAGGCAGATATGGCATGCAGGCTGATTGGTAGAGGCAGATAGATATAGACAGCGATAGACAGATAAGTAGAAACAGATGAATTGATGAGTAGATGAATGAGTGGATAAATGAAGCAGTGTCAATCAACATCATCATCATCATCGTAATCATTATCATCATCGTAATCATCATCATTATCATCATCATCATCGTCGTAACCTAACTCTCCAGGAAAATGATAGAGACTAACTAGGAGAGACAGTCGAGAGAGTGCCAAGCAAAATGATCCATACATCCATACTCTGTTTACTCTAACTTGGCTTGAAGTTACCATCTCTCCATCTTGAATGCTGAGCTGTAACCAGAGATGAACACTGGGATATGGTGCTAGTCACGAAGAAGTGCCAAGGAAAGGAGAAGGAGCTACGCGAAATGAGCTGCGGGAAAAAAATCTGGGCCCAGTAAAGATGAACGAACTACTGTGACACTTGTAACGAATTAAGTGGAAAAAAAAAATCCATAAAATAAATCGCCTCCATGTCACCCTGTGCTATGACATCTGGTTACCTCTCCACTCCATCTCATCCTCGATCTCCCCCTCCCCCTCCCCCCGGTCCACCTCACTCACACTCTTAGTCAGTCTCTCATTCTCACCATTATCTATCTTAACGTAATGTAAATAGACAGAAGGAAGAGAATAATAAACAAAATTAGGTACTCGAGCAGAAGAGGTACAACTCCACATTTTCCTTTTTTTTTTTTTTCCTTCGTTCGTGTCAAACTGCAGGTTAGAAATAAAAAGTATATAACAAAAATGATTTACGGTTGTTCTACTATGAGGCAGGCAGGGTGTAATTTGCATATCTTTTCGTGTGCTACTGAAAAAAGTGTGGTGAGAGAGAGAGAGAGAGAGAGAGAGAGAGAGAGGGGGGGGGAGTAGTGCCTCAACAATGGTCTCAGTGCCAACAGTGGGGAAAAAAAAGGTAGCTCTACTTATCTTTTTACAACAGAATTACTTTTTGTTAGTACTGTTGCGTGTACATTTTCACTGCTCTTGTTACTGTTATTGTTACTTTCTTTGTCTGTTACTGATACTGGTGTTACTTAATCCTTTGATATTTCTTTGTATTTTCTTGTTATTTATATTACCTCTATGTTAACTCATTTATTCTGTTAGTCTTTACTTCTTTGCTTTACTGGTGCTATTGCTTTGATATTTACCTACATGGAATCTTTACTGACGTTTATTTTCTCTTAATTACTTTGCTACTGCTATCACCGGATGTTATTTCTTTTAGACAGGTGGGTGTATGCTTAGGGGAGGGCAGCGAAATGGCGGGGGACAGGGCGACATGAAGTTGATTTGTTTGTGGCCACCCCTTACTGGATTAAGACGTCTGGCAATAGATAGATAGATATTTCTTTGTATGTGTTCTCTTCACTTCTTGCGCTATTTTTGTCATTATTAAAACTTAAAATTTCTCTTGTTAATATAGCCTACAGTTCTTTCACTTCAACCTGGCGGAGTCTTCTACTTTTTCTCTGCTCATTCATTAAGTTCAGTGGCAGAAAAAGACACTGCTACGGCTCTACATCCTTTTCAAAGCCCTTCTTCGTGACTAGCATCATATTCCAGTGTTAATCCATTGTTACGACTCAGCACTTAAGATGGAGAGATGGCAGTTTCTCTCTCTGGTTGTCCGTACATCCATCCATCTATCCATCCATCACATCCATCTATCCATCTATCCATCGATCAGCCCATCCATCCATCCAACCATCTATTCATTCATCCATCGATCAACCCATCCATCTACCCATCCTCTATTCATCCATCTATCCATCCATTCATCCACCTAATACTTACTCATCTGTCTATCTGTCAATCTACCTATCTATTTAACTCCCAGAACACAATCCCAGCATAAAAGAAAAATCATCATCATCATCATCATCCAACCTTTTTTCCTAACGTACGGATAAAGTGACAAAAAATACACACAATAGGCCTAATCTACTTCCAGGAAATCACAGTAGTATTAAGTAGATAGGGAAGTGTTATAAAACTGTCTACTATTTATCTTCTTATCTATATATGTCTACCATCTATCTGTCTATCTGTCTATCTATCTATGTGACGGTCTGAGCCATTTGTTTATGCATGTATCCATCCAACCATCCACCCACCTACCTTTAATCTGCCTATCCACCCATTTATCTAATTAAAAATTAATCTATATATGCCTATCTATCAATATCAATGCATCTAATTTTCTAATGTATCCATGCAAATATAAACATATATGTCCATACACACACACACACACACACACACACACATTATATATATATATATATATATATATATATATATATATATATATAAACAACACATCTAGCTCTATATACCTATACACGCATACATATACATGTTAATATTAGTTTACATTATATAAACACAACATATCCATCGATCTGGCAACCTATGTTTACTAATTTGTCTAAGTATATCTATCTACCTATACGCACATACATACATACATACATACATACATACACGTATATTAACTCTCCAGACCTACCTGTTCGAGATCAATTACCGCCACTACTACACAGGTAACTACGTGCGTACACCTGGTGAGGGGAAAGGGAGGGGACCTGTCCTTGAGGGCGCTGTATCGATCCCATTCCCCTCTCTCTCTCTCTCTCTCTCTCTCTCTCATTCTTCCTCCCCAATCCTTCTTCCCCACCACCCCTCCTCCCCTCCCCCAACTCTCCCTTTTTCTCTCCTCCCCTACTTCCCCCCTCTCCCCCTCCCCCCCACCGTGTCTGCACCTGGTATTGGAAGCAGGAACAAGCAGACGCCCATACGCCACCTGTATGCCTGCCTTCCAGTCTGCTCCCCCCCCCGTCTCTCTCTCTCTCTCTCTCTCTCTCTCTCCATCCTCCTTCCCTCCGCCCTCATTGCGCTTTCCTCCTTCCTCCACTTTCTTTCAATTATTTTTACCTTTCTTCCCTCCACCTACCCCTCCTCCCTTCTCCACCTTCCTCCCTTCTCCACCTTCCTCCCCTCCCTCTCTCCGCTTTCTTCCTTGTACGCGTTGCTCCCTCCTGCGTTAACACCTTCCTCCCTCTCTCCCTCCACTCACTTACACCTTCCTCTCTCCTTTCCTCCAACATCTAAGCTTCCCTCCCTCCTCTGCTTACGCCTTCCTCCCTCTTTTCCTCCAGCACTTACGCTTCCCTCCCTCTTACGTTTGCCTTCCTCCCTCCACCACCTACGTTTCCCTCCTTCCCTCTACTTCGGCCTTCCTCCCTCCCTCCCTTCCTCCCTCCAACACCTACGCCTTCCTCCCTCCCTCCTTCCCTCCCTCCCTCCTCCACCTATGCCTCCCCCTTCCTTACCTTCTCCCTCACTCCCTCCTCCCCCTTCATCCAGAACTGACACAAAGAAATTTCAAAATTACTACTGCAACAAGAAGCAAAAACAAACGAACAATTACAAACAAAGAAACAGCAAATAAAAGACATCGAAATCAAGAAAAACACGTACCAGTAACAAGACAAAGAAGACAAACACTTAGAAACATTTAAAGAAACAAAGAAAATATACCGTAACAAAAAAAATAATGATAATAATAATAATAATAATAATAATAATAATAATAACAACAATAACAACAACAATAATAATAATAATGATGATAATAATAATAATAATAATAATAATAATAAAGAATAACAAGAACAACAACAACAACAACAATACTACTACTACTACTACTACTACTACTACTACTAATAATAATAATAATAATAATAATACACAACGGCCAATCATACTAAAACACTATGCAATATATACTCGCAACAAATATACAAGATAAAACATTATTAACAAAAACAAAAATAAAATAATAAAAGCAAGAGAAAATAACATACCACGCAAAAAAAACAAATATTAAAATAAAGAAAAATATTAATAAGAGAATTTTGGAACAGGTAACACAGGAAAGTATATAGAACACACACACACACACACACACACACACAAAAAAAAAAAACGAATGACAAACGTAACAAAAGCAAAGACAAAAAAAGGATATAAAACAACAAAGGAATCCTAATGACAACAAAGAAGAGACATCAACAAACAAAAGAGACATCAACAAAGAAAAGAGAGACATCAACGAACAAAAGAGACATCAACGAACAAAAGAGAGACATCAACGAACAAAAGAGAGACATCAACAAACAAAAGAGACATCAACAAACAAAAGAGACATCAACAAACAAAAGAGAGACATCAACGAACAAAAGAGAGACATCAACGAACAAAAGAGAGACATCAACGAACAAAAGAGAGACATCAACGAACAAAAGAGAGACATCAACAAACAAAAGAGACATCAACAAACAAAAGAGACATCAACAAACAAAAGAGAGACATCAACGAACAAAAGAGAGACATCAACGAACAAAAGAGAGACATCAACAAACAAAAGAGACATCAACAAACAAAAGAGACATCAACAAACAAAAGAGAGACATCAACAAACAAAAGAGACATCAACAAGCAAAAGAGAGACATCAACAAACAAAGAAGAGACATCAACAAACAAAAGAGAGGCATCAACAAACAAAAGAGAGACATCAACAAACAAAAGAGACATCAACAAACAAAAGAGACATCAACAAACAAAAGAGAGACATCAACAAAAAAAAGAGACATCAACAAACAAAAGAGAGACATCAACAAACAAAAGAGACATCAACAAACAAAAGAGACATCAACAAACAAAAGAGACATCAACAAACAAAAGAGAGACATCAACAAACAAAAGAGAGACATCAACAAACAAAAGAGACATCAACAAAGACAACACTAGAAGCCTGGCAACAACAACAGTAACATCAACAATAACAACAACAACAACAAAGGCAGGTGTGGCTCAACAAAGTGCAGGTTGATTCTTGTCTCGCCTTGCAACCTCTTCCAGCACGGCATGCAACCATCCCCCCCTCCCCCTCGCTGCATTTCTCCCTCCCTCTCTCATGCAATTCTCCCCCCTCCCCTCCTCCCCTTCTCCCCTCCTGCTGTTTTCCTCTCTCTTCTCATCCTTGTTATTCTCCCCCCTCACTCCTCTCTCTCCACTATTCTCCCTCTCATCTTGCCTCTTCTCCTCCCCTCTTCCTCTTCTCCTTTCTCCCTCTTCCCACTTGCTGCTCTCCCCTCTCCTTTCCCTCTATTCTCCTTCCCCCCTTCTTTCTTCCTTGCAATCCTCCTCCAATCTCTTCTCACTCTCCATGATTCCTCCAAGCCGGCTCCATTTCCCCCTCCCCTCTCCCCCTTCCCCTCCCACTCTCTGACCGCTCCCTTCCTTCTCTCCCTCCCTTCATCGCATTTTTCCTTCCAACCGCCCTTTTACCACTTCTTCCCTTCCCCTCCCTCTCGCTCCCCTCCCCTCTCTCTCTTCCCATTACCCTTCTCTTTCCGGTCCACTCCCCCCTCCCCCTCTCACCTCTTCCTCCCCACCAGACCCTCCCGCCGCTCCTTCCTTCCCCCTCCCTCTTGCATTCTCCGTCTCTCCTCTTCTTTCTTCCCTTTGTCTTCCCTACTTCTCTCCCTATCCCCTTCCTCGCCACTCCCCACTCCCTTCTCTACCTCCTCCATCCTCTAACGCCATTTTCTCTCTCTCTCTCTCATCCACTCTTCCTCCTCAAACCCCATCTCCTCCCATTCTGTCTCCTTCCATCCCTTCAACCCCTCCTCTCTCCCCACCCCTCTCCCCTCTCCCCCACCTTCACCTTGACCCCACCGTACCCTAGAACCCTCCCAGGACATCCAGGGTTCAAACCTCCACGGAGTTCGGTGAAAACAAGACCCCTAGTTGAGCTGCTGAGAGGGGTGACTTGGGTAATTCAAGGTTGTGCCGGGGTGAGTGGAGGGCGGTGGCTCTTGACCTGGGGTGCGTTCAACTTAGGGAGAGGGATGCGATGTTTTAGAGTTCTTAATTACTGTTTATATAATGGACACGTGGGAAGACACACACACACACACACACACACACACACACACACACACACACACACACACACACACACACACACACACACACACACACACACACACACACACACACACCATCTCATCATCAACATATCTGGTACGTGGAAAAAGAACCTCACGACCCGGTAAAAAAAAAAAAACTCCTTAATGAGTTCTAATTGAGCCTAAGATGTTCCGTAATTGACGTCTAATTAGGTGAAGTTTGGGGTGAAGTTTTGTCATTAACGGATCTATGCTCTTTTCACGTCAACTTGGCCTAAAATTGACGTCTCTCCATCTTGAATGCTGAGCTGTAGAAAGAGAGTAACATTAGAAGGTAGGGCTAGTCACGAAGAAGTGCTATGGGTAGGATGTTGAGCCCTTGTAGTCTCGTATTTTGAGCTACATGATATAAACTGCAAAAGGACGAAAATCTGGGCCAAGTTAAGGTGAAAGGACTACAACTGTATCTCATCATCCCTTAAGCTTGAGGAAGTGATTTTT
This sequence comes from Coenobita brevimanus, assembly GCF_032717465.1. Classification (NCBI taxonomy): domain Eukaryota; kingdom Metazoa; phylum Arthropoda; class Malacostraca; order Decapoda; family Coenobitidae; genus Coenobita; species Coenobita brevimanus. Next base: position 53,910,974 of record NC_137008.1, read on the forward strand.
GTCTATCTATCTATCTCTCTATCAATTTGTTTAATCTACTCTTTTCTATTAATCTTTATTTTTGCATATAACACTTTTCTTCGTTGTGCCTCTCTCTCTCTCTCTCTCTCTCTCTCTGTCCTGTCAGCACTTGGTCGGATGTTCAATATTTAGACGGCCTAGGAAAAACAGCAGGCTGAAGGAATGTCTAAATATTACAGTGTATTTCCGTGAGAGAGAGAGAGAGAGAGAGAGAGAGAGAGAGAGAGAGAGAGAATATGGCATAAACAAAATATAAAAAGGTAATCGAGTGGGAAAATAATGCATATATGATGAGATAATGGGAGATAAGGGATATATATTGAGATAAAGAGAGAGAATGGATACATGATGAGATTAGAGATAGATAATGACAAGGGATGTGGGGAAATTTGTGGTGATGACAATGATGGTGAAATGTGATGAGGAGAGGGGGGGTGTCATCATTATTTTTATCATTATCACTATCATTTTCTTCATCATCATTATTACCTTCATCGGTATCATCACTATTACCATCATCATCATCACGATCATCATTATCATAATTTTTAGCATCATCACTATAATTGCCACGACCATCATCGTCAGCATCACCACCATCACCATCAGTATCATTACCACCACGAGCACCACAATCATAATCATCATCATCATCATCATCATCATCATCCACCCACCCTTACCCTAACTTCCACCCCCATCCACAGCCTCACACCTCCACTCCTTCCCCTCTCCCTCCCTCTCCCCTCCTAATCTCTTGGCACCTGTTCCCATCGATGCTCTTTCATCTTTCCTTCCCTCCTCTCTCTCTCTCTCTCTCTCTCTCTCTACCTACCTAATTACTTCTCTCTCTTTACTTAATTACCTGTATATCTGTATCTATTTACCTTTCTACTTACCTATCAGTCTAATTATCTACCTACCTTTCTATCTACCTATCCATCTATCTATCTTCTTTTGCCACTCCTTACTCCCCTCCCCCTATCCTCTCATTTCCTCCTCCCTCTGTTCTCTCCCTCTCTTTTCCCCTTGCCCTTCCCATTCCCAATATTTCTCTCTATTCCTCTCCTCTTCTCCAGTTCTCCATTTCTTTCCTCTACATTCCCTCTTTCCTTTACCCTTCCTCCTTACCTTTCCCTTCATCTTCTCTATCCCTATAAAAACTACACCATAATCTATATCCCAAATCTCTGCCTTCTTCATTGCCTCTTATCTTTAATACTCTGTCTCCTCTCTGTCTATATTTATCTTTCTTTTTCACATCGTAAAATTATTCCGTATGTCTATAGCCCACAGTTCTGTCTTCTTTGTCACTGTTATATTAAATGTGCGACATATAAACGCCTAATGAAGCGGCCTTTACCAAATTGCAATGACCTCAACGTGTGCAAGGCCGATCATTTGCAAGGTCAAAGCACTCTTCCCTGCCAGCCTACCGTGACCCTGTGAATGGGGGGGGGGGTGCTGACCTTACCAATCTTGGCACTGAAACAATCCTGATCACACAAGGACTTAAAAAAAAAAAAATAAACAAAAAAACTGACCTACCCTACCCCACCGTACCCTAACCTAGTCTAGTCTCACCTACCCTTCCCTACCTTACACTGCCCTACCCTAACCTTAATCCAGCCTTATGTAAACTAATCTAACCTAACTTAACCTAACTAACCAATTCTAGCTTGAGTATGGCTGTCCCCAGTAGACTTGGCACCTCCCGCACCCCCGGCCCGATAAATAAAGGCTTGGAGTTGGGTGGTCGGCCTTATGTTGGGACGCCAGGCCAGATGGTTCACCCCTCTCTCTCTCTCTCTCTCTCTCTCAAGAAAATAATGGGGGATGTGAAAATGTGGGATTTGAATACAGTGAGGAAGTCGGATGGGGATGAAGAGCATGGGTGGGATTGGAATACACAGAAGCGGTGGGATAGGGATAATGAGAAGAGGTAAGATAGGAATAAAAGAGAGGAGGAAGGATAGGGATAGAAAAAAGAAGTAGGACAAGAATAAAGCAATAAAATAGAAAGAATGGCCGAAACTTGAGAGATGGCCGTTTCTAGTGCTGTATTTAGCGCTCTGTCCTTGCCTACTAAATCACTTGAAGGTCGGTGTTACGGGACGCTAGGTACGCCATCGGGTTGTCGGCCTTTACTGTGACGGGGTGTGACGGTCGGGTCGGAGTTAAGAATCGTACTCAAGGTGACGCAGGTGGTAGTCAAGGAAGTGGGGGGGAAGGGGTCCGGTACCCCCCCAAAAAAAAATTTAAGAGTAAGCTAAACAAGAAGGTAGTTATTCATTTATATTTATAATTATTCATTCTTTTATTAATAACTCTTTCCTGGGTTACTTCTATACCCTGTTTACTCTAACTTGGTCTAAAATTACCATCTCTCCAAGTTGATTACTAAGAGGTAGTACGAGGTTAGCACTAGAATACGATGCTAGTCACGAGGAAGTGTTCTAGAAAGGATGTAGAGTTAAAGTATTATTATTTTTTTTTTTGGCCAATGAGCTATGTGAAAAAAATGCAAAAAGAAAAAAAAATCTGGGCCAAGTTGAGTTAAAGTGACTATATTTAACATCAGGTAATTTAAGAGTTAATCCAGATAAACTTATAATATTTTCAAAGGAACTATGTCTCAAGAATAATGATAACCAAAATTCAGCATCCCCCTCTACAGAAAAAAAAAAAAAAAAATCAGCATCCCCCCCCCAAAAAAAAAAAAAAAAAAAAAAAAGAGCTGGTTCAGTGGCGCGATATGACAACACCACGACTAATCATCCTTTCTATAGCACTCCTTCGTGACTAGTACCGAAAGCTTGTGTTTTATCTCTATTACAGCTCAAAATCTATAGCAATTTTAGGCCAAGTGAAAATGAAAGGAGTGACAGTATTACGGTTTTTCCATTCTTTCCATAGCACTTCTTCGTGATTAGCACCGAATTCCAGAAGAGATGGCAAGTTTAAGATATTGGGGAAGCGTACAGTGGGGGCAATTTTACGCCAAGTTAAAGTGAAAAGGGTACATAGTGAGGCGAAGTCACGTGGCGCCCAAGCACTCCAGACACCCACTAACCATCCACTCATAAAATAAACCGGCGTCCCAAATTCGAACTGACGAGCGGGTACGTTGCCGCATCCTCTATTGTGCGAGGATGTTCAAACGTTCATCTTGATTATCTTGTTCATCTCAAACCGCATCAGTGTGTGTGTGTGTGTGTGTGTGTGTGTGTGTGTGTGTGTGTGTGTGTGTGTGTGTGTGTGTGTGTGTGTGTGTGCTCTGAGTGTACGTATCATCATCATTAGTCCACTGCAGGGCTGTAATTCGTCCTACAAAGCCAACTACCGCAGAACTTGTACTAAACGTGTCTAAATAAGCTCCGTCCCCTGAGTACACGAACACAAAATACAACGCAGCAGTACGGATGTTGTGGGGAGAAAGTTAATCGTCTAGAAGGTGAATGCGAGGGTGAGAGTGAGGGTGAAGGTGAGGGTGAGAGTGAGGGTGAATGCGAGGGTGAGAGTGAGGGTGAAGGTGAGGGTGAGAGTGAGGGTGAAGGTGACGGTGAGACTGAAGGTGAGGGTGAGGGTGGGGGTCATAAAATTTATCGGGCGCCTAGGGGTTGTCTGTGCCTGGCGCCTTTCTATTCTATTTTCTAGGGCAAGAAATTGGCCTGGAAGAGAGTCTGGATAAACGGTAAGTGCTTGTGGGCTGGTATATGGTTATAGTGCTTGAGGGGTAGTGTATGGCAGGGCACGGTAGGGGGAGAGGGGAAAGGCTAGTTAGAGAGAGAGAGAGAGAGAGAGAGAGAGAGAATGAACAGATATGGGATATTTTGTTTGGTGCTCGTTCTATTTTTAAGTAAATTTTATCACTAATACAGTTTTTAATAATCCCCAAATCTTTTTTATTAGGTCCGTATTATCGTATCTTCTACGTCATACGATTTCACACAAATACAAATCCAACATGGAACGGTGACTCCCACAACGGAGTTTGTTTGGGCATTTTAAGGAATTGCAGATGATCTCGTGTTTGAAATTTTGTATTTGTGAAATAAATGGTATACTCAAGTATTATTTGATATTTTTATTATTAACTAACCTAACCTAACTTAACTTTTTAAAACATAATTTCTCCCGAAAATCAAATTTGGAATCACCTTAGAAAAAAACAAAAACTGTATTAGTGACGAAATTTACAAAAATGAAAGAATATCCACCATACTCACAATATTGCAGAAAAATACACAGATTGATAGAGTCAGATAGATAGATAGATAGATAGATAGATAGATAGAGAGAGAGAGAGAGAGAGAGAGAGAGAGAGAGAGAGAGGGACATTCATGGAGACAAAAAGACCAGCCAACCTTGTTACCCTCGGAGTTAAGGAGGGACTTTACTGTTTTGAACCCGACGACTCTTTACTCGTGTGGACTCTACTCGTGTGACTCTTTACTCGTGGACTCTTACTCGCAGACTCCGAAGGCTCCCTAGCACTTCTCCCTTACTAAACCTCTTCAATACTGTGACGTGGTGTTGGAGAGGGACGCCTTTACCTGGTGGCACGGATATAATAGGGCGGATCCGCTGCCAGGTCATACAGGTGCTATCAAGTTCCTCCCTAGTCTTCGTCAGGTAAGCAGTGGACTTCAGGAGGAGGGGGGGGGGTACTTCAGCCTGCAGTCCACCGAGTCCACATTTAATCGTGGAGTCACACCAGCAATAAATCAGCTAAAAATGTCTGCACTCCTCACACCACCACACCAGGCCGTCCCCGCAAAACACAAGGCAGGAAGATAGCAATTTACGGATCGCTATATTCTTTCCTACAGGCTCTCGTAGCGGATGGGTTAAGAGTTTCCGACATGGTTTTACAATTCTGGGGGACGTGTTGTGTTGGGGAGGCTGGCTGCTGTAGGTGGTATTATTATTATTAT
>NC_137008.1:53920931-53940931 GCF_032717465.1 Coenobita brevimanus
TTTCTGTTATACCATCAATCATCATCATTTATAATCACCTTCATCATTACACTTCAATCCATCCATCATTCTTACCTCCACCATCACCATCATCACATGCACCATCAAAAACATCATCATTACACTTCAATTCATCCATCATAACACCACCACCACCACCATCATCATCATCATCATCATCATCATCATCATCATCATCATCATCACTACACTTCAATTCATCCATCATTCTAACCTTAAAGATTATCACCATCATCATCATCATCATCATCATCATCATCACTACACTTCAATTCATCCATCATTCTAACATCATCATCATCATCATTACGGTACCCTTCCATTCATTCATCATTCTTTCATCATCATCATCATCATCATCATCATCACCATTTTTCCCGCGTTTTCTTTGGAGGTAGCAATAAACGTCAAGGGGAAACTCGTGAATCAGAGAAGAAGAGGGTCAGTGTTGGCATCAGTCTCCTTGGTTATGGCCGCGAGAGAGAGAGAGAGAGAGAGAGAGAGAGAGAGAGAGAGAGAGAGAGAGAGAGAGAGAGAGAGAGAGAGAGAGAGAGAGAGAGAGAGAGAGAGAGAGAGAGAGAGAGAGAGAGAGAGAGAGAGAGAGAACGTAAGTATGGTGGTTGTGGGAGACGTGGGGAAAGAAAAAGGAGGAGGAGGAGGAGGAGGAGGAGGCTGTGGAAAAAGGAGGAGGGAAAGAAGGGGGGGAAGGAAGAAAGGTCGTCTATGTATCTCTTGTGACAACCTAGATACGCCTCTCTCTCTCTCTCTCTCTCTCTCTCTCTCTCTCTCTCTCTCTCTCTCTCTCTCTCTCTCTCTCTCTCTCTCTCTCATCCATACTTCATCTCCGCCCAATTTTCTTTCTCTTTGCTTTTTTCTTTTTCTTTCATTTTGTTTTTTAACAAGCAGTCAGTCATTCTGCCGAAATTTCTCTCCCTCTCCCTCCCCCCCCTCTCTCTCTCTCTCTCTCTCTCTCTCTCTCAACTTGCTATCACCCTCATTTTTAACAAAGTGCAGGAACAATGTCACTCCCTTATCAATGCAATAGGGAGGCGGAAGGAGGGGAGGTGATGGGGCAAGGAGTAGGGGAAGGGGGAAGAATAGGGTGAGGGAGAGACAGCGAGGAAGGGAAGGAAAGGGAGGGAGAACAAGAAGGAAAAAAACAGGACAACAAACACCGCAGATAGCCGCACCCAAACCAACCGTATCCACTATCTCAACAGTCCAAAACGCGTCCTTCGTCTTTGGATATACTCTTCTGACAAACCCCAGATTTTTTTTTTTTTTTTTTTTAATGTGTCCGACTCTGGACATAGGCTTCACAGCCTGCTATCAAGGCCCAGTAGTCCTCCTACATGCCATACACCTCTACATGTCACCACTTCGGCGCTAACACCCACCGTCCATATTGAATACATGCTAGGGCTGTCTCATACAGGACTGGTGTATTGGTATTAGCGGGGGTATTTTTACGACATGTCGGCGGGTCTTCTGGTAGATCAGTAAAGCCTGATTTAATGAAATTCAAATCCTGAAACCGTTCCCTGCCCCAGCCGGGATTCGAACCTGGGTCCGTAAGGACTTCAGGCCACCTCTCTACCGATTGAGCCACCGCCTCCCCCATGAGCCACCGCCTCCCCCAGACACATCCCAGACACGCCCCACGTACACAACATACACATCACCAATACACACTACCTCTCAACACCCCCAATAAGGCCTGGGTCCCTGAGGATGTTAAAAAATTCAGTGGATGTATAAGAAAAGCGAATAAAACTCTACGGATGGAAGTTGTCATATTTCATCCCTCAAAAATGTTAAGCGACTGAGTGAGTGACACAGTTAGGGACACATACTGGATTTGGCCGTCCCTGAGAGCCCGACAAAAAAAAAAAAAAAACGGAAAAGTAAAAAAAAGAAACAGTGGAGGAGTAAGAGAGAAAGAAGGAAGGAGGAAGGAGAAGCTAGAGGACGCAAGATGAGTAGGAAAAAAGAGGGAGAAGGCAAAGGGAGGAAATGAGAGAGGGAGAGGAAGGGATAAAGGGAGGTAGAGAAGGAGATAAAGAATATGTAAAAGGGAACAACAGGAACGCTAATAATTCGGAGAGGGCAGAGGAAGACAAAGGTAGGAGGGAGGAAGGGAGGGAAGAAAAACAGAGAGGGAATAGGAAATGGAAGAGGAAAAGGGAGAAGGCAGGGAGAAGTAAGGGATTAGGGGGGAGAGAAAGAAAAGACTGTAGAAAGAATGGATGAGGTAGAAGGGAGAGAAAGAGAAGGTGGGAGGGAGAGAAGGGAAAATGAAAAGATGGAAGAGGGTACGAAAAGGTGAAAATGAGAGAGAGAGAGAGAGAGAGAGAGAGAGAGAGAGAGAGAGAGAGAGAGAGAGAGAGAGAGAGAGAGAGAGAGAGAGAGAGAGAGAGAGAGTACATAAATATACAGTAAGTCCTAATCAACACAGCAGGAAAAGCAGTGCAATTCAGGAAAAGTACAGCCTTTCACCGACCCTGGGCTGGCTGGTTTGGTCTGTGTTGTGTGTATACCCTAACTATACAGTCTTTCCTGCTGTGTATACCTTAATAATATACAGTCATACAGTCTTTTCTGGTCTGTATAGCCTAGACTCGTCCCCTATATAGAAACACACACACACACACACACACACACACACACACACACACACACACACACACACACACACACACACACAGTCCTTATTATCCATTTGACCAGCCAAGATGACCCTATTGTTCCCATGACCTTGGCTGCCCAGGACACCGCACGCCATCACGCACGCCACACACACTCTCCACGCACCCTGTACTCACTCCACATACCCCACACACACACTCAGCGCACCCTACACACTCTCAATGCACCCCACACACTCGTTAGGGGTCCCACATACTCGCCACATAACTCTACATATCTCATTTCTACCTCACACACTCATAACATTCACTACATACACTATCTACATAGTTCACAAGTTCACACACATCATAGACACACACACACACACACACACACACACACACACACACACACACACACACACACACAGAGAGAGAGAGAGAGAGAGAGAGAGAGAGAGAGAGAGAGGGAGATGGAATTCAAGGAAGAAGGGAGAGGAGGGGAAAAAAAACTGTAAAAATGCCGCAGGACTAGACATCTTCAGCTGCGGCAACACGCATGCGGCACTGCAGGACATGGCAATTGGAGAGTCACTCTTCAGTAGAAGCCACAACCACACTGCCCAGTCACCCCTCACACTGCTTCACCACACACTCCCACGCCTCACACTGCCTCACTTAACATACAGTGGAGCATCTCACACCATGAAACCTCACAGCCACACCTCACACTGCCACATTTAACACACACTGCCACACTTCACACATCCTACTGCCCCGCTTTACACTGTCACACTCCACACTTACAAACTTAACACACAGTCTCATCTCACAGTGCAAAACCTTACAGCCACACTTCACACTGCCACGCTTGCACTGTTATAATTTACACTGCCGCACCTCACAGTACACTTCACAATCACCTCACACTGCCACACAACATGTTCACGCTTCACACTGCAACACCAAACACTGCCATACCATACAAAGCTCGTCATCGTCTGCTACCACACTTCACACACCTCACACTTACACTTCACACAGCTTCATCTCCCAGTACAATAAAACACACAGTCACATCTCTTTAACATCTCGCACTGGCACACCACACACATCCACACCTCCCACTGCCTCACTCAACACCACCACACTTCACCACCCACAGTCACACTTCACACTGCCATACCTGTATCTCCATCTGCGATAACACTTTTCTAAAACACTGCGGATTCAGTTTATTTTAGGTTTTGGGGTCTAACTTATCTGAAAACTGTTATAAGTGAAAATACAGCGAAAGTAACTGATGCTACTCACCTAACCTAACCTAACCTAACCAAACATAAACCAGCCAAACCAAATCTATTCTAATTTATCATTATCAAAACTAACCTAATCCAACTCAACCCAACCCAACCCAAACCAGACCAATCAAACTAGCCTAAACTACCCTAACAACCCAACCCAGAAAAAACTAGCTTAATCTAATCTAACCTAACCTAACCTAACGACCCAAGCTAACAAGGCTGACTATCAAACTACCCCTCTTCTCCAATTAACCGTGTCCTCCTTGCCAACTCCTTCCCCACTTGACATTCCATAGCATTTCATCGCGAGGGCCTAAGAAAAGGGGGGAAAAAAAGAGAGAGATGAAAAAAGTATATAGAGCACTTATAGGCCTGACAGAGAGAGAGAGAGAGAGAGAGAGAGAGAGAGAGAGAGAGAGAGAGAGAGAGAATCGTTTAAAGGCTTTGTGTGTGTGTGTGTGTGTGTGTGTGTGTGTGTGTGTGTTCAACTATACCCGCACAGAGACAGCAATAACAAAGACGTCACGTTAACGAATGGGTGAAGATCCCAGGTGAGGGGTTAATAGCAATTACAGGTTAATGAGGTGGGGCAACAGGTCATTAAGGTCATTAGTGAGGTTCGTTACTGAATTAATTATCGTTATTTACCAAGACTGCTTTAGACGTTATTGCGGTGCTTATTATTTACTAGAAGCGTATATGAGAGAGGGGTGTGTGAGCTGGGGGGAGGGCAGCGAAACAGCAGGAGACAGTGCGGCATTGAGGCCATTCGTCTATGGCCACCCCGTACGGGACCAGTAACACGCCTTTGTCGGCGAGGTACGAGTGAGGGCATTTATATCCGAAAGCAGTGAAAAGTCGCCTTACATCCCGAGGATGCCTAGAGTATACTGATGGCTATCTACCTACCAAGTTTACACCCCGAGGATACCTAGAGTATACTGATGGCTATCTACCCACCATGTTTCATGCCATTACCACAAACTGTCTGGGCTGTGGTCCTCTTTTGAGGATTTATGCTGCACTTCGCGCGTGTCACGTGCCACGTGCACCGCCGGGGTGTGATGAAACATGTCAAAAACAAATCTTAAAGAATTAGGCTATCACATGGTGCAAACCACGCACTGATCGGCCGGGTCGTGTCGGGTCGGGCCGGGTTGGGCCGCTCATATGTGAGAAAATGCCACTCCTTGATGAGAGACTCGCGAGTGCTTCGCTCTCGCTTGTAATTAGGGCGTTTGGCTACAGACATATAGATAGTTTTGACTTATCCTTGAAGTGGGGTAGGTGGTTAAATTCATCATCATTAACTGACCATAGGCGAGTTTTGGACCACATGGAAAATGAAAATATCGACACTGACAGTTTTCGAACAGAAGGGGTTAGATGTGGCCTTCATTCAGTTCACCCCTTTCCCTACTATGGTTCTTTCACCATAACTTGGCCTAGATTATCGTCCTTTTGCAGCTTATATCACGTAATTCGGTGGTTGAAAGAGAAAGTGGTACGGTTCCATATCCTTCCCGTAGCACCTCCTCGTGACAATCATCATATTGTTAATCTGTAGGTAAAATTTAATATTAAAAAAAACAGATATGGTAATTTTAGGCCAAGTTAAAGAAAAGGAGTACAGAAACCTACCCATAAGTGAAATAAAATCGCCTCTTTCTAAGCAGGAAGAGTAAAGAAAAAAAAAAGCCGTAGGAGTTACGGTAGGTGTTAAGTGAAAGGAGGCGACATGCTCCTTAGAATTCTGCTTTAAGATTTTTTTTTTTTGGAGAGAGAGAGAGAGAGAGAGAGAGAGAGAGAGAGAGAGGAGGGGGGAGGGAACTTGTCGCTTACCTAACCCATCCAATTACCATTAAATGGAAATTAACGTTTTACATGGAAAATGGATTAATGGATCTTACGTAAGGGATTATGTAAGAGGTGGAGGATTATTGACGTACACTCTGTTCACTTTAAATTGGCGAAAAATCCTATCTCCCCATACTGCCGTGCTGTAACAGGGGATTTAACACTAAAATAATGGTGCTAATCACGAAGAAGTGCTATGGAAGGGATGCCGAGCCGTAGTATTGTCTTCTTCTGTACTGAGCTACGAAAAGTAAGCTGAAAAAGGACGAAAATCTCTCCGCCAAGTTAAAATGAACGGGGTATAGTAAAAATTAATGTTCAGTTCCTTTGCTAAGATGATGACTTTGTTTATGTTAGTTCCTCCTTGCTACTTATGATTTTATTCGACTTAAGAACTTCAGTAATGTCGTAGTAGTAGTAGTAGTAGTAGCAGTAGCAGAGGTGGTGGTGGTGGCGGTGATAGTTCCAGGGCCGTGTGTGCGTTGTGTGTGTGTGTGTGTGTGTGTGTGTGTGTGTGTGTGTGTGTGTGTGTGTGTGTGTGTGTGTGTGTGTGTGTGTGTGTGTGTGTGTGTGTGTGTGTGTGTGTGTGTGTGTGTGTGTGTGTGTGTGTGCGTGTGTGTGTGCGCGCGCGCGCGCAAACTAACCTAGCACAATTTAAATTACGCTAACCCAACGAAGATAACCCTCGAAAATAACAATGCTGGTGTTAAAAGTGATCAGCCTTGGAGAATGTAGGGGTACACCACACACACACACACACACACACACACACACACACACACACACACACACACACACACACACACACACACACACACACAACTCGGTGATGGGGGCTAAATCAGAGTTCGGGACGAGGGAAGGGGGTGAATCAGGAAGGGGGAAAGGAAAGGGGGAGAGAATGCTGAGAGTAGGGGGGGGGGACTGAGAGAAGGCTGCGGAGGGTGGGAGAGAAAAAGGGAGGTAATGAAAGAGAGGGAGGAAGGGAAAGGAAAGGTGGAAAGGAAAAAAAAAAAGGGAGGAAAGGGGAGGGGAGAGAGAAGGAGGGATGGCTGGGGAGAGGGGGAGTGAGTGGAGGGTTGTTGGATAGTAAGGATGATAAAAGGGAATAGAGGGAGGGATGACTGGGATCAGGAGAAAGGAAAGACAGGAGAAGGGGGGGGGAAAGAGAGGAAGAGACTGCGTTGAAGGTGAGAGAGAGGGGGAGAGGAGACGGGGAGGGGAGGAAAGGAAGGGGGACAAGGTGAATGAGGAGAGGAGGACGAGGATGAAGGTTGAACAGAGGGGAGGAGTAGTTAGGTAGTGGATGAAAGGGAAGAACAGGGAGAGGAAGGCTGCGTAGGGAGGGGGAGAAGAATGTAGGGCGATGAAGAGGGGGAAGGGAAGAGGGGGAAGGGAAGGGGGAGGGAGGACTAAGGAAAACCTGGAGAGAAAATGAGGGCAGGGAGAGGGCTGAGAGAGGGGCAGGGACGGGGCTGGATGAGGGGCAGGGAGAAAGTAAGGAGAGGCTGAGAGAGAGGCAGGGAGGGGGTTGGATGAAGGGCAGGGAGGGGGTTGGATGAAGGGCAGGGAGGGGGTTGGATGAAGGGCAGGGAGGGGGTTGGATGAGGGGCTGGGAGAGTGTAGAGAGAGGGCTGGGAGGGGGTTGGATAAGGGGCTGGGAGAGTGTAGAGAGGGGACTGGTAGAGGGGCAGGAAGAGGACTGTGAGATGGGGAGGGAGAGGGCTGGGACAGGACTGGCAGAGGGCAGGGGAGAGGGCAAGGAAAAGGCTGGGATACAGTGAGGAGAGGACTGTGAAAGGGGAGGGAGAGGGCAGGGAGAGGGCAGGGAGAGGATAGGGAGAGGGCTGGGAGATGGAGAGGAATGTTAGGAGAGGAAGTGAGGGCTGGGAAAGTTATCTAGATTCCTTAGAGAAAAGTTAGGGGCGTTTAGAAAGAGGGGCTAGAAGAAGGTTGTCGAGACAGCCGAGAAGGGGGAAGGAGAGTAGAGAAGAGGAGGGGGGGGGTACAACGGAGTACAAAGGAAAGCAAACAGCAACAGACCTGTTGGTCCATTTGTGGCTGTTTAGTATAGGGAAGGTTATAACTAACAAAATTAATCTATCAGCTAAAGAAAAGGATAGAAGAACAGGAAGAGAAGTGGGGGGACTATGATCGGGAAGAGAGGGAGACTGGTAAGGGAGATAGAGGGGGGACTGGTAGGGAAAATAAAGGGGGGGGACTATGGTTGGGGAGAGAGAGGGGAACTTGGATAGGGGAGAGGAGAGACGGTTGATTCCACAAATAGCATGGTGACCTCCTTACCCATGACTAGGCGTTTTGGCCGCCCCCTCTCCAACCTCCCTACCCCCTACCTCCTCCCTCCACTTCTTCCTCCCAGTATCCCCCTCCCTCCCTTTCCTTTTTTCTCACTCTACCTCCCCTTTCCCTCTCTCCCTACCTCCATCCCTCCCTCCTTCCCTCATGCTAGGGGTCACTGTGGACGCAAAAGGGGCCCAAACGAAAACCAGTAACACAATTAATCAGCGTATTCTTTATCTGTGTCAGTCCATATAAGGTGCACCGCAGGACCCGCCTTATCCTTGGAGGGGAGTGACAGGCCGAACGTACCCTTCCTCAAGCTGGCGAAGTGTGCTCAAATGATGTGTGTGGTGAGAGTATACTGAGCGTATAAAATCATAGTGCCGTATGGTGTGTGTGTGTGTGTGTGTGTATGTGTGTGTGTGTGTGTGTGTGAATAGACAGGGCGCAAATAGTACTGTATGCTGGTATATGAGAGGGCATTCCATCAACACACACTTTCAAATATTCATCACAGCTTAAGGTAACCAGTCTGCCAACCCCCCTCCTCCTTTTCACCTCTCCCCTTCCCCTACTTTCAATCTACCCCTTCCCCCACTTTCAATCTATCCCCCCCACCCCGCTTTAACTAGTCTCCCCCCCTCTCTCTCTCTCGTCTCTCTTTTTCAACCTGTATCTCCCCTTTCACAAGCAACTCCCCTTCCCCCTATACACTTTCAACCAATCCCCAGCACCCCACTTCCCCTCTCCCCCCTACATTCAACCATCCCACAATTTCAATCTCCACTAACCAACATCTTTCCCTTTTTCATGCAGCCCTCCTTCCCCCCCCCCCACACTTTAAACCCCCCTCCCACACCAGCCCACTTCCCCCTCCCCAACTTTTAACCAGCCCCTACCCCCCTACCCCCCAGTTTCAACCAGCATCCCCTCCTTTAACCAGTCCCCCCCTCACTCTGGCTGCATCATCCCATAAACAAAAGGGCCTCTCTCTTGGAAGGGACTGAGGGGCGTTTACTAGGTAGCATAGGAGGCCTCATAACATCTCTTCCTTAGCGATTTATTCTCCTTATTACACCCTAACATTCAATTATACGCTATTTCTTGTCGGTTTAATAAAGACGTGGTTTTACATCGCAAACACACAAGAGGATAGTCAGGTGCTGCGTGCATTAAATCGCAAATGGAACGGTGTTATTAAATCTGCATAGCTACTTAGAATATTAAACTAAAACATCACCATCATCATCATCATCATCATCATCGTCATCATCACCGTCAACAACATCATCACCTTCCCAACATTCATTCCTACCTCTTAATTATAAAATCAGGTACGATCTACGGCAAAGATGGGGAAAGTATATTTGTAAAGCAATTACCTGCGATATTTTAATAAGCAGAGAGTTACCTATTACCTGAGTTTATTTACCCTCTTTACTAATTATATAAAAAATAATAATATAATGAACGTTTATTCTATACATACGATACTTTTACAGCAATTAGTGTTACTGGAGAGGGACGCCTTCACCTGGTGGCACTGATATAAAGGGGCGGTGGAGTTGCCTGGTTATACAAACGTCCCACCACTCCTCCCTGTCCCCGAAATAGGAGTGGCAGCAGTAGAAGGCTTATCCGAGAGACATAATATTTGTATAGTAATTAAAGTATATATTTTCCACTGACGGAGCATCATATTATTTGTGTTAGTTTGCCCTATTTAGCGAAGTAGAAAAAATATTACTGATGACTGTGGACGTGATGCATGTGAAGGGTTATACTGTATACGTAATGTTTGTTTTGTAAGCTGTGTATGTTTATGTACTGTAGAGGTAGTGAGAGAGAGAGAGAGAGAGAGAGAGAGAGAGAGAGAGAGAGAGAGAGAGAGAGAGTGAGAGAGAGAGTCATTAACACCCCATACCAAATTTAGAGCTTAGGATAAACACTCCACAGCAACTATTAAGGTTCACACCAAAGGGATGGCTGCCTGAATACCTAAACAAGTGTCTGTAAAGCAGGTCACACACACACACACACACACACACACACACACACACACACACACACACACACACACACACACACACACACACACACACACACAGGCAAATAAACACGAGAGAAGGCCGGCACACACACTCTAAAAGGATCACTGAACAAAAGGATGATGGATGGCACAACGCATAAAGCACGAACACACACTCAGCAAACAGGACACCCAACGGAGAAAAACACGGGCAATAAACGGAGAAAAACACGGGCAATAAATGGAGGAAAAACAGAATACACGGAGAAAAACACAGGCAATAAATGGAGAATAACAGAATAAACGGAGAAAAACACAGGCAATAAATGAAGAAAAACGGAATAAACGGAGAGAAACATTATAAACAAAGCAAAACACAGGCAATAAGTGAAAAAAAAAAACATTAAACGGAGAAAAACAGAGGCAATACATGAAGAAAAACAGAATAAACGGAAAAAACACGAGAAGTAAATGGAGAAAACAGAATAAACGAAAAAACAGGCAATAAACGGAGAAAAACAGAGAATAAACGGAGAAAAACACCAACAATAAATAAATAACACAATGAACGGAGAAAAACAGGCAAGAAATGGAGTAACAGAGGGTCAGTAAACGGAGAAAAAACACAATAAAAGGAGAACCGGACATAAAAAATGGAGAAACAGAGACAATACGTTAAAACAGTAAACGGAGAAAAAACACAATAATTATCAGAGAAACAGAAAAAAAATATATTAGAAAAACAAACATGAAAATATAAGGAGACGGAGGGCTTAAGCTCCCCCCTCTCTCTCTCTCTCTCTCTCTCTCTCTCTCTCTCTCTAACACAAGCCTCTATATGCTGGACAATAGACTAGCTTTTAATCCCTTAACCCACTTGTCTAACTTGGACGCTTTTATCCTCTTGTCCACTCCACTGTCCTCTCTCTCTCTCTCTCTCTCTCTCTCTCTCTCTCTCTCTCTCTCTCATTCTCATTCTCAAAAAAATAAAATAAAACGAGAAAAAAAAGAGAAATGAAAAACTGCCGAGAAAATAAAAAACAAAACGAAAAAGACACAAATATGTAATAATAATAATAATAATAATAATAATAATAATAATAAAACAGGAACATTGAAAAATTAATACAGCAAAATGCAGATAAACATACCGAGATGTACACAGAAATCAAAGAAGCGAATAGAAATTCTGTGGAAAGGAATATACAAAACCAGAGAGAGAGAGAGAGAGAGAGAGAGAGAGAGAGAGAGAGAGAGAGAGAGAGAGAGAGAGAGAGAGAGACGAATATAGAAAACATAAAGAGAAGAATACAGACAAAACTTACAAAGGGTAACGGTGATGAAAACTGGAAAAAGATCTGACACTAAAACAGAAAAACAGACGAATGCAGAGACGAATATAAGAAAACTGAGACGAATATATAAAAAAAAAACATTTTAAGAGTGAGTCTCCTTGGTTACCAGTCAAATTTATCCTTCAGTCTGAGCTGCGAACTGGCTACGGTTTTTTGGCAGGTGAAAAAAATATATAAAAACAAAATCGTAAGAAGGGATGATAGCTGCAATTGGCTGGTTGGCCCTTGTTAAGTATGGTCCAGTAAGAGTTGCGACTTTACCTCTAGAATAAGACAAGGATAGCAAACATGACTATAACAAACACCAATTCCTGAACGGTGAATAAAACCCACACTTGTAGACGAAGAATATAATTACCAAACAGTTTCGGTGGACACTGCCACCATCTTCAGTGGTCAAGAGAGTGAGAGGGAATGACATATTGACTATACAAGGGTTCCTTTTTATGCGTGTGTGTGTGTGGAAGGGGGGGTAAAGGTGAGGTGGGGTGGGGTAGATTGTAAGCGGGGATTAACCCCAATATGTCATTCCCTCTAACTATCTTGACCACTGAAGATGGTGGCAGTGTCCACCGAAACTGTTTGGTAATTATATTCTTCGTCTACAAGTGTGGGTTTTATTCACCGTCTTTGATTATCACGCAAGAGTGATTCATCCAGCCACCAATTCCTGAAGCTGAATATAATAGTCTGGTGATGCCTTAAAAATAAAATAAATATAAATAAATACTTGAAATCAATAAATAAATCATGTTGCAGGTGATAATGTCCAACTATACACAATAATTATAAAGGACTTACATTATTATTATTATTATTATTGTTATTTTAACAATACGTCCACATAATCCGCTTCCTTCATGCAAATTATCACAGCCTGGCCAAACAATATAATGTGTATAATTTGATATAAGCGGTATAAAACAATGCTTAAATGATATAATATAAGCGGGTATATAATGGTGTTTGTACCCTACTCACTACCTGTGTGTCTGTCTGTGTGATGGGGTAAGCCGTTTATACAGATCCTATGGCGTATCTACCCCACTGCCCCCCTCCCTTCCACCTCCCTCCCCTCCCCGCCCCCCTACACCATTCTCTCCCCCTCAATTCCTCTCCCTTCTTTAAATCCCTTTCCTACCCTCTATGAGCTCCCCATCCCTCCCCTCCCCTTTCCCCTCCTGTCCCCTTCTCGTCCCCCTCCCCCCTTTCCCTAGTTTCCATGACCCCCTGTACTCCTCCTCCCCTCTTTTCCTCCTCTCTTTCCCCTACTCCCTCCCCCACCATGCCTCCCCTCACCCCCTCTTAGGTACGTGTGGCATGGATTACGTTATGATATTGTGCTTAGACTATTGTACAGCCCTGGAATAGGCTATGTATTTAGTATTTACTTAGTTGGTCTGTTACATATAAATAAATAAATAAATATATAAATAGATAACAGTGTGCGCACGTACGTATGTATTGTGTGTGTGTGTATGTGTGTGTGTGTGTGTGTGTGTGTGTGTGTGTGTGTGTGTGTGTCAATAAAAAGTGCTACAGTACCCAACTTTCCTTCAAGCTAAACTAAAAGTCATTCTGCACTTGTAAAAGAAACATCATTTTGTACTTTCCATTTCACTTCTCTCCAGGCCCTTTCCTTTTCCTTCCCTCCCTCTCCCTTCCTTATCCTTTTCCTTCCCTCCCTTTCTCCCTCCCCTTTCCTTTTCCTTCCCTCCTTCGCCCTCTCCTTGCCTCCTCCCCTTTTCCTTCCCTCCCTTTCTCCCTTCCCTTTCCTTTTCCTTCCCTCCTTCGCCCTCTCCTTGCCTCCTCCCCTTTTCCTTCCCTCCTTCGCCCTCTCCTTGCCTCCTCCCCTTCCCTTCCCTTCCCTTCCCCTTTCCACTCCTTCCCTCCCTTCCCTTCGCAAGAGTACTTCACTTATTTCACTTCTCTCAAAAATTCACCTCAACACTCACCTCACCTCACGTCAGACTCCTGGGCCAACTTCCAACAGGTCGGAGTAGAGAAGGCTGGGGAGATGTCTTTTCTTGTGGTGGACGAATATGATGATGACGATGATAATGGTGTGCTGTGGTGATGTGTGAAGTGTGGTATGGTTTGAAGTGTGGTGTGGTGGTGTGAAGTGTGGTGTGGTGTGGTGGTGTGATGTGTGGTGTGGTGTGGAGGAGTGTGGTGTGGTGCGGTGTCGTGTGATGTGGTGTGGTGGAGTGTGGTGTGATGTGGTGTGGTGGAGTGTGGTGTGGTGGAGAGTGGTGTGGTGGTAGTGTAATTGGTGTGGTGTGGTGTGGTGGTGGTGTAACTGGTGTGGTGGTGGTGTGAAGTGTGGTGTGGTGTGTGGTGGAGTGTGGTGTGATGTACTCTAAAGTGTGGTGTGGTGGAGTGTGGTGTGATGTACTCTAAAGCGTGGTGTGGTGGAGTATGGTGTGATGTGCTCTAAAGTGTGGTGTGGTGGAGTGTGGTGTGATGTGCTCTGAAGTGAGGTGTGATGTGCTGTGAAAGTGTTGTGTGGTGTGGTGTGGTGTGGTGAAATTTGGTGTGGTGAAATTTGGTGTAGTGAAGTGTAGTGTGCGAATGTGACTGTGTGGTATTGAGGGGTGTAGTAAGTGGCTATGTGGTGTAGTAAAGTGTAGTGTGGCGGTGAATTGGCATGAAGTGTGATGAAGTAGTGTGAAGTGTGACATGATGTGCAATGAGATGTGATGAAGTGTAGTGTGGCATGAAGTGTGATGAAGTGTTAAGTATGGTATGAAATGTGAAGTGTGGCATGAAGTGTGATGAAGTGTTAAGTATGGTATGAAATGTGAAGTGTGGTATGAAGCGCAGTAAGTGCGGTGTGGGCTGAAGTGTGAAGTGGAATGAAGTGGGAAGTGTGCTGTGATGTGACGTGTGGTGAATTAAGTACAATGAAGTATGGGTTTGTGTTGTGTGGAAGCGTAAACTGTGAGAGATGGGAGATGTAGTGTGGTAATGCCTGGTGTGGTGAAGTGTGGTGTAGTGATGAGCGGTTGGTGAAGTGTGTAATGATGAAGTGTGTTGTGAAGTGCGGTGGTGTTGTGTAAAGTGTGGTAAGATTGTGTGTTGAAGTGTGGCATTGTGGTGTGAAGTGTGCTGTGGTGAAATGTGGTGGTCTTGAGTGTGGGAGTGATGAGGTGTGATGCGAAGTGTGATGTGAAATGTGGGTGTGAAGTGCAATGTGAAGTGTGGGTGTGCAGTGTAATGTGAAGTGTGGCTGTGAAGTGCAATGTGTCGTTGAAGTGTGATGTGTGGTAAAGTATGATGAAGTGTGATGTGAAGTGTAGTGTGGTAGTGTGAAGCAGTGAAGTGCAATTGTGAAGTGGTGGGATGTATTGTAAAATGTGAAGTGTAGAATGGCGAAGTGTGGTGTGAAGTGTGATGTGGTGTGGTTAACTGCGCTGTATTGCTGCGTTGCGGTGGTGTGTTGTAAAGTGTTGTGTAGTGAAATATTGTGATGTGAAGTATGGTGTAATGTGAAGTGTGGCTGTTTTGTGCAGTGTCAAGTGTGGTGTGGTGTGGTGTGGTGTGGTGTGGTGTGATGTGACGTGGTGTGGCAGTGTAATGTAGTGCGGAGTGATGTGTCGTGTCGTGTGCCGTGGTGGTGTGGTGTGGCAGTGTGTTGTTTTGTGTTGTGGTGCGGTGATGTGGTGTAAAACAGTGCAATGTGAGACTGATAATGATTCCAACGATAGGAACGATAATGCTCACGACGTATGAATGATATTATATAAAAAAATAAAAAATAAAATGGCACGCTTCCACTTTCCCCACAAAGCAGACGGACCACCAACAGCGCAAAATCCAACACAGACCGTATCCATTGCGCAGGAGTGAATTAATTTTCAATATAATATTCACTAAAGCACACACGATCACCCACGAGGCAAAAACTGGAGTGAGAAGGTAGAGAGGGAAGAGTAGCGGGAGGTGGGGGGGAAGGGGGGAGGGGGGATATGGAGAGAGGACGTGGTATGGAAAAGTAGGGTTCAACGGTTCGAGACAAGATTCGGAACCCTTAAAGCCCTTCTATACAATCAAAGGGCGTCTCTAGTGCTGGTGTATGGTAATGGTGAATATGTGGACAGGGAACATACTGTATACATATGATGAACTGAAGCACCCATCCCCGTTTCTGATTCAGTGTTTATAGCGTGCTTCGTTATTGTGCTTCGATACTGAGTCATCACCAGGCTTCGAAACTGAGAAGGCATGGACAAAGGCAGAGGGAGAAGGGAGGAATGGAGGTGGAGGGAGAGGGGGGAGTAGGGGTGGAGAGAGAGGGGGGAGTGGCGGTGGAGGGATGTGGAGGGAAGAGGGGGATAAAGGGAGGGGATGAGAAGGAGGATAGGGCGAGACGAAGCGAACAGGAGAGGGAGATGGAATAACGGCGATGAGGAGAAGGAAAAAAAGTAGAGAGAGAATGTTGATGGGAAGAGGATGGGGGAGAGTGAAAGAAGGAAAGGGAGAACGGCCAGAGAAGGGAGGGAAGGGGAAGAGGAGCAAAGGGAAGAGAGAAAGGGATGAAATAAGGAGAAACAGAGGAGGAGGAGGAGGAGGAGGAGAGAGGAGGGATGAAGGGCCAGAAAAGATTGGTGGGACAAGATTATTTACCCTCTCATGTCGGGATAACTCTAGCATTTTATTCCAGCTAAACTATCAAAGTCAGACAATTTACTCAGCTGAAAGTAAGTCTCAGGAGCCTGAGAATGTTGATCTTTCACAAGGCAAGCTCTCTAACGACCAGAGGTGCCAATTTGAGATAGACAGCACTGACGCTCTGTGTGTGTGTGTGTGTGTGTGTGTGTGTGTGTGTGTGTGTGTGTGTGTGTGTGTGTGTGTGTGTGTGTGTGTGTGTGTGTGTGTGTGTGTGTGTGTGTGTGTGTGTGTGTATCTGTCTCATAAAAAACACAGTGCCATACAGCTTACGTATAAAATACATACACACGCGCGAAGTCAACCCAGATAGAGATGTCAAGTCTGTGTTCTCTCTCTCTCTCTCTCTCTCTCATAAATTATTCATACGTATGATACATTTCAAAGGCCCGCTATGTTTATTATGTATAAGGGAAGACCTGGGAGGAAAGGAAAGAGTGTGGATGTGTGAGGTTTACATAGACATTCTTTTTTAGGTACCAAGATTGGAGAGGGATTTTGGAAAGAGTTTTTGTAGGGAAGGGTGCGACTTGTGGTTTTATTTAGGGTGGATCAATAGTAGTTAAAAATATGGTAGAGCATATCACACGGACATGCTTCGTACTGCCATACTTCATTACACACACACACACACACACACACACACACACACACACACACACACACACACACACACACACACTGCACAGTCATAACTCGCACTGCCACACTTACAATTACAACACAAAATTTCTGGGAACGCAAATTTGTATGAACGCTGCAACTATGTATGCCTCTCTCTCTCTCTCTCTCTCTCTCTGCAATTCGGAAAAAAGTTTGCACGCTACAATTTTCGCGAGTGAGCAGAGCAAATATTGAGAAGTACCAGAGAGCTACAAAAGAAAAAAAAAAAAAAGGCAAACTCATTCTTTACGTAAATTTTTGGAAACACTGAGAACACTGACGTATTTATTTATTTATTTATTCATTTATTTATTTATTTACCTTAATATCCGAAGACTCTTGTGAAGCTTCGAATCCATCAACGTTTTCTGTGTGTGTGTGTGTGTGTGTGTGTGTGTGTGTGTGTGTGTGTGTGTGTGTGTGTGTGTGTGTGTGAATACATTAGAACATATGAGGGTGTATGAAAGTGCATCAGCCTGTATGAAGTGTCTGAGGGGTGTATGGAGTGTATTAGTGCGCATGAGTGAATGCGCGTGTATGAGTGCATGAGTGTATGTGGTATGAGTGTGAGAGAGTGTATGAGAGAGTGTGATGGAAGGTGTATTTAGGGTGCTGTATCGACTTTACTGAGTAGGGAGAGGAAATACTTGGATCTCTCTCTCTCTCTCTCTCTCTCTCTCTCACACACACACACACACACACACACACACACACACACAGTAGCCTTCCACCTCGGTCTTCCCCTTCTCACTCCACTACCCAAACAAAAAGCTGTTCACATATCGAAAATTACAGTGTTAGAAATTAAAGGAAGGGGGGGGGATGGGAGGGGGAGATGGAGGAGGAGGGGGGAGATGGAGGAGGAGGGGGGAGATGGAGGAGGAGGGGGGAGATGGGAGGGGGAGATGGAGGAGGAGGGGGGAGATGGAGGAGGAGGGGGGAGATGGAGGAGGGGGGTAGATGGAGGAGGAGGAGAGATGGAGGGGGAGGGGGCAGTTTTAGATTAGGCGGTCAATGCAGGTAGGGGGAGAAGATGGAGGATGTGGGGAGAGAACCTATGTGAGGAGAAGGGGGAGAGATTATGGGAGGAGGCTGGGGCACAACAGGGGGGATCTAAACATGTAGGGGGGAGGTGGAGGGGGATGGGGGCTACCTATGTGTGAAGAGGAGGGAGGGATGGAGGGACGAGCCGGCAGAGATGGCGGGGAGAGGACCTACGAAAGGGAATGGGGAGAGGACCTAAGAAAGGGAATGGGAAGAGGGAAGAAAGGGGGGGGGGCAGGTGTTAGATAGGGAGCCTGTGGGGTGGGAGGGAGAGGTGGAGGGGGAGGCGAATGAGAGGGGGAGGGATGTAGAGGGAGGGGCAGGGATAAAGGGGGATGAGGGGAGAGGGCCTAGGTGATGGGAGGGGGTGGGATGAAGGAAGGAGGGAAGTGTTACATGGAGGGTCTAAATAGGTAGGGGGAACAGTAGCGGGGGGAGATCCAGCTATGTCCGGGTGAGGGGGGAGGACAAAGAGGGGAGGGAAGAGGGGGGGGGAAGGTGGAAGGGACTGGGGAAGTACAAGGTAAATACAAGGAAAGTCAAGGTATGGGGAGGAATGCAGGTGTTGGGAGGAGGAGGGAGAGGGGGAGGAAATGAGAGAGAGATTCGGGTAGAGGGAGAGAGTGGGGAGGGAAGTGGAGAGAAATTCGGGTAGCGGGAGGGAGGAGTGTACTGGTGAAGGGAGGGGGAGGGGTTATGGGGGAAGGGACTCCACATAAGAGGGGGGTTACAGGAGAGAAGGGAGGGGGATTAGAGTAGGGGAGGGAGGAATATGGTAGGGGGATATAAGGGAGAGGGGGGAGAGGATTTTGGTTGGGCAGGGAGAGTTGGAGGTTATGATGAAGAGGGTTATTTTCGAGAGGGGGAGGGGTGTTCCGGTATAAAGGAAGGAGGGGGAAGGGAGGGAAGGGGTGGGAGCTGACGTGGGGATGGGGAGAGGGAAGGGGGAGAAGGGACAAAATCCTCCATCCAGAGTCCCCAGCTGTTGCCGTGGGAGTGTGTGCAGGTGGTGGAGGGGAGAGGGGGAGGGAAGGAGGGAGGAGGGGAGGGGGGGAAGGAGGGAGGAGGGGACGGGTTGGGGTAACGGTAAGGGAGGGGAGGGGAAAAGGAAAGATGGATATGAAAGGATGAAGAGGAGAGGAGAGGGAGGGGGAGGGAAGTGGAGGAAGGGTGAAAGGGAAGGGGCGAGGAAAGGGAATCTGAGGGAATGAAGAGGAGGGGAGGGGAGGGGAGGGGAGGGGAGGGATGGTTTAAAGGTAAGAATGGAGGTGAATACAAAGGAGTACAAAGGAAAGGAAAGGTTGTTTGTGGTGGATCAAAGACAAGGATAGGGAAGCAGGGAGGGAGAAGACGGGAAGGGATCAGAAGGGATGAAGAAAGGGAAAGAGGAGAGTGACCATACAGGCAGAGGCGTAGGGTTCCGGGGCTAGGCTGGTATAATGCAGAGAGAGAGAGAGAGAGAGAGAGAGAGAGAGAGAGGAAGTGATTAAGGGCAGCGTGGAGACATTTCACAAACCCGGCCAGACAAGGTTATGTGACCAGCAGACTGTGAACACCCTGCTTCCACCACTACTGGGAGTTATAAATAGATACACCTCTATCAGTCTATCTACCTATCTATCTATCTATATCTATCTGGGTATCGTCTATAATTTTGTCTATCAGTCTATTTTGGGGGGTTTCTTAACATATCTTTATCTATGTCTATCTACATATCTGTTTATCTGATCGATCTTTAATTATAGCTGTCTACTAGTTTATATCTATTTATCTATTGAAGTTTCTATCTATTGCCTGACGCCGTATCTTGTGAGGGGCGGTCTGTTCCTAATCAAGTACACCTCTTCTCACCACACACACACACACACACACACACACACACGGTACAGAAGCGTATATAAACAGAATCGTGACTCCTGCAAATCGAACCGATAAAAAGCGTCTGAAAAAATCGTCTGGGGTGAAACTGCGAGGCTATTGTGTTACCTCTCGACCACCGTGACAACCCCCTTCACCGTGACTGTTCTGCCGTGCCGGGGTTCACTGTAATGTGGCTACGGTGATACAAAGTCTTTAGCACCGTATGAACATCGTATTATCAAATTTATTATCTGTGACATTTATGGATTAT
>NC_137008.1:53945931-53995931 GCF_032717465.1 Coenobita brevimanus
GGCATGTGAATATGCGTGATATTTAGGAGGACTTGTGGGCCTCAGGGAGCGGAACGTCGAGTTAAAAAAAAAAAAAAAAAAGAGGAAAAATAGGCCAAGCATCTACACATCTTCCTCTCATCACTTACTCACCCCTTACTCACTTACTCAGCATTATATTATGAAGGCTGATAAGGGGTGCTTTGTTCAGACCTGTTCACCTTTCCTTTCTCTCTCTCTCTCTCTCTCTCTGGCTGCTGGATGACCAAGCAGTTACGAGTGATTGGTAAAATTCCATCACCCTCCAGATGCCGCTACAGCTACACACACACACACACACACACACACACACACACACACACACACACACACACACACCTCATACTGTATTCTTTCTACCTTCAGACGATTTTTTTTTTTCCAATTTGCGTGGGACATTGAAACTGAAGGTGCGCTAACAAAGGCCATAATTATCTAATCCATCCAATATGAAGAATATCATTTACATTTATAAAAAAAATCGTCTACGGGTAATGTGAGAAAAGGAAAATATATAAGAAAGTAGTTTTGGGTATATCAGTGCAGTAGAGCGGTTTTTGTTAATTTGCTTTAACCTCCACCAACGAAATTTGAAACAAGTTGTGTATTCACCCCTGTTTGTCTGTTTCTTCACAAAATATTTCGCAAAGTTATAGATGGATTTCACTGAACGTTTGTGGATATATGGGTCAAGGGGTCAAGGAAGAACTTATTAAATTTTGGAAGTGATTTAATTTCCATTCACGGTTCCGGCGTGTTTTTGTTTGTCCACAAGATATTGGAAAGTTATTCATGGCTTTTTATGGAATTTCGTGGATGCGTCATGGGTCAAAAATGAGTTAATTAAATTTTGGTGGTGATCTGAACTGTTTGGTATTTGACGGAGGTAAGCGAGAACTTGTCTTTGTAAATGAGTCTGTTTTCTTAATGTGGTTGTTTTTCGAGAGAGGGGGGAGGGGGGTATTTTTTGCATCCCCTTCCCACTCAATTCTTTGTTCCAGCTTCTCTCTCTCTCTCTCTCTCTCTCTCTCCCCAACAGTCACTGGATTCGAACCCTCCCAGTGGCACCCGAAGCAATACAGGAATCCGTCCCATTTCCACCTTATTTTGAGGCTCCCCTGTGCGCCTAGCCTTGGACCACTACGAAAGGAGGTGAAGTTGAATATATTTTAGTCTCCCCGAGTCACGAGGAGCCAGGTGGGGAGAGCCAGAGGGGAGAAAAACGCAAGAAAAATGCAAACACGCGGTCAATATTATGGTAACTGGCACCTCACACAGACAGGTGAATGACTCTTGGGACCCGGTTAGTGTGAATTCCGTTTGTTCCTGTTTGCTAGCACTGTTTAAACAGCAAAATACGTACACAAACGAGTGATAGGGGTAAAACTGGCGTGTATGGCTATGTGGGAGAGGCTTCAGCGAGTGGGAATGAGTGCGCAGTGGTGCGGAAGGAGTGCGAAATAAGGAACGCAAACACTGAGGACCTGAATAGTGCGCATTTGCGACCGTTAGCGCAGGAGGAGCGTTCGTTGTTGTTGTGGCATTACCGAGTGACGTCACTAACGGTAGCAGAGGCGGAGGAGGAGGAAGAGGTGGAGAGGGAGGGAGAGAAGGTGGAAGTGGGGAATAGTGAAGGAAGCGGTGGTTATAACAATGGAGGATGAAGAGGTGGAGAAAGGATGAAGAGGTGGAGAAAGGATGAAGAAAAAGGTTGAATGGAAGGATGGTGGAAGAGAAGGAGGTGGGTTTAGAACTGGTGATGTGGGGAATAGTAGAAGAGGTAGAGTTAGACGGAGAAGGGAGAGGTGGAGGAGGGAAGATGTGGTTGGAGGGGATGGAAGAAGAGGTGTAATGGAAGGATGGTGGAGGATGAGGTGGAGCTGAGGGTATGGACGAGGAGAATAGTATAGGAAAGGAAGGAGACGTGGGGAAGGAGGATGACAGAAGGTGTGGAGATGGGGTGGTGGAGACGGGGGTAAAGTAGAGAGGTTGGTGGTGGAGGAGGAGGATCGGGAGTGAGGGGTGGAGAAGGTGGTGGTGGGTGTGGAGGAAAAGGGGGGAAGTGGACGGTTATAGACCCCCCTCCCTCCACATCCTCCTCATCCCCCTCTCCTCCACCTCCCCCCCTCACTCCACCAGGTTGAACGCAAGGTAAATACTGTTAACCCCCGCGCAGAGAGAGAGAGAGAGAGAGAGATTTATCCTATGAATCTAGTGAGGTATTCTTCGCAGCACCTTTCCTTTAGCGATTTATTTTACATATTACACCTAACATGCCCTTGTCTGTTAGTAACACTGCTTTAATATCAGCAAATTTTGCATCAGTACCACAGAAGAGGATAATGAAATGTAACCACGAATATAAATCGCTAAGGAAGGTGTGTTAAGAAATCTCTAGTCACTTAGAACACGACCCTGGACTGTACATTCATGAATACATACACAACAAATTGTACAGTGTGCGCAGAGACCAATTTACATACAGACAAGATATACATACATATATCCATTAACACATACCAATAAGGCAGTGTATGTAATGATGCACATACAAAAACATTTCACTGCTTAAAATTCTCTCTCTCTCTCTCTCTCTCTCTCTCTCTCTCTCTCTCTCTCTCTCTCTCTCTCAGTTTTTGTGGTGGGGTCAGAATTCGTAGGCAGTGAATGCTAACCTAGGCAACTGTATCATTTTATAAGGGAGGTTAGAAAACTATGGAGTGGAAAAGTGACCAAGGAACTATACCAGATATTAAGTGAGTCGTAATTCTGTAGTATGGAAAAGTGACCAAGCATGTACACCAGTTTCTATGGGTGGGTCATTTCTACAGTATGGAAAGGTGGGTAGAAATCTAAAGGAATAAAAAGTGACTTAGGTAACTGTAAGTTCCTATTGGTGTGTGTGTGTGTGTGTGTGTGTGTGTGTGTGTGTGTGTGTGTGTGTGTGTGTGTGTGTGTGTGTGTGTGTGTGTGTGTGTGTGTGTGTGTGTGTGTGTGTGTGTGTGTGTGCACGTAAACTTAACAACCCGTTTCCAGATGCCCAACACTGCTACAGAACATAAATCTGGCATCCGTTCGTATGATGTTCACTGGAGGATCGAGCTTATCCCTGGGAGGAAGAGCTTTAGCCAGAATGGATCCCTTCCCCAGGCTGATCTACTTATCAAGAGTGCCTGCAACATAAGTAGTGTATGTGGAAGAGGCTGGGTTGTTTTTACGTTCCCTACATGCTGATAATTTTAAACATATAACCATTCTAACAGCAGTACTTTAAGTGTCTGACGCGGCTCGAGGTTAGGTCATAGATGCGGTGAAAATTAACACCTGGATGTGAAAGCGCTGCCACTGAGCCAAATGTAACTCGTGTGGCAAGCACTCAAATACCCGTATTCCCTGAGGATAAGACATACAACCACCTCTTAACATTCAGGCTTCCTTTCCCAATTTCAAGGTCCCGTGTTGCAAATTTACTGTATCCTTTCAGTCAACAGATCACTTCATCACCCATGCACCTAAAATATATTATGGGACATTAAGTTCTGCACAGGTGTTGGAGGAAGGCATCCTTCAATCTCACTTTTTTTTTTCTTTTTTTCAGATCATAGTATTAGACTGATAGCACAAGGGTTACGTTTTTAAAATTATTATTATTACTGTTCAATTTGGCATAGTTCATGTAGAATAATAAAGTTATAAAAGTCAGCTGATGCCTAGAACATTAAAAAGGTTTGGCACGATCATAGCCTGGGTGTGTCAGGTGATGAAACCAGAAGACTTTATTGAATATTTCATGAGAACGCTTCAGACACTAAGCGCTTCAGTGCATGATAAAATAATCCGTATATTGTAACTGGCTGACACAGATCACAATATTTACTACTTCCAATTTTATAGGGTTAGGCTTACGATCATTTAGAAGGGAAAGAAATAATGTAAGTGTATTCATAGACTGTCTTGCATGAGAGACAGACTGTACGGTACGGGAGAACAAATGAGAGTATGAGACTGTCTTGCAAGAGAATGGAGAATGTGGAAGAGGGGGAGAATGCAGCAGTGAGACATCAAGTATAAAAGGGAGAAAGTGAGTGAGATTTTGCGTTAATTAATGAAGGATGTTTCCAAAGTGGACTTAAGAAGGAGTGAATGAGTTTGAGGGTGAATGGGAGAAGGTAATTGTGAAAAAAAAAAAGATTCTGGAAAATTCAATGAGTGTTTCAGGAAAGGTGTAAGAGTGTAAGAGTGAGTGAGCAAGAGAAAGTCAGTGAGAGTAAGAGTGAGAAAATGTTAGTTATAAATTGTCATCGATCTGCTAGTATCTGTGAGCGAAAGAGAAGGTGAGTGTGAATTTGTGATAGTGTGAGTGTTTGAGAAAGAATGACTGCAAAAGTGATAGGAACAGTGAGTGAGAATGCAAGAGTGAGAGCAAGAGTTTGGGTGAGTGAATGGGTGACTATGAGAGGCGAGTCAATGTGAGTGAGAGTGAGTGAACGTGCATATGAGTGAAAGTGTGAAAGGGAATGGCAGAATGTGAGCGAGTGACTGTGACGGTGAGTACTAGTGTAAGAAAGTGAGAGAGAGGTGTTGGAGGTGACGGTGGCAGTGTGTGTGTGTGTGTGTGTGTGTGTGTGTGTGTGTGTGTGAGAGAGAGAGAGAGAGAGAGAGAGAGAGAGAGAGAGAGAGATTAAACTATTAAAGCAGCTGTCCCTCTTACCGTGTGTGTGTGTGTGTGTGTGTGTGTGTGTGTGTGTGTGTGTGTGTGTGTGTGTGTGTGTGTTTTGCATTTTCATTACCGTGTATGCAGTTCTCCGTATGCGTGTACGAATTCTTAAGCATGGATGTATATGTTTGTATGTATGAATATATGTATGCATGTATGTATGTATGCATGTATATATGTATGTATGTATGTATGTATGTATGTACGTATATATGTATGTACGTATGTATGTATGTATGTTAGTTTAAAACATTGACAATACTGTATCTCTTATATCAACAGTCCTTCTCTATTGCTAATTTTATTTTTTTTCCTATTTGTTCTTGTTACCCTCAGACGATTTCATAGGTAGATTAGGAACACCCCACTCGTAATGAAGGGGTTACTAAAGGCTACAGATATAACCCCTCCACCTCGACAAACCCTCGCAAAAAATCGTCTGAAAGTAGTTTGAGCTTGAAGAGGGGAGGTTGGTGGGGTAAGAGGAGTAAAATGAGTGAAGGGATGGCAGTGACAAGTGAGTGAGATGAGGGGAAATGAGATGACATGCTTTGAGTAAGATGAATAAAAGATGGGGCTTGAAATGAGTGAGGTGAGTGAGCGTGAGGTGAGTAGTGTGGAGTGGCTGAAGTAACCGAGAAGTGAGGTGAAGTGAGATGAATGAAGCAAAATGGGTGAGATGAGAGAAATGAGCAGTGTGTGGTAAGGTGAAGTGACGCGAGCGCAGGTGCTAAGTAACCTTGATCTTCTACCTGGCCTGTAATATTAACCATCCCCCCCCTCATCCCCACTACACCACTACACCCTGCCACACCACTACACCCTACCACACCACCCCCACTTCAACTCCACTCCACACAGCCCTGCCACAACACCACCACATCACTAACCTAATTCACACCCTTACCCCCAACCCCACTTCACCACTCCTTCCCTCTCCCCCCACACACATACCCACTTCAACCCCCCCTTCTATCTCCACCCTTATCCCCATCCTCCAACCCACACACCCACTCTCTCTCTCTCTCTCTCTCTCTCTCTCTTACACACCCACACCTCTACCCTTCCACCTCCACACCCCCTCACACCCCCCACACCTCCCACCTCACCTGGGGAACCATCTGCCTGCCAGTTGCAAACACCTGCCCCATCACACGCACGCACGCAAACAAAGCTCTACACACACACACACACACACACACACACACACACACACACACACACACACACACACACACACACACATGTATGAACACGTAGTTAGACACACACAAAGACCGCACACACACTATTCTCTCTCTCTCTCTCTCTCTGACGCACTTCACCCAACCAAGCGCAACGCATTGGCTTAGCTTCTGGATGAGCTGCAGATAAAGAGGAGGAGGAAAAGGAGAAGAGGAAGAAAAGATGATAAATAAACAGTTACCAACAACAAGATTAACAATAATAATAACTAGAAAACGCAGAGAGAGCGCATACCTCCGCCATTGCCATTATAAAGGGTCCGGATCTGGATCCGTGGATATAGGATCCGGATCCAGACCCGGATCCGCCCGCAAATTTAATCAATTCTTTCTTGGTCCATGGCCCATCTTTGCACACAATTTCATTGAAATTTATTGAGAACTTTTGGAGATACTATATTGTGCGGGATAATCGGGATCCGGATCCAGAGCAGCTCCAAAATTTCATCATTTCTTCCTTGGCCCATGGCCCACCCTTCCACAAAATTTCATCAGACTCTTCGTAACTTTTTGCGTAATCCTGCTAACAGAGAAAGAAACAGAAACAGACAAACAAACAAACGCGGGATAAAACATAACCTCCTGGCGGAGGTAATAATAATAATAATAATAATAATAATAATAATAATAATAAGTACTACAGAGTGGTGTACATATAACGCTCCCCTTCCACTCCACCGGGCAATTTCTCGTGTGTTACGGGAACGGCTCAGTCGGCGTTATCAATGTCCGTCCTGATTCATTTATTCATTTTCTACCTCCACTGCCTAACCCAAGCCCATACCAGCAGACTGAGCCGCACCCCGAGTGGATCGCTATTTATGGACCGCCCTGTAGAAAGTGACATCGTACTCAAGAGGCTAAAAATAGAATAAAAATGTATATTCATTTTCTTTTTCCCAACCCACTACGCTAGACGGTCCAGCCAATAAATCACATTCCAATATCCAGAGCTACGTAACGAAAGATCACTCTCTCTCTCTCTCTCTCTCTCTCTCTCTCAAATCTGATATGTAAAAAAGATGCAAAGCTTACCTTTGGCAATGGAAATTTTTCGTGTGTGTGTGTGTGTGTGTGTGTGTGTGTGAAAACGTTTATGCGTATTTCTGTACAATGAATATGTACGATATGCCTGTATACACGTAAGTAAGAATAATTATGACGTATGCACGAGTATGTATGCATGTATGTATGCTTGAAGTGTAAATATATATGTATGTAAGAATATGTATGTATGTAAGTACGTATGTATGTATGTATGTATGTAATACGAAACATACAGTATGTATATATGTGTGTATGTATGCATTTACGAATGTATGTATGTATGTATGTATGTATGTACGTGTTCACCCCTTCGCGTGGTGACAGGAATGCGGTAGGTGATAGGAATGCAGGTAACTTGGGATAAGGTTGTGAAGCGACCTTTTATGTTCACATGCAGACACGCGAGGACAGGGTTAAGTCCTGAGGTACGTAGGTAGGCAGGTAGCATATTGGTGAGTAGGCAGGTAGGTGGGTAGTATACAGGTAGGTAGGTAGGCTGACTGGTAGATAGACGAACAGATGATAGACAGATTGAAAGACAGACAGACATTCGGTTATACAAGAAGGAAAAAAAATCGTCTGGCGATAGCAAGGAAAATATGAATAACCATCGGGGTCGAATGAAACTGAATAAGGTCGTGTTGACACAAAACATAAAAAAATGAAAAAAAAAAAAAATGGTCTGGATAGAGAAAAATGAAAATCGTCTAAACAGAAAATACATAATGAATAAAATCGTCTGGAGACAGCTCGAGTAAAATTAACAAAATCGTCCCAAGATAGCAGAGGAAAAAATGAATAAAAATAAAGATGAATAAAATCGTCTGGATACAAAAAATATATAAACAAAATCGTCCGAAAATACAAGGGACGAAAAATTAATAAAAATCGTCTGGAGAGCAAAAACAAAATTAATTCACACCTGTTCAGGGCTATAAAAAAAATCTTGCTCTTTTTCCTCCTTCAGTCATTTAATTAGAGCAAATTGAAGAGCTATATACCTGAACTATACTCTTTTCTCTTTAATCTGGCTAATACCTGCCATCTCTCTATCGCTGCAATAGGAGATAAACGCCAGAAATGATGCTGGTTACGCAGAAGTGCTGAGGAAAGGATGTAGAGCCGTTGCATTACCTTATTCTGCCACTCAGCCACGTGAAATGAGCTGCAAAAGCACGAAAATTTGAGCCAAGTTGAGATGACAGTACTATAGAATGATTCGTCTTGCCCCTCTTAGTTCTGATCACGAAGAAGTGCTATGGGAAGGATGTAAAGCCATAGTAGTCTTTTTCTGCCACTGAGCTCTACTAAAAATAAGCAGAAAATTGACA
Organism: Coenobita brevimanus; assembly: GCF_032717465.1. Classification (NCBI taxonomy): domain Eukaryota; kingdom Metazoa; phylum Arthropoda; class Malacostraca; order Decapoda; family Coenobitidae; genus Coenobita; species Coenobita brevimanus. Next base: position 53,954,289 of record NC_137008.1, read on the forward strand.
AACATCTGGGCTAATATTAAGGTGAAAAGATTATGGAATGCGATGCTAATCACGAAGCAGTGCTATAGGAAGGATGTAAAAATGTAGCGACAAAAAGGACGAAAATCGAAACATGATGAAAAAAGACGAAAACCAAAGAAACAAAACAAAAACCGTAAAAAAGAAAAAAAATACGAAAGTCGAAAAAATGGAAACAGAAAAAGATGTAAAGGAAAGAAAACTGAAAAAAGATAAAAAGGTGAAAATCGAAAAAAAAAAAAAACTAATATTGAAAAAACAACGAAAATCGAAAAAAAGTCGAAAACTGCAACATAAACAAAAAATCTGGCCCAGGTTAAGATTAAAGCTATATGACTTCTTTAATCACCTCTGGCTGGCTCGTTAATCATGGCCTGCTACCCACACGTGCACCGTTATTAAGTACATCGTTAATATTCCTTAATAATCTCACCTCTCGACCCTGACCTACGCCACTGACCTGGTTAGTAGTGCAGATGCTGTGTTGCTATCATTGGGTGTTATTAATAATAGTAATATTATTATTATCTACTACTACTACTACTTCTACTATTACTACTACTACATCTATCAACATTATTTTACTCAGTTACCACCACCACCACCACCGTCATCATCAACAACAACTCCTTGCAACCTCTCTCTCTCTCTCTCTCTCTCTCTCTGCCCACACCAACAAACTGAGCCGTCCTAGCAACACAAAAGATTCAGCCAGGTGAGTTTCTAGAGGAGCGCTATTTCCGGACTATCCTCTCTATTAACCTATATTTAAGCTCATTACTACCACCTTGCTTCCGCCGTTTTGATCTGTGTTATTATTTACCTCATTATTCTTTACCAAACTCGTCATTTAGCCTTCGTCATTATCCGTCTGACCATAATCATAATCATCATCCTTCTTTACCATCATCATCATCATCATCATCTTCATCATCATTATCATCATCTGTTAACATCATCATCATCCGTCTTACCATCATCATCATCATCATCATCATCATTATCATTAAATCATCATCATCATCATCCGTCTTACCATCATCATCATCATCATCGTCATCGTTGCCACCATGGCGATATATATATATTTTCTTGTACCAATATAATTATTACCTTCATTATCATCCTTCTAATGAAAAAAAAATTAGCCTCATGTGCTATACTCTTTTTGCATTAACTTGACCTAAAATTTTCATCTCCCCATCCTGAATTCCGAGTAAGAACGATAGATCATGGTTAAATTATGATGCTAGTCACGAAGAAGTGCCATGGAAGGGAGGCAGAGTCGTAACATTGTCTTTTTCCGCCACTGAGTTACGTGAAATCAACTATTAAAGGACGAAAATCTGGGCCAAGTTAAGGAGAAAAGAGTACAGCTACCTCCAAATGACTTCACCTACTCAGCAATACTCCCTCTACCTTACCTTAACCCTAACAACCTCCTACCTACTCTGCTATCCTTGTCTTTAACAGGCAGGATAGTTATGTTACGAGTCCGTCCCCCGAGTTCCATAGGAGGCTTCGTAGCTCCCCCTCCTAAGCGAGTTGTTTTCCATTTTACACCTGGACATTCTCTAGTATGCTTACGTCAGTTTGATATCGATATAATGTGCATCAGCAGCTTACAAAAAAGATATTAATGTGTAAAGTGCAAAACAAATCGCTTCCGAAGAGGTGTTAAGAAATCACCAGCCAATAAGAATACAACCCCCTATCGTATAACAAAAAGCCTCGAAGCGACCAAGAGAATCTAATGCTGTGTGCTTTTTTTTTTTTTTATACTCCTTTGCACCATCACCACCCCATCCTCTCCCACCATCATCCTCTCTATTCTTCCTCTATTCATTCCCTCCTCCAGTCACCATTCTCCTTCCCTCCCACCATCCCTACCACCCCTACCATACATCCCTACCACTTTCATCCCTCCCCTCCCCACCCAGCACTATAATTTTACCTTACCACACACTACCCTGTCATCCTCTTCCACCATCATCCTTTCTCTTCTTCCTCTACTCTTTCCTCCTCCAATCAATATTCCTACCAACCGTACCCTACACCCCTCCGCCTAAAGCCCTCCCCTTCCCTCCATCATCCTCTCCCCAACCACACATTATTATTTTACCTTACCACGCAAAACCCTATCATCCTCCCCAACCAACATCCTTCCATCGCTCTACCATCCTCCCTAGATCCATCTCCCCAAACTCCCCACCCCAACCTCACTGCCTGGTCGTTTCCTCCCCATCATCATCCCTCCTCTCCCTCCCCCTCCCTCCCCTCTTTCTCCCTCCCACCCACCCACCCAACTGCGTCTCAGGTCTGGCAGTGCTTCCTTGACCCTGAACCTTCCCTTACCTTTTTGTGAGCTCAGGTGTGTGACTGCGACATTGAACAGGTAAAAACGAAGGAGAAGGTAATATTGCGATGGTGATGAATTGATAGTGGTGGTGGTAGTGGTGGTGATGGCGGTGGTGGTGGTGGTGATGATAATGATGATGATGATGATATTTATAAAGTTTCTTAGGCCTAAGTTGTGTATAAGACTCCATGCATGTACACTTATCTTTACCTTGTCCTTACCTCGTGTCTTTACCTTAATTTGTCTTTTCTTTGTCTTCACCTCGTATGTTCATCTTGTCTTTACCTTGTCATTACGTCATACCTTCACCTTGTCTTTACCTTGTCCTTACCTCTTGATCTTTTTGTAAACTCAGGTGGTGGGCTGCGACACTGAACACGTAAAAACGAACGTAAGACTAATAATGTGTGGTAAGCCCTACGCCGTACTACGCGGCACCATTAATTCAAGCAGATAGATAGACAAATAGGCAGATAGAGACAGCTGACAGGAATTAATGTCCTCTTACCGTTAAAAAAATAAAAATAAAAATAAAATCTAGGTCAGTGTGGGGAAAGTTGAGAGGCCTTCAATTCGTCCCTCAATGGAATGTCGCGCGGTGTTTGATGATGATGAAAACGTATATTGTAAAAGATACCCCCCCCCTCTCTCTCTCTCTCTCTCTCTCTCTCTCGAACTAAAGAAAAAAAAATCACCGGATTGAAGGGGTTAAATCGGATTAGAGAGCATGACATCCTTATATAACGTCTCGAAGGGCACACGAAACCGGTTAGGCCAATTCCACACATTTAGCTGATCCATCCATCTTAAAGTTCTTGTACACACACACACACACACACAAAACAGTACAGACACTTTTGGGCACAAGATACGACCGATCATATTTTCCATGAGTTTTTCGTTAAAATAATAATAATAATAATAATAATAATAATAATTATTATTATTATTGTAGTAAAAATAATAACAATGATAATAATAAAGTTGTACATGTAGTCGAAACAACCAAAACCTAATGTAGTCTTACCGAAAGCGCCAAAAAAAACAAAAAACAAAAAAACAATAAACAATGTCTCAGGAATGATTACGCTTTCCATCATGAATTGGAAACAAAAAACCATGGTCACAAGCTCTCTAAATGCACAAAAGAACAAGGACGATCTATAAAAATTTCCACACACGCATCCAGAGCATCCCTAACAAATCGTCATCAGAAATACAGCAAATTTCGGGGTAAAGAAGGCACTAGACGTAAGCTGCCTATATTTGGCACGTTAAGCAGCGCAAAGCCGTCTCCACAACCTCCCTAAATGCGCAAGACCTGAACGACACACACACACACACACACACACACACACAATTTTAGCCGGAACGTTTATCCATTATCGAAAACGACATAAACAGTAAATAATCCGCCATGACTAAAACTTCACATGCATCTCCATAAAGTCCTTAGGCATGCAACAAAACCAGCCACACATATGTATCCTCTCATGCCTCGGCCGGAACATCCAACATCAGATTATCCTTTCACCGAAACCTACAAAAATAATAAACAACCCCCATGATCAACTGAACACACACACACACACACACACACACACACACACACATACACACGAGTATCTCCACAAACTCTAACAACAAATCCAGCCGTAAACACACTAAAACATTTGCCGGAACATCCTTCACGAATTTGTCCTTCACCGAAAACGACAAAAACAGTAAACAATCCGCCATAATCGATTAAAATATTATAATTGTATCCATAAACTCTCCAAGCACGCAACAAAACCAGTCACACACACTTACACACTCACACTTAGCCGGAACATCCATCTCAATGTCCTCGTCGTCTATTTTTAGCGTGAAGGCTCGAGTGAGGACAGGAGTGAGCGTTGCATCACGGGTGTTGTGTTTTGGTGGGGACGCTTGGCAACACCGCGTCGACTCACACTCACGCCCACGTGGACTGGAGGAGTTGCCTTATTCTCGTTTATTTTATTTATTTATTCGTAACGCCTTCTCTTTTGCGATTTATGTTTGAATACTACACCTTGCTGTGCTCTAGTATGTTATTTATGGTTATAAATATCGACACCAATTTCATGGGTAACATTTAAGAAGGTAAAATGGTGCTGTGTGAAATAAATTGCTTGCGGACAGGCGTTACGAAGTCTCCTTACACATCGTAAATACGACGTAGAGTTGTTGCACTGAGCAATTTCATACAAACCACAGGAAAAACAATAAAGAAAATAGAAAAGGAATGAAAAGAATTAGCTGGAAAGTTGTATAAAAATACATGAAACATAAGAGAAGAAAATCACAATTATTCAAGTGAAATACGATATGAAAGAACACTATGGAAGAGGGGCATACCCCCCCCCCAACGCCAGTACCTGACAACTTAGATCACCAAAATTTAAACAACTCTTCTTGGCCCATGGCCTGCATACAGTAGTAAAATTTAACTGAAATCAATCTGTAAAACAATTAACTCTAAGCCCTTGGCCACCCCGTCTGGGATACATGGCGTCTGGCAATGAATGAATGAATGAATATACACACACACACACACACACACACATATATATATATATATATATATATATATATATATATATATATATATATATATATATATATATATATATATATATATATATGCGAGTGTGTGTGTGTGTTTTGCGAACAGAAACCCGGGACTCGAACCCAGATCACCACCATAATTAAATCGACTCTTCCTTGGCCCATAAGCCATGACCCACATATCCACAAAATGTCACTGAAATGACTGAGATATCTTGTGGACAAAGAAAGAACGAATTTCCAAGGAAATAGTGTGTGTGTGTGTGTATATATATATATATATATATATATATATATATATATATATATATATATATATATGAATAGACTGATCGATAGATATATAGTCACAATTACATAACACCCACGTGAATAAATAAAATTATCATTCATAGGTCAAGAAGTTCAGTATTGAGAAGAAAATGCTCTTCATGACTAATAGAAAAAAAAAGAAAGAAAAAAGCTGAACAAATACTTTCAAAGGTGATATCTATTCTCATGTTTTGTTCTCTTGATTACATAGGTAAAAAGAAAGAACAGAAAATGGATTACCTATAGATCCTCCTGTATATATGATACATAAAAAAAGACAAGCTATAGGAAGGCCAAGGTATAGGACTGAGAGAGAGAGAGAGAGAGAGAGAGAGAGAGAGAGAGAGAGAGAATGTCCTTTTGTTTAGTTGCGTTGAGGAAAGGAATGATCAAGTCTGCTGTTACACAGTTCATAAAACCCAGAAGAAAAACAGTAAGAAAAAGCTGTGTGTGTGTGTGTGTGTGTGTGTGTGTGTGTGTGTGTGTGTGTGTGTGTGTGTGTGTGTGTGTGATCTACTGATTTGGAAAAAAGAAAGGATGGAATTACTCTCCAGGTTTTTCTCTTGCGCAACCACCACAGAAAAATAAGAATAAAAAAAAAAATAAGAAGTTATAGGACTACGAGGTGTTTTTATCTGTTTTTATCTGCCTGTCTTATGTCTGTTTTTACTTGTTTTAATATTTGTGTTTACCTGTCTCTTCATCTCAGTTTTTACCTGTTTTTCTGTATTTTTTTATCTTGTAACTATGACTCACTCTCAGCTGAATAAAATCGTCTGGTGTCAACTGGGATATGAATAATGAAGTTGTCTTGACCGTGAGAGGGTTAATGGTGACTTTTAAGATTCTCAGGCTCCTATGACTCACTAAGCTGAATAAAATCGTCTTCCGTTAATTTGAATGGAATATCATCATCGAGAATATTCCTTTTCCTCATTATCATCACCATCAACATCGAGAGTATTCCTCCTTCTTCTTTGCTATCCTTATCTCATTCTAGTACTTCAGTTACTCTTCTAGGAGCTGCCTAGCATGGGCCAACCGGCCTACTGCAGTTATCCTCTCTTCTTATGTTCTTATGTTCCTCCTCCTCCTCCTCATCATCATCATCAACATCATCAACCTCTTTCACTCAAGGTCCGGTTAAGGACAGGCATGTACACAATATATAAATTCAGAACGTGATGTGTATATGAATGTACAGCGTGTAAGAAATGAAAACTGATAACTCATTTACTTATAGAAGATAGAAAATAAGTATACATAAATTTGGCACGAGATGTATGAATATGGTATACTGAAAATTATAACTCCATGATTTTTTTCTTGTTGAAAAAAAAAAAAGCTGATCGATTTTTTCCTTTTTTTTCTTTTTTCTATTTTTTTTTCTTTGGCTGGTTGTGCAAAAGATCGTGACGCAGAACAGAAGAAAAGATTTAAGAGAGTCCATGCCATCTTCTTACCCTTCTTTTGTTCCTTTGTTTAGTCCATCTGGGGAAGAAAATGGAGCCGTATTCTAGGCTGCGTTGGGCGATTCGTAGCACTTTTTCCTTACCGAATTATTTTGCATATTATACCGTAGCCTTCTCTCGTACGTTACTTGTATCATTTTACTAAAGAAAATTTGGGTCATTAATATAAAAACAGGATACTGAAGAGTCAAGCACATGATAAATAGCTATGGAGGAAGCGTTACGACATTCCCAGCGCTACTGGGAACATGGCTAATAATTGGTGTGTAAATTGGCATGGGTATTATTTGATATTGAGATAAAAAAAATGCTTATCAATATCCTTCCGCTTCGTGTCTTTTATTATTTTTATTTAAATGAATTACCGAACAGGAAGATGCCAATAGAAGTCAGGCAATTGCTGGGAAAACGGTAGCAACAAAATAAATAAATAAATAAAAGATGAGAGCTATCGAAGTCTTCAGTAATTATTCTCTCTCTCTCTCTCTCTCTCTCTCTCTTTGTTTAGACGAGTTCTGGGATATACGTAGTGGAATTACGTATATAGGCATGGCTGGGAGTATAAGGGGGAGGGCATTAGGCATCACCCCCACCCCCACTCCTCCCCCTTACCCACTTTCCCCTCATCCCACTATCCTATCCCCCCTCAACCCCTCTTCTCCCCTTAGCCCCTCTCCTTTCACCCGAACCCCTTCCTTCACCCCCTCTCCCACTCTCACTCTTTCTCCCTCTCTCCTCACCACCTACGCCTCACTCTTACCCTTACCCCCACTCCCTCCTCCCCACCTACACCCCCTTCTGTCCCTCACCATCCGCCCTTCAAGACGTCCCCTCCTGCCCCCCTCCCAGCCCCCCGTTGCATCACCTGACATCCTTGTGAACATCTGATATGGTTGTTGTTTTTTTCTTCCTCTCACGCCAGGCTGCTTACATATCGGTGTGTGTGTGTGTGTGTGTGTGTGTGTGTGTGTGTGTGTGTGTGTGTGTGTGTGTGTGTGTGTGTGTGTGTGTGAGGAATTAGGCAAATATCTGTGTGTATGTTGTTATATATCCGTGTGTGGTGGGGAAATTATGTAAATATTTGTGTGTGTGTGTGTGTGTGTGTGTGTGTGTGTGTGTGTGTGTGTGTGTGTGTGTGTGTGTGTGTGTGTGTGTGTGTGCAAAGTTACGAACACATGTGCATGAAGGAATTTAGATGGAGAGCATTTGTATATTTGTGTGGCAGTGAACTGTACATACTGTATGTGTGAAGGCATGTAAGTGCAGTGTGTGTGTGTGTGTGTGTGTGTGTGTGTGTGTGTGTGTGTGTGTGTGTGTGTGTATGCAGCTATACATACATACAAGTGTGTGTGAAGCCAGACAAATGTAAACAATGTATGCTTCCTATGAACGTGTGTTTAAGTCAAGTATTACACGACAGATTACTTAGTACACGGCGTAGTAGTAGTAGTAGTAGTAGCAGTTGTTGTTGTTGTTGTTGTTGCTGCTGCTGTTATTGTTATTTCATCTCATTGTGAACAAACTGGACTATAGGTCTGAGATGCCCGTATCTTAAAACTCACCAGCCTCATTTTGCGGCATAGGGAGTTGGGGGACGTTTATATAACCACCCAGAGGAGATGCCGGGTTATATCGGTGCCACCACGTGAAGGCGTCTCTCTCCAGCACCAGGCGAACGAATAAGATGTAGAATTATGTCATCGGACTGAATGGGTGGATAATTTGTACAGCCGGAGACAAAAGTTCGCTTACTGCTTCTTCATCTCTTCTGTTCCTTTTTTTTTTTTTTTTCTGCTGCCTGATATTCCTGAGTTGGGAGAGGCTTTGTATATTTCTCTGCCCATAGATAATTTCCTTGGTATGATGTGCTTGAGAGAGAGAGAGAGAGAGAGAGAGAGAGAGAGAGAGAGAGAGAGAGAGAGAGAGAGAGAGAGATTGCTCTATTTTGTACGATGTCCTTTGATGTAAGTTCAAGACTGTAAAGGCATTATTGATAGCAAGTGTGCACATGCAGCAAAAGAAATGTATTGTTGCCCTAGCCGTGTGTGTGTGTGTGTGTGTGTGTGTGTGTGTGTGTGTGTGTGTGTGTGTGTGTGTGTGTGTGTGTGTGTGTAAGGGCGGCATGTTGACATTCCCAGCGTGTTTGCCTTGTGTGCTAGTTTGAACACGTGAGCGAGCTAGTGTGTGTGTGTGTGTGTGTGTGTGTGTGTGTGTATTGAGCTCTGCTCAGCGTTTGTTGACAAGAGATGTGTGTGTGTGTGTGTGTGTGTGTGTGTGTGTGTGTGTGTGTGTGTGTGTGTGTGTGTGTGTGTGTGTAGTTCTGACGACTATGTTAGTTTGGTGTAAGGCTGAGTAATGTTACGTTATGTTTCTTTAAGATTAATGGCTTTCAAAACTATCATAACTATCATAGAAGACTTCGTAACACCAGCATCTTGGCGATATAGTCTGCAACTTACTTCTAATTATAATCTTGTGTAATACTAATGCAAACTACATCCAAATTAAAACCACATAAATAATATACGAAATTTTAAAAGTTTCGTAGGTAAAATAACTACCGTACACGAGAAGGCTAAGGTTGTAATAAGCAAAAAATAAATCGCTAAGAACGGGTGCTACGAAGCCTCCCATACCACTTAGAAATACAGCTCTCAAGGGGAATTAGAACCTAAATCATCACGTCATTAGCATCTAAATCGTCTATCAAAGAAACCAGCCGCCGACACATGACAAAATCTAGGGGATAACTCTTGCTGTCTCTATGTAAAACTCTTCTTATGCTGTGAAAGTAGCATTAGGGAAATTGGGTATTTTTTTTTCTTATGTGGCTATCTCTGTATCTATATTTATCTTTATCTATTTATCTGTGAATTAATTTGTATCTATCTATCTATCTATCTATCTATCTGTCAGTCTATCTAATTGTCTGTCTGTCTGTCTTGGTACCTCTTTCTGTGTCTACCTGTCTGTCTATCAATCTATCTATCTTTGTCGGTATGTCTCGCTATCTCTATGTCTGTATCTATCTATCTATCTATGTTTATCTGTGTGTGTGTGTGTGTGTGTGTGTGTGTGTGTGTGTGTGTGTGTGTGTGTGTGTGAAATGAAGACTGAGATTGAAGGACGAATATGTTGTGTAATATATCCTTAAACGAGTAATGTTGTTCCCTGACGCCGGATCCTGTGAGGAGTGATTCTCTCTTTCTTTCTTTCTTTCTTTCTCTCTCTCTCTCTCTCTCTCCATACCGTCAACCGTCTCCACACACACACACACACACACACACACACACACACACACACACACACACACACACACACACACAGGCATTCATGCGCATATCGTCTCAGATGCAAGACCACACCGTCAACCGTTTACACACACACACACACACACACACACGGTACAGGTGCACTCAGACAGCATTAAGTGAAGACCAAGTGACGTCAAGTGGCAACGCTTACCCACACACAGCAAACCTCACCAAAATATACCACGGCACACCACACACAACAGCACACCACAGAACATACCACGTCACACTAAAATACACCACACCACACCACACCATACCACACCACCACACACCACACTAAAGCACACCACACTGCATAACACCACAAGACTTGACCACGCAATGCCACATCACATCACACTACGCCATAATACACACCACACCACACCACACCACACAATATACAAATACCTCACCACATTATCACACCACACTATACCTCACCACACTATACCACATCACACCACACCACACCAGACTGAAACCACGCCACACGACACCATATCACACCACATAATAAAACACCACACCACACCACACAACACAAAACACCATCACACCACGTAACATGATTTTATTCTGCTTCCAAGAGATTCCTCGAACTTAAGGCGTTATATACGAAGCATTTAGTAACCCCTGCTGTACTTAAGGTTTCTCTCAGTCGGAAGAAAATCGTCTGGAGAGAGCAAAGAAGAAAAAGAAATACAAAACACGCCCTCGGTCTGAAGGGCTTATTCGTTAGAGCACGACCCGTAACAGTCGGTGTGTGTGTGTGTGTGTGTGTGTGTGTGTGTGTGTTGCTCTACTCACCGAACATCTTCCAACGCTTCAAGGGGAGGAAATTATAAAAGATCTTAGGCAATGTTTACAATGAATATATTTCCATGTGAAGTGTTTTCAGAAGTGATTTTGGGTCGGTATTACATTTTCGTTTTAACCTCTTCACCACAATGACGCATTTTTTATACTCCTCTTACTATCCCCAGGTGAATCTGTTTAAAACTACTACTACTACTACTGCTACTACTACTACTACTACTACTGCTACTACTACTACTACTACTACTGCTACTACTACTACTACTACTACTAATAATAATAATAATAATAATAAAAAAAAAATAATAATAATAATAATAGGAACATAGGGAGAGATGATAACTGCAGTAAGCGAGTTGGCCCATGCTAGGCTGCTCCAAAAAGAGTGTGTGTGACTAAACCACTAGAATAAGACTAGAACAGCAAAGATGATGGCTCTCCCCCGCCCACCAAACACTCCAGCCAACACCGGTAGAAAAATGTGGGGAGAAGGAGAGGAACGGGGGAGACACTGGAGTGTGAGGTAAACAAGGCTAGAGCAATAAAAAGAGAGAGAGAGAGAGAGAGAGAGAGAGAGAGAGAGAGAGAGAGAGAGAGAGAGAGAATAAAGAGAGGAGAAAGGAAGGGGGTGGGGGAAATGAGGAGAAAGGAAAAAAAGGAGGGGAGGGGGGAGAAAGAGAGTGTGAAGTAGTTAACAGGGTCCCCTTTGTCGCAGTCTATTCGTACCCAGAACTGAAATAGGGACCTGGATGGAAACTTACATGGTTCCCCTATTCAAGGGGAAGGAACTACAGGCTACTATCCTCCACAAACCAACACACGATACCATTTATCTCACATGCACCCCACCTCCTCCCCAAACACATCCCTTCCCACCTCAACATCAACTGCCTCACATTCACTCATCATCAGCCCCACACATTCACTCCCACCTCGGCCTACGTCATCGTGGGAAGGCTTCTGGATGCAACCCTCCGTAACAAAGAGATTTATTTCTGTAGTGGACTATACAAGAGTACACACGTTCTAGTTTTGTTGGGGAGTGCTTGGTGGCTCTGTTATGAAACGCAGATCAGGGTAAAAACAAACAAAAAATCGGTGGGGATAAGGTGTTACGCTATCTCCTAGTTTATTGTTACCATAGTGTGCATCAGTACCAAACAAGAGGATATCGCGGTGTAATGTGCAGAATAAATCGCTAAGAAACAGGTGTCACGCAGTTGCCAAAGACACTTATAAGAAAGTTTATGAATACGCTCACAGCTTAGTAACGTGCTTTTGTTCCTTTTAAATTTCAAACTGACGCGCACACTTATAACGTCCCTCGACTCGTTACGCCTGCCCCCCCCCCCAAATCCTCGGTCCCCCCTCCCTCCTCTTCCTCCTGCCCCTCCTCTCCTCCTTTACCCCCTTATCCTTCACCCCACCCTTCTCCACTCCACTCCTTTGTTCCCCCCTCCATACCCCTAACCTCCCTTCCCCACTCTCCTCTCTGCACTCTCATCTCCTTGCCATTTCCTCCCCCTTACCCCTCACCTCCTTGCAACTCCTACCCCCTCCTCTCGTTTCCTTCGCTACCCCTTCTCGTTATTCTCACGCCCATCCACTCATCTTTCACCCCGCTCCCCCTTCCTTGTCCTATCCTCCCAATCCCCCTCCCATAATTCTTAACGTCCCACCCTTTGTCTCCCCCTCCCTGCCATTCCCCTCCCCTCCCCTCACCTTTCATCTTCCTCCTCCACCCCATCGACCCTCTCCCAGTCCTCACCTGACTCTTAGTGTGGGCGTTGCGTCATATTAGAGCCTGCCCGTTGACGTCACTCATGTAAACACACACATGACTGTGACGTCACACATGTAAACACATACACGTGGCTTGGCAGTGACGTCACACATGTAAACACATACGTGGCATGCAATGACGTCATACACACGTGGCTTGGCAGTGACGTCACATGTAAACACATTCACGTGGCTTGGCAGTGACGTTACATATAAACACATGTGGCTTAGTAGTACCGCCACAAACACACACGTAGCTAGGCAGTGACGTAACGCATGAAAACACAAAATCACGTAGCTTGGCAGTGATGTCACGCATGTAAACACGCAGGAACGTGGCTTGATAGTGACATCACCACCCGCTCCCTCAGTCACTCCTTCCTTAGCTACTCTCTTCCTCCATTTCTACTTCCCCCCCCTCTCTCTCTCTCTCTCTCTCTCATTTTCTTCGCTACTCTCTCTCCCTTCCTCCATCCTCCACTTCCTCCCTGCGTTCCTTCCCTTTCTCCTCACCTCCTCTACTCCCACGCATCCCTTCTCACTCCATGAATTCCACTCCCTTCGTTCGACACTCCCTCATGCTTCCATCACTACCACTTGCTCCTCCACTCCCACTGCCACTCCCTCCACCTCACCTCCACTCTCTACCCTCTCCTCCCTCCCTCTTCTCTGCCCCTTTCCCCCTCCCCCCTTTCCACTTCCCCTTTCCCCCCTCCCTCCCCCTCCCCCCTCTCCACTTCCCCTTTCCCCCCTCCCTCCCCCTTCCTCTGCCACACATACCACTCCTAAGAGCTAACGAGAGAGAGAGAGAGAGAGAGAGAGAGAGAGAGAGAGAGAGAGAATGATAGCTCTGCGTATCATTATATGCCCCTGAATTTAATATACAAGTGTGATTATACTAATTACATGTCTCATCAAAAATAAGGTTGTGTGTACGAGAAAAGGTGGGTCAGGAGCTAACTGCCTGTGTGTGTGTGTGTGTGTGTGTGTGTGTGTGTGTGTGTAGCCTTGAGTGTGAATACGTGTATATGTGTTTACGCATTTTTCTGGTCATTAAACATCTACCTACTGTCCCGTCTATCTATTTATCAATCTATCTATCTACCACTCGATCTATCCATCTGCCTAACTATCAACCTGTGTCTGTATGTCTGTATGTATCTACCATTATATCTTTATGTATCCCTACCCATCTGTATCAAAGTATATATATCCACGCATCTACCCCCCTAGCCATCCATTCATCCATCCACCAATCCACGTATACATCATTAACATCCACCTACTCACGTTAAATTACCCCAGCATTCCTAATTAACCCCTTAACGACCTCATTAACCACCTCGTTAGGACGTATGTTATGACTCCCATTTCAGGTTGTTTTAAATATCCCGTAACACCTCTTCCTTAGCGACTTATACTGCGCCTTATACCTCAATATTCTCTTGTATGTTACTGATGCAAACTTCGTCGAAAATCAAACGACACAAATTGCATACAGAAGAATGTCTTGGCGTAATATGCAGGCTAAATCGCAAGGGAAAAGGCGCAAAGAAGAAGTCTCCTGTGCCCCTTAAAATGGTGGCCTATATCTATGTAGGTCGTGCTGTTTTGGGGTCACACACACACACACACACACACACACACACACACACACACACACACCACAGGGCATCACCTTCTTGGATGTTCTTGGTGAACCACTTTATCCACATCTGACGGAACCGGGTCACTCACAGCATTAATACTAAGTCGTGGTTGCGAGTCTCCTTGGTTACTAGTCAAATCAGCCCTCCAATCTGACGACGCTTAACATTCATCCGTGCGCTGAGAGAGAGAGAGAGAGAGAGAGAGAGAGTTACGAGTATCTATGTCTTTGTATCTTCGTCTTTGTATTGCTGTATCCAATTTTTTTTTTGTATCTTAGCCGAAATGAAAAGAGCACATCACCTTGGAAATGCGGTCACGAGTTTGTGTGTGTGTGTGTGTGTGTGTGTGTGTGTGTGTGTGTGTGTGTGTGTGTGTGTGTGTGTGTGTGTGTGTGTGTGTGTGTGTGTGCTGTCACGAGTCTGAGTCCATCTGCAATGTGTGTGTGTGTGTGTGTGTGTGTGTGTGTGTGTGTGTGTGTGTGTGTGTGTGTGTGTGTGTGAGAGAGAGAGAGAGAGAGAGAGACTATCTTCGTCTCCGCACTCTATTAGATTGTATTTATTTTTACCCATAGGCAACCCTTCAGATTCCGAGAAGGTCTTTTGTGCTCTCTCTCTCTCTCTCTCTCTCTCTCTCTCTCTCTCTCTCACACACACACACACACACACACACACACACACACACACGCGCGCGCGCGCGCGACGTAAATATAAACCACAAGAGGGTACGCCAGCTGGCACGGAGGGTGTGGTAGTGCTATATGGGGAGGAGAAGGGGCAGGAGATGGGAGGGAGGGAGGTGGGTAGGGGAAAGGAGGAGGAAGTATTGGATAGGGGAAGGGAAGGAAAGGGAAGGGGTAGAGGAAGAGAAGGAGAGCGAAGGGGTAAGGGAAGCAGGTAGGGGAGAAAAGTAAGGAAGGGGAGCAATGAGGGGGAGTCAGATATTACTGCTGGCGGGAGATTGGAGGGGGAAGGGTATATGGGAAGGGGGGTAGAGGTAATCATTAAGTAGGTTATACCCATCTTGGCTGACTCACCCATTACTCACCGCACATCACCCATACCTTCACTCACGCACGACTTCCATCATCTCGCTAGAGGCCTAGAGGTACTAAATCATTTATCTAGGTATGTGTTATTCTGGTTGTTCATAATATGTTTATCAATCTCGACATTTTCCTGCTGCCTGTTAATATTTTTAGTCCTTGCGCATTTTTTGTGATAGTTTCGATGATAATCAAGATACATATAGTCATATAGAAATGCTCATGTATATATATATATATATATATATATATATATATATATATATATATATATATATATATATATATATATATATATATATATATATATATATATATACACACACACACACACACCATATTTATAAATAAAGCACTGAGTAAGCACGTGAGGTGGAGTTGCCGTGACGTGTTGTGGTGGTGACAACACCATCCATGCGTCAATATGTGTGTGTGTGTGTGTGTGTGTGTGTGTGTGTGTGTGTGTGTGTGTGTGTGTGTGTGTGTGTGTGTGTGTGTGTGTGTGTGTGTGTAACCTCCCCAACCGTCCATCCCGACATACAGGGCATCAATGGGGGTCTCGGGCACATGGCGGGGAAGAAGGTAAATGAGGGGGTGGGGATAGACGTGGAGGTGCAGGGAACAAACCCCCTCTCTCTCTCTCCCTACGGAACCCCCCTCCCCCCCCAAAAAAAAAATGTGATAGCGGGGGGTGAGTACTAGGGGTAGGTCAGGGGTGAGGGGCGGGATGTCACACCTGATGCAGTACTTACATTATTAAGTCCAGTAGGTGTGAGGAGGAAAGGTAGGTATTTTGGGTGAAGTTGGGGATGGGGGATATGGGAGGGGTAAGGGGTAGGACAGGGGGGAAGGGCAAGGTGAAGAAAAAGAAGGTACTTTTCATCATCATCATCGGTAGAAATCCTATCCTATCCCAGTTTTTTTTTGTTTTTTTTTCGGTACTCGATGTTGCTGTTCATTCACTTTTCTTTCATATGGCCGATATTAAAAACATACACAGCATTCCACGGGTAATACACAGTTCCATCACTGTCTTGTATAAACAGAAACAGCAGGCATATAAATAGGTACGAAATCACAGGAAACTATATAAGAAAAAGTTCCTACGGCTTTAAAATGATACAAAAAGATGTACACATAAATCGAAGCCATTACATTTACTCGTACAGTCGGGTACAAAAGTTCACCTACCAATCCACTATGTATCCCTCACACTTAGGCCTGTATTGAAGCTCCCCAACATCTTTTCCTAAGCGACTTATTTTCCTTATTACACCTTACTGTCTTTATAAGAATTGCATAAATATTTGTAATCTTGCCATACTCTACAGTCTACACAGATAACGTACAAAAGGATATTAAACTGCCATATCCAAAAATAAATCGATAAGGAAGAGGTGCTACGGAGCCTTAGAGCATATCCGTCACCTACCTTCTTGACACACTGTACCGGAGAATCATCTTTAGCCATAGAAATCTAACTAACGATCTCTCAGTCTATAATCCGCTCAACTTAACTAGGCGTAAAACTGTCTTTGCTCCAACCCGAACCTTTTGCTGGAATAAGAGATTACAATATGATGCTAGTCACGAAGAAGCTCCAAGGAAAGGACGCTAAGCCGAGGTACTGTATTATTTTACCACTAAGCTTAGGGAAATGAGCTGCAAAAGGACGAACATCTAAGCTTAACGTGAAGCAAAGGAAAGTGAGAAGCAGAACAGGTGAAGTGTTATGCGATATAGCTGAACCGAAGTGAGCATTTACTCTTTTCACCTTAACTTGGCGTAAAACTGTCATCTCTCCATCCTGAATGCCAAGCTGTAACAACAGATTAACACTAGAATATGATGCTAGTCAAGAAGAAGTGCTATGGAAAGGCTGTAGAGCCATAGCATTGCCTTTTCTTGCCAAAGAATTACTTCGTATTAAGTTGCATTAGGACGAAAATCTGGGCCAATTTGAGGTGAAAGAACTCTAATACAGAGTTACTTACCCCAAACAGGAGCGCAGTGGTTAGGGAGCTGGCTTGGAAGTGTGAGGTCGGCAGTTCCAACCTGTTCCAATAAAAGATTTCCTATGTTCAGGTATGTGCACATAGCCTATATGAAACATCTATTCATCTGTCTATCTACTATCTATCTACCAATGTGTCTGCCTGTCTGTCTGGCTCCATCTATCTGTCTTCCTGTCTGCCAGTCTGTTTATTCATTCTCTCTCTCTCTCTCTCTCTCTCTCTCTCTCTCTCTCTCTCTCTCTCTCTCTCTCATCGTGCGTAAACACGGATTCAGAGGCCTGCCTTCTGGACTGTATGTGTGTATGTGTGTGTGTGTAAGTGTCATTTATATTCGGTTGCTATAAACACTGTACGTCCGTCTGTGTGTGTGTGTGTGTGTGTGTGTGTGTGTGTGTGTGTGTGTGTGTGTGTGTGTGTGTGTGTGTGTGTGTGTGTGTGTGTGTGTGTTTTATGTATGCGACACTGGACGTATATTACATTCCTTTCGTGAGGACAAATTATCTACCAGCACGACATTATAACGTCATATATTCACACACACACACACACACACACACACACACACACACACAAAACATCATCATTATCCACAAATAAGACAAATGAAAATACAAAGTGAAAAATATGTCTACAGGATAAATACAGCTTTGGGGATACAGAAAAGAGAGAGAGAGAGAGAGAGAGAGAGAGAGAGAGAGAGAGAGAGAGAGAGAGAGAGAGAGAGAGAACTACAATCAGAATGTCAGTTTTCGTGGCCCGAGACTCACTTGAACCTGAGCCCAGTGGACTGCAGGCTGAAATCGTCATTTTCCAGCAGTCCCCCATCCTCCTTTCGGGGGTGGGGGGGGCAGAAGGGGGGTTGGGGGATCTTTAATGCAACCGGACAGTGGATCCGTCCGTGACACCACGTGAAGGCGATCCTCTCTAATATGAGCCACACCACCTCCCTTGGCTTATCAATAACCCTTCCAGTCCATAATATATATTTTTATTTCGTTCCTTCTATCTCCAGACGATTTTATTCAGCTTAGGAAAGACTTTGGAGGGGTTAGATACAGGCTTCATAAATCCCTTCAGTACGAGAGGCCTTTTCTTACGGTTTATCAGTTTCTCTCTCTCTCTCTCTCTCTCTCTCTCTCTCTCTCTCTCTCTCTCTTTCGAGCCCACCTCATCCCGTCCTTAAGTGGGAAACCTAGGACGATGATGATGATGATGATGATGATGATGATGATGATGATGACGATGATGATGATGATGATGATGATGATGAATAAAACAGCAGCAAAAATAAACTACAAAGGGCGCTACTCTGTCTCCCCATTTAAAGCTCCTAAATTCTTAAGCTGGCCAAGTACGAATTCCAATACTGTCATCACTTTTCACAACCGGGACTCGATCCAAGGTCATCCGGAACAACTGTCTACGGTGTGTGTGTGTGTGTGTGTGTGTGTGTGTGTGTGTGTGTGTGTGTGTGTGTGTGTGTGTGTGTGTGTGTGTAAATACTGTTTACCGGTATGAAAGAATTTTTTAATAAAGGGTGAGTGTATTGTGTGTGTGTGTGTGTGTGTGTGTGTGTGTGTGTGTGTGTGTGTGTGTGTGTGTGTGTGAGCAAGCGCGTGAGTATGAGAGGCAAATATGTTTGTGGGAGGGGACAGTGAAGAAGAAGGGAGGGGGAGGGGGAGAAGGGAGGGGAGGGATGGGGAGGGAGAGGAAAGGGAGGAGGAGGAAGGTGAGTCAGAAGATGGGGGGGGGGAGGTTGCAAAAAGTATACTAAGTGGGAGAGAGGGAGGAGGAGGGAGAGGATGGGGAGGGTAAGGGGGGAGGAAGGAGTGGGAAGAAGACGTGCTATATAGAGGGAAGGGGAGGGAAGATGAGTTATAGAGGGAGGGGGTAGGACGAACTAGGAGAGGAAAGGTGGGGGAGGAAGGAGGGACAGGTGAAGAGGAAAATGGAGGGAGGGGGAGGAAGTGAGTCACAGAAGATGGGAGGGGTTGCAGGAAGCGGAGAGAGGGGAGGGTGGGGGAGAGATATAATGAGAGGGAGGGGATGAGGGAGGGCAGGTAAGGAGGATGGGTAGAAAGGGGGAGAGGTGGGGATAGGGATGGGGGATGGGTAGGAGAAGGGGGAAGGAAGGGATAGGAAGAGATAGAGGAAAGCGATGGGGAAAGGTGAGTAAAAGGGAAGAGAATGGGGGAAGGATATGAGGCAGAAGAGGAGGCATAGGGAGAGGAAGGAGGGTAAAAGAGGAGGAGAGGGGGAGGAGAGGGAAAGGGATGGAGAGGGGGAGGATTCTTGGGTATGATGGTACTAGTAGGGGAGGGAGGGGAAGGGGGAGACAGAAGCTGAGGGGTGAAGAGGGGGAGGGAGAATTAGATCGTGGGCGGGGGAGGATGGGGGAGGAATATTTTGGGTATCTATACTCAGTCACCCACACCTGTAACCCACATCCACACCCTCACACTTACACACACACACACACACACACACACACACACACACTCAGTTCCATACCCACACCTTTCACCTACTGTACACCTGTAACCTTCACGCACACCCACATCCACATTCATACCCACACCCACATCCACACACCCACATCCACACCCACCTATACATACCCACACCTGTGACTCACACCCACATCCACTTAATGCCAATCTTCACTAATTAGGGGTTAAGGTATTTTTGGCCATTTAATACTCGTTTGGAGAGGATGAGTAAGATCACACGATACATATTATTACCGTCTTATTAACATCTTACGTCACAAGGGCTAACTGTAAAGGATTTTTTTTTTTTTGAAGACTTTGAGACTTCACATTAACACTTTCAGGCTGCAATGACTCACGCTCAGATTAATAAAGTCGGATGGTTTTAGTTGGAATAAAATGTGAGAAAAGATGTGAGCACGAAAGGGTTAATCAATACTAAAAAAAAAATAAATAAATAAATAAATAAATGATCAGATAATTAGATGAGTACGAAAGATCAAACGATAATAAAGAAAAAAATAATAGTACTGTAATTAATAATAATAATAATAATAATAATAATAGTCTGGTGAACATTAATCTTAAACATGACGGAATTGCAAAAGGAATCCTTGTTAGTTATGCATAAAACATTGAAAATTTTAAGAATGCCACAGAAACTGGATTTGCTAATAAAAACACCACGAAAAAAGTAGGAGTAAGATTAGACAATAATAATAATAATAATAATAATAATAATAATAATAATAATAATAATGCTGTGAGAAGAGTCGCCAGTCATATCAGTTGTGTAAAAGGTTGTATATATTTCTTTCAAGGAAGCGTGACTTGCTCAAAACAAAAAGAAAGAAAGAAAAAAAGAGTAGGAGTAAGATCAGACGATACATATTAATATCGTCTGGAGAACAATAGCCGAAAGTCATATTAATAAACCATAAACTATTGTATGTATATTTTTTATGAAGGTATGACTTGAAAAAAAAAGTACCATAGAAAGAGATGCAGAGTAAGATGAGATGCATAACATTATCATCTTGTAAACGTGAATTGCAAGCCACATGAATGAAGTGTGAAGAATTTTGCATTTTAAAATATGAGGATTTGGGTATAATCGTGGCTACATTTTCGCCCATCTGTGAGTATATTCCCATTATATTCTGACTCTCCTAAACGATACACTGGCCGAGGTTTAAGTTATACGTCTTTTACCTTAACATGGCCCAGATTATCCGTTTGCAGCTTACTTCACGTAGCTTAGTGGCAGCAAAGGACAATGCTGCAGCTCTACATCCTTTCCATGGCAGTTCTTCGTCAACGGCATCATTTTTAGTGTTCATCTATTGCTACAACTTAGCATTCAAGATGAAGAGATGAGAAAAATCGTCTACCGCTACTAAACGTACGAAAGAAGTCATCGTACCCGGGGGTATAAGTGAACTGGGTCACATACTCATTCCCACATCATTCAAGCCAATGGAATCCTGGCTCTACCTCAATGAATAAAACATAAATAAAGCGTAGTAGTAGTGAAGGAACTAAGGCCGGGAAAGGAGGGCAGGCTGACAGGTAACTCTCCAAATTAGCTGAGAACAGGTGAAGCGGAAATTCCACCCGGCACCTGACACCTGGCCTCACCTGTCCTTCTAAGGGCACTACACGCACCTGCTACTATCACTATAATCAGTTTGTTTTCATCTGAAGAAACTGGGTCACTCCTACAACTCGAATACTGAGTGGTGGTTGCATGAAATTCGACGAACCTACTGAAGCTGGAATGAGTCTCCCTGGTTACTAGTCAAATCAACCCTCCAGTATGACAACACCTGGTCATCGACTGAGCTAGAAAGGAATATGAATCCTTGTCAGGTTAGGGTAAATGTGCTACAGTTAGGCCATAAAACGGGCGGATCCACTGATTGGAAATATACAGATGTCCCCCAGCTGCCTCCCTATCTCGCCAAAAAAAGGGTTGTGAACTGCAGGAAAAGGAAAGCTTGAGCCTGTAGTCCACCGGGTTCTTGTCCACATGAACCTGAGACCACAACAACAACAACCACAACAACCTGCGTCCCCACACGCATGGTATGTGGGAGCAACACATGTTTACTTTCTTCTTCTGACAGGACCTGAATGGATGTGGACGGGTCTGAGTCACCAACACATGTTCGAAATCAGACCAGCATCAGTGACCAGAATGAGACCGAAGGACCTAAATGAACCTGATTGGACCTAACGTGGCCTAAATAAACGTACTATACCTTTTCCACCTTAACTTGGCCTAGATTTTCGTCCTTATTTCGTACAACTCATGGAAAAAAGAAAAGAGTATACTACGGCTTCACATCCTTTCCATAGCACCTCTTCGTGACCAGTATCATAATTTAGCGTTAATCTCTTATCCCAGCTCGGCATTCAAGGTGGAGAGATGGCAATTAGAGAACCAACAGCATTGTATTCTCTCTTATTTGTTTTTCTTTCCTCCACGAACGTCAGAGATTATTTCTATTTATAGTTACCTGAAAATCAATCACCCAAAACATACCCACTTCTTTCCTTTTTGCTTTTTAAGGAAGAAGGAACCAAAAGATAAAGGCCCGCAATACCTGTTCCAAGACAAATAAATAAATAAATAAACAGAAGAGAGTCACCACAGTCTTGCCCACCTGAAGATCCAACCACCCCAGTCTTGCCTACCTGAAGATTAACCACCCCAGTCTTGCCCACCTGAAGATTAACCACCCCAGTCTTGCCCACCTGAAGACCAACCACCCCAGTCTTGCCCACCTGAAGACCAACCACCCCAGTCTTGCCCACCTGAAGATCAACCACCCCAGTCTTCCCCACCTGAAGATCAACCACCCCAGTCTTGCTCACCTGAAGATCAATCACCCTAGTCTTGCCCACCTGAAGATCAACCACCCCAGTCTTGCCCACCTGAAGATCAATCACCCTAGTCTTGCCCACCTGAAGATCAACCACCCCAGTCTTGCCCACCTGAAGATCAATCACCCCAGTCTCACCTGTGTTTATCAGCCAGCGTGTGTCGTATGTACTCTCTCTCTCTCTCTCAGGGAAGTATCGTTGAGACTTTTCATCTTAATAGAAATCTGACCTGACTAAACTTCAACTCATGAAACCTCCTTCTTCTCTTAATCCTTTATTTATTCAGTTCGCATTATTTCTTACCGTCTTTCCCCATCAGGCAAAGCACAACCCTGGAACTGTAATGAAGGAAGGAAGGAAAGAAGGAATACAGACAGAAAGGAGGAAGGGAGGAAGAAGGGAGAAGGAAAGAAAGGAGGTCACTAAGAAAAAATTCAAATCACTGCTGTCCTTACTCAATACCTTCCCCTCCATCCACGATCCGTCACCCTCCCTCATGTACCCTACTCCCTTTGCCATAACTCGAAGTCCGATAAGTCATCATCATCATCATCATCATCATCACTGCTACCACCATCATCATCATCATCTTCACTATTACCATCATCATTATCATCATCATTACTACCATCATCATCATCAATTCATTAAAAAGGTGGAAGTAAACGAGGAAATGCACATCGAGATTTCAGAAGTTCTGTTCTCTCTCTCTCTCTCTCTCTCTCTCTCTCACACACACACACACACACACACACACACACACACACACACAGATGGCGACAGACGGGAGAAAAACACACACTGGGGTCTTACACAGGAGGGAGAAGAAAGATGAGAAGCATTGGTAAGGAGACAGTTTGTGTGTATTCAATATGGACGGTTCGGGAACAATGGCTGTCTGGATGACAGTACCGTGGCTGACGTTCTGAGTGTGCTGGGTGGTCACGTAGGCCAAAACGGGTGAGGTTAAACACACACACACACAAACACACGCACACACACACACACATACACACACACACACACACACACACACACACACACACACACACACACACACACACATACATACATACATACACAAATTTAAACAAATATACACACAGTTGAACACACACATCATGCATAAACAAATTTAAACACATATACACATTAGTTTAAAACACACACAGACACACACACACAGACACACAGACACACAGACACACAGACACACACACACACACACACACACACACACACACACACACACACACACATTTATTTACTTTGTGCATTCACGAATCAAAAGATTTCATTAATGCTCTCTCTCTCTCTCTCTCTCTCTCTCTCTCTCTCTCTCTCTCTCTCTCTCTCTCTCTCTCTCTCTCTCAGCTTACATGAGTGCATCTGGCGTCCCCTTCCTTGGCAGTGTTGGCGTAAATGTTAGTGTCAGGGGAGCATCATGTCCAGTTATATCTACACTACTGCCCCTCACTGGAAGCGGAGTTGGCCTAGGTAAGGGACTGCGTACTTGGTGTGTGTGGGGGTTCATGGTCTGACTGTTTAGCACACACACACACACACACACACACACACACACACACACACACACACACACACACACACACACACACGGTCTTACGCCAACTCATGATGTAACTCTGAACTTAACTCTTTCACAGTTATGGTTAAAGGGTAAACACCCAGTCCAATATCACCACCCTCGAGCGCGTAGGGGCCCGGGGCTAGGCCAACATAGTCCAGGGAAAGGCTGGATGATGATAATGATGATGATGATATGATGATATGGAGGAGGAGGAGGAGGAGGAGGAAGATGATGATGAGGTGGAGGAGAAGGAAGATGATGATGATGATGATGATGATGAGGTGGAGGAAGAGGAAGATGATGATGATGATGATGATGATGATGATGATGATGAGGTGGAGAAGGAAGATGATGATGAGGTGGATGATGATGATGATGATGATGATGATGATGATGATGACCTAAATGGCTTTGGGTTTTCGTAACACGCCATCCTTGGTGGTTTATTCTGCCCATTACACCTCAGTAATTTCCTTGCATGTACTGGTGCCAAATACGTCGACATTAAAACTATATAAGTAACATGAGAAAAAATGTTAAGGTGTAATATGAAAAATAAACCAACAAGAGAGAGGTGTCACGAAACCCTCTAAGACATACAATAACTTTTTCCCTGATGTGCCTAATATCACTCATAATAATTATTATACTCTCTATAATTGCTTGTTCAGGGGATTCATTTTATATTCTTCAGTAATAATTATTATCCTATCAACTATAATTAATTGCTTGGGCGGGTGACTCATTATTCTCCTGACGAGCAAAAAAAAAACAAGTCATGATTATTCTGTCGCCTATAATTCCTTACTGACGACACTAATATTTTCATTAACGTGTACAGAAACGTGCATAGAATCAACAGTCATATTATCTTTTTATTTATTATTGCCTGCTCAGAGTACATGTATTTCCCTGACATGCCTGCCACCTGCTCCGCTCTTTGGGATGATATATGTAAAGTTAGCAGGTCCTATTTATGCTGTTACTTATGACTGTTGTGGTAGGTGACTTTACTTCAATGAGGCGCTTAATTCGTGTTTCGCATAGTCTTGTCAGATTATAAACCAAACGTATATTTTATGATAATTGTATAAACTGACAGTCCCAGATGGCATCGTCGCCTCTGACTGCTTACTCTGGTGGCACGTTTATTTTCTTGAGGTGCCTGTTTTGCCTACTTAAGTCCACATCTTTCCACCGCCTGTAAATGGCAGTCCTTCTCACATACAAATGCCCACTTGATCAAATGACTCACTGCTTTCCTTCTGACGCAATCTCACTTTTGTACTTTCCCTTTTCCTCGTTTCTGAATTCTATCTTATCTCATTTTTTCATATCATTGCATACTCATTTGACTCATTCCCTCCCTGCCGTGCTTGCTTCGTATATAAACCTGTCTCCTATAACTGCTTACTCAGGTGACTCATTTTCCTATAATAGCTTATTCAGGTGCCTCATTCCCTTATAATTGCTTACTCAGGTGACTCATTCTTTCTCCTCCGTGCCTTGCCTGATCAGGGGAAAACAGTGGAGTGGTAATGCGCATGCCTGAACCCCCCCCCCAAGCACACAGGCACGAGTCTACCCTCACCGTCGCGCCGTAAATGGCAACGTTGTGGTGGAGAACGGGGCCCCCTCTCTGTCGCACCCCACCCTCCCTCTCACACACACACACACACACACTCCCTCTCATTTCTCGCATTTGGCGTGAAATTAGGGGCTCCGGGGACGGTGTTTATGTCCCTGCAGGCCTCCACGAGTGTAAGAGGTTGGGTATTTCCAGGTTCGAGGATGCAGGGACTAAAAAATGGGCTGAAACTTGGCGCCAGATGGGGACAGGGCAAGCAGTCAGACATACCGTACCCTTGAGAGCGCCGAGCCAGACTGGACATCAACAACAAAGGCACCGAGTTTACCATATGACCGAACCAGTACCCGTGGCGACGCGTTTTCCATCTCCATCTCCCGTGTTTCCCCCACAGCTCAGTTAATTTGGCCATGACAGAGGAGTTGGTGAGTCTTAGACAGCCGAGGTTGAAATGGGGTGAGTCTGAGGCCTCGAGAATGGGTCAGGTGAGGGCGGTGGGTGGGGGGACTGGTGAGTCATATTCTGAGTCACTCCTTCAACCCCCCCCTTCAAGATACAGGAGGCGTATTCATAGAGTTTCCTAGCCAACCTCTACGATAAATAAGTTTCAGTGGCTGATAATTATTGCGATTCACTTTGCTTGATCGTATTTCCATCTCTGATCTTAAGTTTATTCTGAAATGTCCGATAATTGCCTGAATGAAGATAAAAAATAAGTAAACAGTTATCCATAGCTTTAAATGTCATGTGGATTTATTCGTATTTATCGTAATCAGTATAATTATCACGCTGGTTTGGTTCTGAAGTATTTATTAACTGTATGACTGAAGATAAGAATATACACAGACGACCTTTTTCACTATAGTACACTCACTTTAAACTGGCAGAGATTTTCGTCCTTCTGTAACCTCTTTCCCGTATTTAAATGGCAGAATAAGACAAAACTGTGGTTCTGTATTCCGGCACTTCTTCGTGACTAGTACCATAATCTAGTGTTTATATCTTGAAACAGTTTTACATTCAAGAGAGAAAGATGGCAAGTTTACGCCAAGTTAAGGTGAAAAGAGTATACTTAAGCTCAAGAATATTTATGAATAAGGATACAGGATACACTCCCCCCCCCCCGCCTTCGCTACACCTCTGACCTGTTACTCACACCCACACACGCCCACACCTGGTCACACCCACTGTCCTTAACGCCTGACACCGCCCACATATACGCCCACAGCTGTTGGGACCTGGTTGTGGATGTTGTCATATATGTTCCTTGTTATTTGCACCCTCCCAAATCCACAATTACTGTTCCTCTCACCCATACACACCCTACTTGCACCCTCTCACACCCACACTAACTGCTACTCTCACCTATACACACCCACACCCAACCACACTCACCACGACATCCATTCATATTCATGCACACTATCATCCACACTTTTCTCCCTCGCCCATACTTACTTATACCCATGGCCATTCACATCCCCACTCATCTGCACTCACACCCACCTACACCCACAGCCACATCCACACACACACTCACGTCCATCTACACCCACATTCACGTCATTCACTCACACTCTTACTTACCTCACACCCATACCAACTTACACCCACACTCACCATTATCCACATCCACAACCAACCCCTACAACCCACATCCACTCACCATCACCCACCCACACCCACATCCACACCATACGCCCAGTTCCGGAGTTCATACAGAGAGGGTGTGAGAAAAATTCATCACCTCTCCCACCACCCCAAGCCACCCTACCTCATGTACTAAGACTATATTATAACACTAGTCCATGATCTTCCTCTTCTGGTGTGTGTGTGTGTGTGTGTGTGTGTGTGTGTGTGTGTGTGTGTGTGTGTGTGTGTGTGTGTGTGTGTGTGTGTGTGTGTGTGTGTGTATAAGGTGCGGTGGTGTTAGGTGTGGTGGTGTCAGGTAGGCGTGGTGTCAGGTGTGGTGGTGTCAGGTAGGCGTGGAGTCAGGTGTGGTGATGTCAGTTGTGACAGTGTCAGGTGTGGTGATGTCAGGTGTGATGGTCAGGTGTGGTGGAGTCAGATGTGGTCGTGTCAGATGTGGTGGTGTCAGGTATGATGGTCATGTGTGGTGGTGTTAGGTGTGGTGGTGTCAGGTGTGGTGAGTCAGATGTGGCAGTGTCAGGTGTGGTGGTGTCAGATGTACTAAGGTGAAAGTCATATAATCCTATTGCCTACTTCCCTTCCCTCCCCCCTTTCCCTTCCCGCCCCTCACTTCCCCCACCCTTTACTATCCATCCTCCTCCTCACCTCTCCTTTCCCTCCCTTCCATCACTACCCATCCTCCCTCCTCTTCCCCCCCTCCCCCTTCTATATACTGGCTTTGTACTCTCCTACCCTCCTTCCCTCTCCCCTCCCTTTTGTCTCTCCCTCTGATAATCCCCCCACCACTGTCCCCTCCCTCTTCAGGATATAAACACACACACACACACACACACACACACACACACACACACACACACACACACACACACAGCACTCACATGTACACCCAAACACACACACACCGAAAAAAAAAAAAACATAAAAGCCTTAACACAAGCACACAGTAACATAAACACCTTTAACATTCTCTCTCTCTCTCTCTCTCTCTCTCTCTCTCTCTCTCTCTCTCTCTCTCTCTCCAAGCCGTAGGAGGAAGGACAGTTAGCCTGGCAAGGAGTCGCTCACTCACCCACTTAAGGACAGGAAAAAATAATCAACCACAATATTTTTTTCATATTATTCACCCTTCCGCCAGACGATTTTATTCATCTTGACGCCTATTAGTGAAGGGGTTGGGGGCTCTCTCTAACCCCCCCCCTCCCGTTCAACGAGTCTCTCCTGGGCTGAATAAAATCGTCTGAATGTACCGACAATAAAAAAGAAAATGATGTCAGAGTAGTGAAGGGATTAAGTTACCTTGTTCAGAGAGAGAGAGGGAGAGAGAGAGAGAGAGAGAGAGAGAGAGAGAGAGAGAGAGAGAGAGAGAGACTAATGGAAAGAGGAAAACTTGCGTCCACCTGTTGATATTTTCCATAAACATTTTCTTATTTTTATTCAACAACATTTCCTCTTTAAATGCTCAATAAACCTAAATATTCTATAACACTTTTTCTTCAAATACTCTATAAACAATTTTTTCAAATATAATTGTTTTCTTCTCCAAATTTTTCAATAACATATTCTTCTTCAAATATTCTATAGTCTCTAAAGCTGTCAAAATCCTTCACTCCGACGCCATTTTTATATTTTCTTAATTTCTCTTTACTAAGTGACGATAAACAACAAAACTTCGCTACGATAACGTCTTTTAAGATTACTATTACTTCCTTCAGACGGTTTCCTGCAGCTTAGGAGCGATTTTTCGAATGTAGGGGGTTTCATGCAGTCTTCCTTTACTCCTTACCTACAAGACGTCTGAATAAAGCAAAAAAAAAAAAAAAAATAGTTTGGTGGAAGCATGAACAAAAACAAGTCGCCGGAAGGAAGGTGTTAAGGAGAAACGAGAAATTACCGAACATGAAACCATTTGCTGATTGTGATGCTGTGTGTGTGTGTGTGTGTGTGTGTGTGTGTGTGTGTGTGTGTGTGTGTGTGTGTGTGTGTGTGTGTGTGTGTGTGTGTTGGACGAATGACTTTTTTTTTAAACAGAATACCAAAAAGTTGTATGACATTTTTTGACAATGCTGCATAACGGATGAGAGAGAGAGAGAGAGGGAGAGAGAGAGAGAGAGAGAGAGAGAGAGAGAGAGAGAGCGAGAGAGAGAGAATCGCAAAATTTATAAAAGCAATTAATACAGCAACATATTCATTACTTTTTACAATACATTTATGATTAGGAATTCAATGTCTTATATTTATACATACATAGCATTACATTCTCTCTCTCTCTCTCTCTCTCTCTCTCATTGACCCATATCATGTTTTCCTAGTGTCTTCGCGGAAACACTCGCTCCGGTACACTTTCACTGGACGGTGTGTGTGTGTGTGTGTGTGTGTGTGTGTGTGTGTGTGTTGAAAGTAGTGGAAGGTAGGTATCAATGGAGTGTTCTAGACTCGCAAATTACAGACACACGCACACACTCACACACATATATACACACAAACATACATACATAAATATACATACACACAGATATACACACACACATACACACACATAAACATCTCTACAAACATTCCGCCACAAATATATAGACATACAGACATACATCTTCCTCCACAAACACACGCATTCTCTCTCTCTCTCTCTCACACACACACACACACACACACACGGATGCAGGTGAACCACGGTATCTTAAGCGTATAACGGGGTGGAATCCAGGTAACGGTACGCTCTCTCTCTCTCTCTCTCTCTCTCTCTCTCTCTCTCTCTCTCTCTCTCTCTCTCTCTCTCTCTCTCTCTCATATCGCTAGACGATTTTATTCAGCTAATGTAGGATTTCTACATGGATGGTCACATTGCACTGACATAAATGAAAAAAAATATATACGTAACAAAAACTGATATTCTGTCGCTTCCTATTGCCAGTTCGTTTGCGATTTATTCTGAGTATTACACCTTAACATATTTTCGTATAATACTTTTATTCCTTTAATACAGACACTAGTTCGCATCAGCACCTTTCAAGAGGACACAGTGATGCAAAATTGATCGCTATGGAAGTGGTGTTAAGAAATATCCCAAGCTACCTGGGGTTCCATTCACCTGCCAGACCGGAAGTGGAGCCATTGTTAACCCCTTCAGCCTGAGGACGTCATATTGGCTGCTGCTGGGTCAAGTTAGAATGAAAGAACTATAGAAAAGGCATTATTTAACCCTCCTAGTATGAACAGTTACCCATATGCTGAGGAAACTCGTCTGACAGAAGCAAAAATATAATGAAGTCATCGGAGAAAAGGGATTGGTAATACTTCTGCTGCTGAGAGAGAGAGAGAGAGAGAGAGAGAGAGAGAGAGAGAGAGAGAGAGAGAGTGTCAGTGATGTAGTAAGATATAACTTGCTGGAAAGCCGTGTATGTATGTCTAACTTTTGTGATGGATGGATAGATAGATAGATAGATAAACTGATAGGTATACAGACGGACAGATAGATAGTCACACACACACACACACACACACACACACACACACACACACACACACACAACTGGGTGAGACAAGGTAAGGGACCCCATGTGCTTGACGACTGAAGGCAATACAACACAATAACACATTACTTACGCTGCCTACCTACCTACCTACCTACCTCATTACTTACCTACCTACCTACCTACCTACCTACCTGAGACACACTGCCATATACCCTAACCTCATCCATGTGTAGCTGGATTAGAGGGCCGATTTGACTAGTAACCAAGGAGACTCATTCTTACTGAGGGCCCATCGATTTCCATGCAACCACAACCTAGTCTTCATGTTACAAACGTGGCCCAGTCCCGTCAGGTGAAGAGCAACCCACCCTGCCTATATTGCTCACTATCACCTGAGCCACACCTGTCCCCCCCAGCGGCAAGGTCACCAACTATACCGCCCTATACCGTAACCTGGTCCACCTGTGCCAAGTAACTAGCCAGCGTGGTCGACAGGGTGTGCTGGTGGACTTGGGAGGCCCCCTGACACCTCTTCCTTCTCTGTTTGGTCTCCGCTTATGACACGTTAATATTCTAGATCAAGAAAGAGAGGCTCCTAGGCACAATTTCCCTTATCAGTTAATATATGCATAAGACATGTTTAATAATCCAATCTGTGATGCTTGATTAAAAGCCTCCCCAACACCTTTTCCTACCTATTATATTTCAACACATAGGTGATGATGCAATAGGAGAGGAAGCGGGATAGGGAGAAAAACGGGGAAGTGGAAGGGACTAAGGGGCGATTAGCGAGAGATGATTTGAAGCTAGAAAAAGCAGAACAGGGGGAAAAGGGAGGAGGAGGGGGGTGGTCTGTAGGGGAAGAACATGGAAGGGGAAGAGGAGGATGGGAGGACGGGGCGTGAAGGATGTATGGGAGGGGAAGGGGAGAGGGGCATGCGGAGAAAGAAGGGGATAAAGAGGGAAAAAGGGGAAAGAGGGAACCGAAAGGTGGGAGAAAAAGGAAGTAGAAGAAAGGTGGGGCGATGCGGTAACAAGGGGAGGAAAAGGGGGGGGGGAGGATGGAGGGAGACGAAAGAAAGACGGGGAGAGGAGATAGGATGAGAGGGTGAAAGGTAAGATGCATTCTACTGAGACAATCCACTCCATTTCGTCTGTTTGTTTTACCTCCAGGGGACTGAGAAGACAACGACGCCCTCCCCCCTACGTCTCCTTGGTTTTAATTTCTCTCTCTCTCTCTCTCTCTCTAACATAAACGATGAGGAATCTAACTGAAGGAGATGGGATAGGCTCGTAGGATGTAGGTTGACGGGATATATTGAGAAAGAGAGAGAGAGAGAGAGAGAGAGAGAGAGAGAGAGAGAGAGAACCCGTTTACTGCGTCCTTGGCCAACGGGACCTACACCTCCTCCTTCTCTTCTCCTTTCTTCCTCTCATCACGATCATTATCTTATTGTTCTGCTAGCAGGGTACCCGGCGTTCCCCCTCCTCCTCCTTATTTATCTTCCTCCTCCTGTCCCTTCGTCCCATCTCTCTCTCTCTCTCTCTCTCTCTCTCTCTCTCTCTCTCTTCTTCATCCTTCTGTCGTTCCCCCTCCCTATTTATCTGGCTGTTACTACTCTGCCCCTCCCTCAAACCATCGGTGTTTTTGGTCTTAAAACCTTCCTTGGGTCATAAGACCAAAAAGACGATCACTCCAATCCTATTTGTTCTAGTTCAATCTTTCTTTCCACTCCAGAAAGACCATGTACCTCTCATGCTTTTGAAGAGGGATTATAACAGGTCCAGGAACTTTCTGTTTCAGCTTTCACAGACTAACGCACAGTATTTGTGCGGACTTGTTCACTATCAGAAGTGACCTAAAATGATCTCCGACTGGTGACCTCAGATGACCTCGGAGTCAACCTCATATAGCCTATGTTCGAACTGGCGGTCATGTGAGTCTCCATGCCAAAAATTGGGCTACAGGGGTACCCGGCGTTGCCCGGGCCAAAAAGGCTAACACTCAACCGGTGACCTCAAGTGACCCAGATCTGAATTTTGACTCCCCTAAAACCTTCCTTGGGTCACAGGGATTTCGAATATGTAGGTTAAGGCAGGGTAAAATAAAAATTGAGAGAGTAGTTCGTGAACAAACAGAAAGACAGACAGAGAGTGCTCTTTATATAGTAGATTACTTTTGCCCTGCACACCAACATCATCATCATCATCACCATCATCGCATCCTCCTCTCCTCTCTTCTTTCCTCCTCCTCCTCCTCCTCCTGTCACTGCTGGAATGTTAATGGAGGAGGCAGGAGAGAATGAAGGAAGGGGAGGGGAGGAGGGAGGAAGGTAGGTGGAAGGGAGGAGCAAAACACTGTACAAGAAGCTGAATAAAATCGTCTGGCTGTATAGAAAAAAATAAAAATAACAAAAATAAAAAATATATAGTAGGTTAGTTCAAAATTAACATCAGCTGAAAAAGGCAAGAAAAAAAAACGAAATAAAAAGTAAAAACGAAATGGTGTCATGGTGAGGTGTGATGTCAGTGTTGGAAAGGACGCGACTGTGCTGAAGCGTGGGAAGAGAGAGAGAGAGAGAGAGAGAGAGAGAGAGAGAGAGAGACAGACAGACAGAGACAGAGAGACAGACATACAGACAGACACAGACAAAAACGGAAAGAGAATGAGCGACAAAGAATCATAGAGAAAGAGTGAGAGACAGGGAGGGGGGGGGGAGCGGAAACAAAACAAAGCCCTCATGATCCCCCCCCCCCGGAGTTCATGACCGGACACCTGACCATCTCGTGACAAACAGGACCCGGGTTCGTGAGTACAGGGAACGGGCTTCGAATTGCGTGTACAGGCTTCGTAACACCAGCCCTTTTGCGATTTATACTGCAAATAACAATAGTCGTATTCTCTTATTTGTATTGGTTTATTATCGATATATTTTGCATCTATAAAAGACAAAAGGATACTCAGCTATAATGTCAGGAATAAATCGCTAAAGGAGGGGTGTTAAGAATCTCCAGTCATTCAGTATACGTTTTTCAATACTGTACATTCATTAAGTCATTTATTACAGTGACGTCTTCATTCATCATAATACAATAGAGACACGCTGAGAAAAAAAAAAAAAAAAAAGGCAGACAAAAAGATATGCACAAAAAGACAGGCAGACTGAAAGTGAGAAGGGTGGATGGTGCAAGGTGAACACACACACACACACACACACACACACACACACACACACACACACACACACACACAGACGAAGCAGACACAAAGAGAGGAAAAAGGGAGATGTGCAAAGTGGAGTGAGACAGAGAGACAGAAAGACAGACAGACAGGAAGAGGGGAGGGTGAAGGTGAACAGATACACACACACAGACAGACGGCACTCTGCACCCGTCTAGCAACACACTCTCACCCCTTTTCTGTCCAACCCTCTAATGCAAGAGTTAACTGGTCCCCTCTCTCTATTTTTTTTTTCTCTTTAATTCATGTATGCAACTGATAAACTCTGGAACTGTTTTCTTCTCTCTCTCCTTCCCATTGCCTATGACCTCCAATTTTTTTTTTTTTAAGTGCAATGTGTCCAGGTACCTTGAGACGAATTAATCTAGAATTTAGTTTTTTTTTTCTAGTTATATATGAGAGAACAAGTTTTGCAGGATCTAGACCCTGGGTTCTTTTTTTTTTTCTTGACATAAAAATAGACACGCAGGCAAAATGAAACAAACACACAGACGAAAAGATTAAAAAAGACGGAGAGACAGACAGAAAGACAGATACGTAGACAGACAGACAGTGGGGAATATGAGTGGTAATCAGTGGCGTGAAAGACAAACCGGTTGACACACAGACAGACGCAAAGAGAGATAGACAGACAGACGTACAGGGGGAAGGTGGGAGGAGGCAGGCAGAGACAGACACACAACAAAACGGACACACACACACACAGAAAGACAGATAATCGGTGGGGAACGTAGAGGGTGACAGGCAGACAGACACAGAAAGATAGACAGACAGAGGGGAATGTGGGAGGTGGACAGAGAGGAGTGAAAGTAGCCTCTGAGTGGTCGACCTTCGCTGAGTTAGAAAGGATCATTGACAGCGACAGTGAGAAAGTTGGAGGGGGTGGGGGGTGTTCGAGGGGGGGCCTTGAAGGGGGTGGTGAAGGGAGCTGAGGGGGGAGCTGAAGGGAGGGTGTTAAGAAGGTCGAAGGGAGAATGTAGTAGGGAGCGCTGAAGAGAGGGCGTTGAAGGAAGGGCGTTCAAGGGAGCGTTGAGGGGGTGCTGAAGGGAGTTAAAGGAGGGCGTCGAGGCGGCAGTGGAAAAAAAAAAAAAAGAAAGAAAGAAAGAGGAAGGGAGTAAAAAGAAATCCATGAAATATTTTACCTCTTACATCTTAATATTCCCTTAAATGTTACTTCATTCCTCTTAATATCAAGATAATTTGCATCAATGAAATACAAAAGGATAATGAAATATAATGTGCAAAATAAATCGCTAAGATGAGATGCTGAGAAATTTCTAAAGCCTCTTGAAATAAGGCTGTTGTTCATAGGCGTTCGGAGGTGGAAGGTGGGAAAGAGAGAGAGAGAGAGAGAGAGAGAGAGAGAGAGAGAGAGAGAGAGAGAGAGAGCAAATAAAGGCTAAGAAGGGTATGGAAAGGATGCAAACGGATGTGGTGAGGAAGGAAAGAGAAAAAGGATGTAAGGATGGAGATGAGGAGAGGTAAGGATGAGAGTGTGAGTGAGTGAGTGAGCGAGTGAATGAATAAGTGAGTGAGTGAGGGTGGAAGTGAAACCCTGAATGACCCCCCCCCTTCCCTCTCAGTTCCTCACTTTCTCATTCATTCTGGTTAGTAGGTCACTGTGTTCCCTGTGTGTGTGTGTGTGTGTGTGTGTGTGTGTGTGTGTGCGCTCCCTGCCTTCCCTTGCTTGGGTGTGTGTAGGTGTAGGTGTAGGTGTTTTGTTGTGTGTGTGTGTGTGTGTGTGTGTGTGTGTGTGTGTGTGTGTGTGTGTGTGTGTGTGTGTGTGTGTGTGTGTGTGTGTGCAGGTTTCGTGTTCCCTTTCCCTACTTCCTTACTGGTTGGCCGTGTGGGTGAGAGTGTAGGTGAATCTCTCTCTCTCTCTCTCTCTCTCTCTCTCTCTTCACCTACCTACCTATGTAACTACCTGTCTGTTTGTGTGTGTGTGTGTGTGTGTGTGTGTGTGTGTGTGTGTGTGTGTGTGTGTGTGTGTGTGCAGATAGACATTAATAGATAAATACCGTAGAGAAATATATTAACTGTTAAACACTTAGCTTCACTATTTAAGCAATGTGGTAGATAATATTTATTTGCCTTTATCATTTGTTTGTTGTCACAGATATGATACGCAAATAGATAATATCCAGACATATACAAAGACAGACGGGTAGATAGAAAAACTGATAGCGGCTTGAGAGAGAGAGAGAGAGAGAGAGAGAGAGAGAGAGAGAGTTAACCTTCTAGTGGGTGGGAGAACTCTATAATAAAGACTTCAATATCTAAACACTCCATCATAGAAAAAAAATCGCTAAAAAATTAGAGAGAATAAAATAAAAAACATATGAGTAGTAGTAGTAGTAGTAGTTGTAGTTGTAGTAGTAGTAGTAATAGTAGTGCTGAAACTAAAACGTGAACTCCGTGAACTGCAGGCTGATTGGGGGATAGGAAGGAGGTGAGGGACGTTTGTATAACCGGGCAGTGGAGCCGACTAGTTGTACCGGTGCCACCACGTGAAGGAGTCCCACTCCAGCACCTCCCATGTTTTTTTTGTTTTTTTTTACTTGGGAAGAAATTATTATTATTATTTTTTTTCTGTTTTGTGTTTTTATTTTTCCGACTTGTGTGCTGATGGGGGTATTAAATTAAGTGGGGGATTTGAAAAGGTCCCCCCCCCTCTCTCTCTCTCTCTCTGGAGGCATGGAAGGGAGGAAGGTTGGTAGGGAGGTATGAAGGGAGAAAGGTGGATAGGAAGCTGGATGGATAAGGATACAGGAGTAGAAGGCAAGTAGGGTGATAGAGAATGCACGACAGGGAGGTAACGATGTAGGAAGGCAGAGAGGGAGGTAGGCAGGGAGGTTGAAAGATGGCAGGAGGGAGGGAGGTAGGACGCAAGAAAGGCAAGTAGGGATGTAAGGAAGGTAAGAGAGAGGGAAGAAAGGTAAGAGAGAGGGAAGAAAGGTAAGAGAGAGGGAAGGTAGGTAAGGAGGTAGAAGGAGAAGAAGGTAGGAAGGGAGGAAGCTGGGTAGGAAGAGAGGAAGGTAGGTCAGGAGGTAGGAAGAAAGGGTAGGAAGGGAGAAGAAATATCAGAAAGGGGAAAAATAGGTACATGAAGGTGAAAGGGAGGATGTCACGGATAAAGGGAGCCACTAAGATAGATGAAGTGGCAGACAGAGGAGGGAGAGGGAGAGGGAGTGGGGAGAGGGAGGGAGGAAGGGAGGTAGCAAATCACCCTGGGAGTGAAATGCACAGCGGAGGTCTTTTTAAAGCTTACCAGTGGGGGGTTACACCACACCTACCACACCACATCACACCACACCACACCACATCACATCTCACAAGACCACACCACACTGCACCACATCACACTACACACCACACAATACCACATCACACCATACCACACCAGATTTGACCCAGCAACGCCACACCTAGCCCTTCCTCCGACACACATAGCAACACACACACACACACATCTCTTTCTCTCTCTCTCTCTCTCTCTCTCTCTCTCTCTCTCTCAACTATTCATCAAACGAACATGCAGAATTCTACATTAATTCAGAGCACCGTCAAAATTTTTCAAAGATTAATATTTTTTTTTACGTACCCGTATGTTGGGCGGTGATTGAGATTATCCAATGTTTTATTTGTCGTATTTTGGTTATTTATTATTTGATCTGACTGATGGATATAGAATTATGTGTGAAGGAAAAAACAGAAGGAATGGAGGAGGAGGAGGAGGAAGAGGAGGAGGAGGAGGAAGAGGAGGAGGAGGAGGAAGAGGAGCAGGAGGAGGAGGAGGAAGAGGAGGAGGAAGAGGAGGAGGAGGAGGAGGAGGAAGAGGAGGAGGAGGAGAACAACGACAAAACATAAAGGATCAATCAGCCTAAGAAAATCGTCTCAATAAATAACAATAATAACAATAACAACAATAATAATAATACTAATACTAATAATAAATAATAATAATAATAATAATAATAATAATAATACTTCTTTAATGGTCTCAAGGATAGCTAACGTGAACCCAGTGGACTACAGGCTGATGGGGAGGTGAGGGAAGTTTGCATACCCTGGCAGCGGAACCACCCCGTGATCTCAATGCCACCACGTGGTATCTATACGGTGATAACATCTTGCATTACCCTTAACACTTCCATTACCACGACGCTATTTTATTATTATTATTATCATTATTATTATTATTATTAACTGCAGGTGGTGTAAACGAACTATTGACCGTGACTAAATGTATGTAAAAAATTAACAAGATGCTTAAAGGGAGTAAATGGAGTGTAAATGTACTATTGATCGTGACTACAGAGGCGCGAAGACGAATACTTGACAGCAAATGTACGAAGTCAGTGTAAATGAACTTCTGACCGTGACTACCTGGGCGTAATTTTAGCAGGTTTGAAGTTTCCAGCACACCTGTTGTTACCTGGAGCCTGGAGCACCCGTGTATGCCTCCCCCCCCCCCCGGCAAGGAGAAACGATGATGGAGAGAAGGAGAGAGAGAGACCTGAACGACAGCCGACAGCCAGTAACAGCCCCGGTCAGCAACACAGTGGGGGGGGGGGATCCTGCCACAACTTCTGGGTATACGGTGTTGCTAGGCCTTCTATCTCCCCCCTCCCCTCCTCCTTCCCTTCCCCCTCCCCCCCACAAACCCCTCCCCCTTCCCCTCCCCCCTCCACCACCCTCCCCCTTCCCCTCCCCCCTCCACCACCCTCCCCCTTCCCCTTCCCCCTCCACCACCACCCTCCCACTCACCTAATTCCTCTCAAACGTACCACCCCCTCTTTCACTCCATCTAATTCTCCACCCCACCCCCATCTCCCTTTCATCGCTCTCTCTTCCTCTAAACACTCTCATTCCTCCTTATTTTTTATTCCTATCAAACTTACCACCTTGCTCTTGCCCCATGACCCTCTTCTCCTCTCCCTCCCCCCTTCCATTTAACACCCTTTCTCTTTCCACCCCCCACCCTCCCCCTCTAACATTCACCTCCCCTCCCCTCAATCTTACCTTCCCCTCCCCTCCCCTCCCCTCCCGTCACAATGACCCTTCCCTCCCCCCTTCCCTGTCTTAAACCTGCCCTCCCTCCCTCCCTCTCTTCCAATCATTTTCTTTTTTTTATTATGTTCTCCGGGTTGCTAGGCCTCATCTCATGTCCCCCCCTCCTCTCTCTCTCTCTCTCTCTCTCTCTCTCTCTCTCCCCAGGCTTGCCTTTTGTTGCTGATATGCACTCGGTTGCTAGGCCTCATCTCCCCTCTCCTCACCCTATCTCCCCATTTTCTCCCCTCTCTCCCCTCACCGCTTGCCGACCTACTCCCGACTACATCGTTACACGACTAGGTTACACTGTACATGTAACCCCTTTAATCCGATGACGCACATTTATATTATATCGTTGCTAGCATAACTTTCAGGCCTCCAGTAACGAAGGGGTTGAAGATGGCTGTATCAACCCCACCGGTTCGAAAAGCGTCCCCTAAGCTGAATAAAATCGCCTGGAGAATACAGGAATAAAACAGATCAAGAAACAGACGTCCATATCACAGCTCTGGAACTGTCCGAGCTGTAATTTTTTTTTTTAGCTTTTTTTTTTATAATGATTGATACCACTGGAAGGCAATTTTCATGAATTTCAAAACTTCGTGACTGGCCTACTAGCTAAAAAAAAAAAAAAAAAAAAAAAAAAATCTGTTCTTGCTTAGCGAAATCGTAAAGGCATTTTTCGTGGCAACATCTGGCTGTATTGACAAATTCTGGTAAACTGGAAGGCGATTTTCATAACTTCAGAATGGTACGCCATGCCACGACTGGTTCAATGGCTGGGAAGAAAACAAGCCATACGTGGCAAGAATTTAGTAAACCACATTTCGGCTGAATTATAGTGTTCTTGCTCGCTTCGCTCGCTCGAACAAAGAATGGTACATTATGAGCCCTCTTACTGTCATTCCTTGTAATCATGAAGATAAGACATTTTCCTTGTGTGTGTGTGTGTGTGTGTGTGTGTGTGTCCGATGTGGGCATTGCCTTCACAACCTGTTCTCAAGGCCCACTAGACCTAAGACCTTGTACATACAATACACCTCCACGTGTGTGTGTGTGTGTGTGTGTGTAAAACAGATAGAGGGGTAAATGACTATATGTAACTCGTTATTATCTAAAAAATTCGATCATCACTGAAACTGCCAGAAACGCAAGACAATGAATTATATATATATATATATATATATATATATATATATATATATATATATATATATATATATACATATATATATATATATATATAAAATGTGTGCGCGCGCGCGTATACGGCATATAAGCCACACAAAAAAGGACGGCGATTTTCAGACCAATGGGTACGAACAGGTGAAATGTAGGGAAAGCAAGGGAGATGTAAGAACCTGAAATTATTCCTATTAACCTCTCACTGCTTTCCAGGGAGGGGGTGGGGAAGAATCACAAACATATTCCCGATCAATCCATCGTAAACGTTTCTTAGTGCAGGAGACAAGGACGGTGCAATATTTTCCCCATCTCTCTAAAATATATATATATATATATATATATATATATATATATATATATACGAAAATTGTCAAAAAAAAACTTTTTGAGGAAAGGAAAAGAGAAACGTAGATCTTGTTTTTTCTGATAATAAAAATTTGAGTTACATAAGGTTGTTGGTGATTACAGCCGCAGGTAAGAACACGTGGAGCGCAGAGAGGGAGAGTAGTAAAAAAAAAAATAAATACATAAATAAATAAATAAAAAAATAAAGACAAGCCCTGTGCCCTGCCTGGCTAGCAACAACCTCTCCCCCTGACGACACACATCCTACTGGCGCCCAAACCCTTCAAATATCTAGTAGCCCCGAGATCAGCCAAACACTGAATGCCAGTTGTAGAATTTATATGGATTTTATTTCTCTCTCTCTCTCTCTCTCTCTCTCTCTCTCTGCTGTTCATTTCCCTGTCATAATTACTTCCACTTAATTCAAGCCGTGAAATATTTGATAACCCAGCAGTCATCAAAACACTAAATGCCAGTATTGGAATTTGTGTGTGTGTGTGTGTGTGTGTGTGTGTGTGTGTGTGTTTACATTTATATTTTCGAGAACCCTAGAAATAAACTTTGAAACATTTGATTACACGACAATCGACAAAACAGTAAAGAGAGGTGGTGTGTGTGTGTGTGTGTGTGTGTGTGTGTGTGTGTGTGTGTGTTAGATCTATTTAGCGTTATATTTAATTATTCATATATTCATTTTACGTCATATAGTGAGGACTGCCTAGAATTTTCAGCTCATATCCTGCTGCCAAAACCAAAATACAAAAATTATACGACGATAAATAAAAAATA